>NC_087376.1:1200000-1800000 GCF_031761385.1 Necator americanus
CAAGAACACAGGCATTGCTGGCGTACGCACGCGACGACGTTGGCGAGTGTGCGCTGCACACGTCAGTGTCTCGAATGGAGCGCGCTTTTACGTTCCGATTCCTTGACGATTTTCACGAATATTCCGTGGACAAATCCAGTCGAGTTCAAAGTTCCCGATGTCCTCCATTCAGCTAACATTTAGTACAATGTTATTACATCATTTATGAAGTGTTATACACACTATAAAGTGTTTTCATAAAACTCTCTCAAAGTTTGCGGTTATTGTTCAAATGTTCCTGTTAGAACACTCGATCACCTACCGTATCCTTAAGTACATGTAACCTCATTGAGAACTGGAGGTACAAGGTCGTATACGGGAGTTTTTATACGTTCATGTGAGGTCAGTTCTTGTTGACGTTCTCGGATGTATACGTATCAGAGGTGTTATACATCCGTTAGTCCAGAAAATTATCTAAATTTAAGGAAATTTGGTTGCAGTCTCTTTTCATCAAACTCCTTAATTCATGAGAAGGGCTTTGAATTTGCTGACAACTTTGAACAGAGTGATCGAAAGAATTAAGAGCGATATTTTTATCGCGAACAGCTCCCCCTTCCTAAAATAGTTTCCAAGGACCTTTCCAGCTGCTGGAAGAGAGAATCTTCAGCTCTCCTCTACAATGATGAAAAATCCAACGCATATGTAACTTACAACAAAAAAAAATGGGTAGATACCTGGCGAAATCTCCCTGTAACTCCTCATTTAATCTATTTTGTGAAAATTTGATACTATTATTTATTGTTCAAATGTTAACAAATCATAAAACAATTAATGAGTATATGACTTAAGATCACATCATACCGATGTACTATTTCCTAAACTTGAAACGTGGAATTTTTAGATTGTTCTCAGGACAATGTTTTACAGAATAAATTCCAATACGGCTTCATTCGTCAATATCTGAGTTGGGTAACGTCGTCCATACTCAATTAGGTCTAAAGTGATATAATTAAAAACAGAGTTATTTATAATTTAATCTATAATTTTCATATGTCGATCAATACCCATGAAATCAGTGAACCTTGGCGAGCGGCAATTTCTACGGTACACTGTTTACGCAGGTGGTTTTCAAGTACTGGGAAGTTCGGACTTATTCAAATATTTACGGATGTCTTTGCCGATGAAAGAGAATCGATACCGTAACAAACTAAAAACGCCATTTCTCAGAAAATACCTATCGTCCTCAGAATTGCAGTATTCCTCCGGAAAAGATATATTGTAATCGTATGAGTACTAGAGATATCATACAAAAACGGATCCAAAACTCGTAAACAAAACTTTCCAAGCCATTCTGTACAATATATATTTTATATATTCTATATAGTACATCATATTAATCCTGGAGGTGGAGTTTTTGCTTGTAATATTTATTTACGATTTATTCCCAATAATCATTCGATATTTCCTTACTTCCCTTGAAATCGTAGGATAATCAACTCAACAAGGTTCTGGAATACATTTTATTTCAGATTTACTTGATTGAACCAGCACTTTGGCAATATTGCAGGAAGATATTGATTTGTTCGCATGTAACTTCTGGATAGTAAAGACGAATAAGAGAGCAATTACTTCCAGCAAATGAGGAAATATCATAGATTCCGAATTTTTCTCCAATTTTTCTCGTCTCCTCGCATAGCTTCAAAAGTTCTTCTTGGGTGTATGAGTTCCCTGTTGATTTGTCGTAGATTGGCTGAAAAAAAAGACATAAAGAAAACAAATGTAATCATTTTAACAGCAGATTTCTACTCCCAGATACTGTATTTGTAGCGCTAATAGCCATGAATGTAGATAAAACGATTTTTAGAAAAAATCTCTTACTTCAAATGTGACAACAGTTTCTGTGGTAGTTTGAATTGGGGATTTTTCTTCTTCAATATATTGCTGAAACGGTAAAAAAGGTATGCAACCGAATTTGTCCCTACAGATACCGATCTTCGTACCGTATTCCATGGATGAAGATCCTGGTATGTGTCTTTGATATGGCGACCTCCGCGCGGTTTCACCTTCACCTTCCGCATCTTTTTCTTCTTTCCCTTTCTCCTTTTCTTCCTCTTCTTTTGTATTTTCGGGACAATTCGGACGTCCTCTCCGGAAACATTTGAGGCAGTCTGCAAGTACGGCTACTGGACTATTTATAGAATTATTGGCAGTATCCGAGCAGGAAAATCTTTCTGAAATACAGTGAGGTTGTCGGGACACTCCGAAGGAGGGTGTTTGAAGGAGGATGAGGAATGGGTTGGATCATCCATGAATTTCGAGTACACATAAAACCAAGTGATAAGTCTCAAAAAAATTTACATGGGCAGAAATAGATTAGATTGATTAATTGATATTGATTAGAAGGATCATCATTAACATGCAATCTTTTTCTGCTTTTTTTTCAGGATCGAGTCAAACAAAGATTTGAAGATAACGGAACGTACAGCTTGGGGAAACAAAAAGCACGATCATAACACATCAACAAAGATCAATAGCTATAGAATGAATTGCACACTGGCTTGAAACACTTATAAAACCAAGTTTACCTCAACGGGCTGTACGGGGCTTTCAGTAGTAACAAATTGAGGAGTTTCCTGGATGTAGCTGGTTGCATCTATCTTCTCCTCGGATGCGGACGAGACATATCGATATTCCCGTTCCTAAATGATTACGAAGCTGATCAGTTCTTCACACTTTAGGTCATTTATTGATTGAATGATTTTGTCTGCAATTACGGCAGTATGTGCTCATCTAATTGATCGATATAGTTGCTAAGATTGCGTGTTGATCCACGAGGTCTTCGTCATTGAATTAAGATAACAAGAAAATTTTCATGGGCTAGAAAATCGGAAAAGTGAAAAATCCAGAATAACTGGATTAATTAGGTTCTAACTACAAAACAATAATTAGCAGCACAAATACCTGTAGAAATCCGCCAGTTGAGACCACTTCAGGATGAGCCAGAGATCCGACTTGCACCTGACGTAACCCCTAGAAATTGTGAACCAGCATGTGAAATGTTATAAATAATTCATAAAAATATGAAGAATTTTGATTTTTAAAATATCGCAATCACACAAACCTCACATAGACATATTAGACCCGTAATGAATAGGATACGAGAATTAATCATGTCCGCCAGGCGGACGGACCTTCAAAATGAGACCGAACCGCTGTCGTCGGATTTCTTGTAGCTTTCTAGGCTAGTAATACGCATAATGAAAAATTAATAAATTTCTGAATTACATGTGACAGAGAGGTGATATGAAAATAAACTTATTATGAGTAAGTATAAGGGAAACATGCAAAGCTGCATAAATAAACATGTGGATGAGCCAGGAAGAAGAAGATTCGTTCCACGGTTTGTTCCTTTTTTCCATGTTACTTTCCCCGGATATGGGAGGTGTGGTGACAATGGAAACGAGATAGGGGACGAATTGCGCTGCCCTAGATTCACCACTTTCGATGCGATCGCCGGGGGAAAAAAACTCCGACAAGATGTTTCGAAGAAGTTTTGGGCCACCAGGTTGAATTGTTTGATTTTAGGGATTCCCCAGAACGAATGCATTCAGATGTTTTATATTTCTACAGTGTTGCTACAGTAGGCGGTGAACAAAGAAGTTGAACCAGTCCGACGACCTAAATTATTGATGAACAACGGATCATCCATGTTTGGTGCAGATTCAGGAGAACTTCATAGAATGTTCGGACGATGAAAATTTACAGAACTAGGAAAATTTCCTACAGAGGGAAGTTTCTGTACGGGGACGTCTCAATTTTTAAAAAGTTCTCTATAGGTGATTTTGAAACACATTTCGTTAGACGATGCGAACAGAAATTAACTATAGGAGGGAATCTCTCTGGCTTTTCATAATGGATTTCAGGGAATACTCAAGCGTTTCTGGAGTTCCTTTAAAAAAAAAACTCCTGGAAATGCTATAAAATATAAATATTATAGTGTGAAACACGAAATATATGTCAAATTTTTTTATTAACCTTGGATACGACATACACTGAGAACAAGCAGGCAGGTAGAGATCGTGCGCTTCTGTCAGCCTGCTCGCTAAGCCAAAATTAATATAATAGTTGCGAGATCAATAAAAGTAACAAAGTATACCGTATACTGAAGACCACGATTTAATACATTAGAACTCGTAAAACAACATGTTTCTAATCGAGGCTAACATCAATCGTGAAAATAACAAGTACCTTTCGTAGAGGTTTAAATTCTATAAAACTCACAATGCAAAAAAAAGAGAAAAACATGGGAGATACAACTGAAAGTCACTGAGACCTTCGATATACCTCGTCCATGGATACGAGGACTCACGATACGCTTAGTAAACTGACACAAATTTTACAACTTACAGTTGCTAGTAATTCCAAAACGGGAACATTCCGCTGAAAAACTTGTTTGTTTGTTTTTTTTTTCTGCAGGCTATTAAGAGGTTGCGAACGCATACATACTGTAGCGGAGTTGTGTCTCTGGAAACGGAAGCACGAAAATCCTTGCAGCGCGTGACTACGGTAGGCATATCCGAATAAAGTGTGAGGCAAAAAAAACCATCAAAGAAGACGTACTAATTCAGTCGAACACTATCGAGGCAACCAGAACTAGCGGCGAGGAGATTTTCGACCGGATTAGAAATTCCATGTCACAGAGCGACCGTGACAGAGTTACTAGAAGCGTCTCTGACGGTGACGAGGTATATCAAATAATTAGGTGAACAATGAAAATGTTAGTGAATTCATGAACAACGCTACAGTAACCACCAAACTCCTAAAAGCTTGGTCTGAAAGTAAGGAACAAGTAATTTAACAAATAGTAAATTAACGAATAAATTCAAAATTGATTTGATTATGAACACAGATTACGGTTGAAAGCTTCCAATCACGTCTTGCTATTGAAATGGACGACGACAGTTCGACACAGTTGACATAACTTACTAAAAAAAATTATTATCATTAGCTACATTCGATCTACTTCTCCTATGAAGAAGTAAGAATCTTCAAATTAACTGTATATAAGTCACTCTCTCCAAACTATTCTCATACCATTCAATAACTAACAGTGAAACATAACTTCCATGATGAGACACAGAGATAGGAACATTTCCGATGAAAGGTGGCTCGGAAGTTGAACACACCAAAAACCGAAAAGTTATCGTTACTAAAGTTAAAGTTACTGTAATCCCGTATCTTTATTGAGTCTACTAAAGTATATTCGGGTCATAGCGACCTAAAGCTCAGTGCGGTTGCGTAAGCGGCAGCTGTCGAAGCGTTGCGGTAGAGCGTAGCGGCCAGGATCTTGCTAACATCACTCATCGCTGCAGTTCGCAATGGTCCCACCTCGATTCCTACCGCTAACTCCACCGCGCCGCTTCAAGCGCAGTCGCTTACGTAACTGCACCAAGTTTCACGTCGTTTTGACCCGAATATAACTTGTGTTTAAACTCTTCGGGCAAGAATTCTCAATTAATGAGTGAAAATGAAACTATTAATGTTAACGTGATTGGAATGAAATTATTAATGTGAAAGAAATTATATAAAAGATAGAATTTAGCAACGACCAATTGTCGTGACGGCACATCTATAAAATACGTAAATACACCACAAACCACTTTTTGTCGTCAAATTCTCAACTAACAAATGTTTATCGGTGAGGACTTAGGGTGCAAAAATGGTAAAGGTAGTGTAATAATTCAGGAAATATTCAGCATCTGGCGCTCTACTTTCTCCACAATTCTGAAGATCCGCTCTACACCGCGCCCCCTTACTGCTGGTCTGATTTCGACGGATCTACTGTGAACCCGGTGAGAACCTCAGCGAGCGGTTGAAAACCTCGCCTCTTCGTTTCACGTAAACACCTACTCGATACTGCAAAATAAATCAAATCCCAACATGACTTCACCTCTCCAGGAAACGTTGTCAACGCACAACAAAAACGTTAGATTCGTGGTCGACTTACCCCGTAAATTAAAGCGGAGGGGAATTCGAAAAAATTCCAAGCACAATGCATTACAGTAAAAAAAAAGGAAGTTGATATGCTTAAAAGGGTGGAGAATTATTTCAAAACCGTTGGAAAATGTTAGTGGTGATTATTATCAGTTGCGCATTGCTTATCTTTAAGAGCTTCTCATATGAAATTGTTATTTTAACTCATACCTCTTTTCTTACCTCATCAGTTTTTGGTTTTTTAGCTTCGACTTGATCTTGCGTTGAGGTGTCAGCTGCTCTTTTAGCATTATTCTCATTTCTTCGGTCATCTCCTTCATTTTCTCCATCGTAGAACTCACCAGCATCCTGTGTCACACCATCCATAATGGATCCTGCAATAGGTAACCTAATTTGTCCTAAACAATTAATCTAAAAGCCTTGTGAGGTCATCAATCCTCATTCGAGCTTATTTTGAGGAGCAAAACGTGGCTGTATGAGTCGTTCTGAGGACAATAGGAACTCGATGTGAGAAATAAATAAAAAAGAAATACAAGTCTATAACTTTATGTAAAAACATGTAAATTCTGCGGCGCTTTAGCTCCAATCACCAAGAATAAAGCAACCCCATACTTTTCATCATGTAAAACAGAAACTCACGATGCAACCGCACGTCTGGATCTGCCATATCCTGACCAAGTGAAGAATCATTTAAGACCTTCAATGCATCTTCAGGAACAGCTGCAACGTAAGTCTTTTCACCCTTGGATGAAATCAAAAATTGATTATATCGAGAACTCACGTTGCATTTGCACACTTGGAGCAAATGTAAGTTTTTCCAAATTCTGAATGACAGCTTCCCTAGAAAATTCCCATACTTCTAGATGAATCTAAAGTCCCCAACAATTCAATTCTTACTGGATTCTTCGTAAAGACTCTGGGGTATTTTCGTTGGATGCGCTTGAAGGATCGATGTGGAGACGATAGTTGGGACCGAAGTATTCGAAGTAGTCATTGTACGGTAATTCTAGAAAGCAAATGACGTTGTCTGTAACTTTCTTCACAAGGGGCAGTATCCGAACGATTTTGGTTTTCATCTCATACCATCAGATGCAGATGGTAGGAGATGAAAACCAATTTCGTGCAGTGAATTAGTCGTTATTAGACTATAGCGCATCGAAAATTACGCGGTTTTTCTAAGAATTAATTTTACATCATTCTCAATGAGGAGAGAGGACACGTTCTGCTTACCATCCGGTACCTCCCGATCCACAGCCAACGTTGTCTCATAAGTCCAACATCGTGCTACGTTCCGTGGTGTATAGCCACCACCTCCGACCATCATTAGGGGAATATTTTGAGCACGGAAAAATTTCACACATTCACCATGACCTATAAGGTGAATTTGAAAAACAATGAGAAAAAAATCCAGGAATTACTTGAAAATTTACCTCGTAACGTTAAATTAAATGGGCCAAGTCGATCACCATTCAGAGAATCAGCACCACATTGTAGGACAACAGCACATGGTTGGAACCTTTCCATAACTTTTGTCATGACCTGAAAAGATTTTCTTTAAGAAAATGATTTCATTGCGATTGAATGCAATTGAAATTACAACTCAACTACACTGTAAGACTAAATAGCCTCCTATAACTAACTCACAAATAGAGTATTCATTCTTTTTGCTAGTTTTCATGCTCTCTTTTAGAACAAGATATCAGCATGAACAGAGAACGAATAAAAAGTACTGCCCATGGCTAAACTAACAATAAAAGCAAGCTCAGCAGTCAATGGATTCTAAAATGTGGATCACATCTGGCCAAAATACGTCAAAAGTTTTAATTTTCCAAAACCATTATCCAAAAAATGTTGAAAAGATGCTGAAAGATGGTGGGAACAATAAAGACACAACACTACATGTCCCATAGGAAAATTCCAATCGATTTTTTCGACAATTTTCTAGAAAAATTCTAGATGCGACATAAACGGATATCATGACAATACCTGGTCCTCACCTGGAAATAGTTAACAGCTTAATTAACAACGAAAAGCAAAGTAACCAAAAGAATGAGTAATTACCCTCAAAACGGTGTTTGTTCCCAGAGGAATATAAATGAGAACACTTTAAAACAATTCTAAGAGATATTTTCCAGAAAAAAAAATGGTAACAGAATAATTCTGAAGAAACAAACAGCACTAATTCATTTACAAAAATAAAGCTTGAGTTCCATAAATTAGCAAAAGAGAAAATCCTGACTGCACTAACTCATGCTGTGACGACGACTATCACACCATTAAGCGCCCAATAAACTAATCAATAACGCACGCAAAGTCAACCATATATAAACAAAGAACTCAAAGAAATAAAAAAAGAAAAACAAAGATGATTAGAAGAGACGTACCGGTTTAAATATACTCTGATACGCATCATCTGTGATTCCATCTTTGAGAGGTACGTTGAGAGAATACAGCCTTCCTTTCCCAGCACCAATGTCCTGGAAAGATAAATAATTATTCCGGCAAAAAAAGCAGTAAGTTCTCAAGCTATATACAGAATAAGGCATCTGAAAATTAGTTTCACCTTAGTAATACCATATAAAATCGTACTTCAAGGACACCAGTGTTCGTGCATATTGTGGAAAAAAAAAACAAAATTATTTTTGTAAAGCAACAGAGATTTAAGGGTTCACAGACGATGAACAAAACCGTTTTATAATCGAATTATGTCCCAATTATGTTACTATAAGACTTCCTAAGACAGGTTATTAAGGTACAAGGCCCAAGCTCATCGAATATTTACGGTTCTGAGGCAATTCCTCACCTAATCCGAAACACTAACACGATAATAGCCAGAAATAAGCATTATCTGTTACCCTATTTGGAAAAAAAAACCTCGTAAGCCAATGAAAAATAATGGATAAAATCTCCAGATAATCTTTTTTTAAAGGAAACAACAAACTACGGAATAGGTAGAATACGCATGAGAAGAGTCCCGAACGGAATCTTCCCGCACGGTAGTGAGTGAGCGGCATTAGATTCATTAGGATAACATTTATTGTCCAGTACCTTCCAATCGACTAATTCTATTTGAAACAAAAATTCTACCACTTGATTGCAGTTGTGGTCCATTGTTCATTCACTTACCTATGGCCGGCTCTAACCTGAGTTGGGACGAGCAAGGATCCAGTCGCGACGCAAGTGCGCGGGCGATTGCACCCGTGGTGGGACCCCACTTTGCAATCGTAGAAAAGTGGTCATTTTGACCCGACTCCACGCTATAATTTTTCGAACAGGGACATAAACGGCCCATTGAAAGATTGAAACTCCAGAAACTGGGCGCATCCTTAACACTTGGACATAGAAGGGAGTTCTACGGTTCGACACGTCTTCCATTCCATCAAAACGAACTCAAAAATGTCTGGATTAGAATGAGCTCTTGACAGAGAGCAGGGGATAGGTCGATGAATCGAACAAAAATAGTACCGAGAGCTTGATCACATATTCTTACTTTACATTAGAAAGCACATATTCTTCATTTTTTGTTTCTAACCTTCAGATCACCAGTTCCTGGGAAGAAATCGCCATATTTATGGAATGATACTGTCATAACACGATCTGTAGTATAGAACGCTTCTTCAACTCCATCTCCATGATGCACATCGATGTCCACATACAGTACCCTAAACACCATAATCCTAGAAATATGTTTCTGGAAGAGAATATAAGGAATAAGCAAATAGCCAACCTCTTATGATACTTTAATAACTCTAGGATTCCAAGTACAATATCATTGGTGTAGCAGAATCCGCTGGCCTCGCTTTTCTTGGCATGGTGGAGACCACCCATCCAGTTAATGGCAATATCGGCTTTTCTTTTATTGAGCTTCACGGCAGCGGCTAAATCCCGAATCGATCGAATACCGTCTCTTTACTTCTATTACTGTAGAGTCATCTATAAGAACGGTACCTAACGATCCTCCACTACTTAACTGGCAGAACTCGTAGAGCCCATCGAAAAGTGGACAGTCCTCACCGACATTAACTGAATAGAAAAATTAATTTTTGAAATTGGGATATTCTCTGGATGGACTTACATTTGAGCATTTGTTTATTGTACATTTTTAGGTTGTCCGGACTTGCACATTTAAGAAAACTCATATATTCCTCGCTGTGGAAGCGAGTCATTTCCTCGAATGTCGCAGGAAAAGGTCTCTAAAAAAGAGGTAGATGTAATCAATTAAAAGATCTGACTTCTGAAACTCTCCGTTTCTCTTCCCAATTTCTGACCGAGTTTACAAGTATCCAAAATTCTTTCTAACTAAAATCGTACGGAAAAATTTGAAAAAAAAAGGATTTACGAGAAATTTCAAGGAATAGGACATTGTCCAAAACGCTAGAATATTCCTGAGCCATTTTTTGCACATAAAAAGGACCCATGTAGGAAAACATGTGCAAGTAAACTTCGCTAAAGTAAAATTTACTCACATATACTTCAAGATCTCTGTAGACTCCATAATTCAATAAGAGATGATGGGTCATCCGTATTCTGTGTGGTTTCATAACATGTCCTTGACCATAGTAATAATTTCCAATATTGGCTAAAAATTCAATATCAAATTCTAGCAACAAAAATTTGTTCGTCAATATCTTTACTATTTTTTTTGCATATTTTAGAGACTCCCTACATTAAACCATTTTAGATGATCTCGTTTAGAATAGAGGAACATACGGTTCTTCAAACAAAAGGATCAAATCCAGAAAATTCGAGGAAAAAGCTTTCTCCTGAGCCAAAGAATTGTAGTTCTATGAATTGGTCAAGAACTTTATCACAGTGCGCTGTCGTCAATGCAAGCATCCACCAGAGTGGTGGTTATCGATTGATCTCAGCAATACATCGGATCCAGTCCGTTTTTGGATAGTAAACGCCAATGCATCTACTCAGAATGGAATATCCCATCTCAAACAGTAAGAACTTACAATCGTAGTAATAAGCGACTCTGCGTTTTCCATGTTCTTTGATCGGCCCGTTGTTAGAATTCATGGAGCTTCCGGCTACGATCTCGAATAACTGGAAATTTTATATCGATTGATTGCTGGCTACTGATCAATTTTATAAGCGATCGTTTTAGAGGAAAGATGAAATGAGAGTAGGTTTCTGATTGCTTCTTTTCGAATGTTTTGCTAGCATTGCCTCCACCTATTTTTCATCCTCATAAGGATTTTAAGGGGCTTGTTTTGAATTCTGGATTAGAAAAAGTGAGGAAAAGAGAAGGAAAACATCATTAACGATCCTAAGAAATGAAAAAAATAAACGAAGAGAGGATCAGAGGTTCAGTGCAAAGGTAGGAAGCGAAACTCAAGAGGGCCACCCAAATCGGCAGACAACCGAACCAAGTGGGTGGCCTTGATCGAGTTGGTCAAAAAGACGGTAGTGCTCGATCTGTGCCGTTATTGAATGATCTCCGCTTTTTGTGGAATTGGTGGTTTGATTTAAAATTTTATTTGAGATTAATCAAAGAATCAGAACGTCAGAATAGGCAAAAATAAATAATAAAACTTTTAAAAATTCAGATTTCGATCATAAAAAGTGGATTTCGTTCAGAAATCTTGATGGAGAAATATCTTAAAATTCAATTCAAGTAATCTATATTCATATTCAGTATTCAACAGAGAATATAGCAGAAATAAAAGTGAAAATATAATTAGAAGGCAGCAATATCCATGCAAAGGAAAACAACCCCTCATAATGGAATTAAAATATTATTATTAGTAAAATTAAGAAGGAAAAATTCCGTAAAATCACCAATATACATTCAAGTCTCGAACAGCTAAGAAGAATAAGTCGTAATGTTTTTGTTTTTCGATTCTATTTCAAACAAGTAAAAATAAATCAATAATGGTGGAGCGCGAAAGACTCAGTGGTGGTGTGTGGTCGCTGAAGGGCTGGATGGGCGTGAGACCTTCATAACAGTCCCTATTCTATAGGGCTGATTGCCGATTTATGTATGGGACCATTGAAAAATGATCATTGTATTATAAATGAGATCATTTGAACCATCTAAAATATCGCTTTATTGTAATATCCTGGGATTCATCAACAATCCTGGCGATATTAGTCATTCGACCGCTTTTAATTGATGTTTTGGTCATCTCTGGATTTTTTTTTTTGAGGTTCATAGCAATGGGTACGTTATTGAGAATCAGTCATAGGAAAAAAAGTGGATGACGTAAAAGAGTTATGATTATGGACATAGGTGAATGAAGAAAATATCCAATTATTCTTATTTGGATAGTTTTTTTTTTCAATTATTCAACTAGTCACTTCCGATTTTGTCCACCAGTCAAATATGGATGAATCGACTCAGAGACGATCATCCAGAAATGGATCAATGACAGCTATATTTCTTCTATTAATGGAATTGACCTCGAGAACTCAAGTATTACCTTTGTTAGTATGTATGGTATCAAACGATAATTCTATGTTTAACCATAAGTGGAAGTATTGATTCGGCTAGAACTATGATGTTTAATCTTTGATTTGTTTTCTTACACATTGATTTCTCTCCTGAACAACTATCCATAACATTTTTTCTTACGATGATCATAGAACAGCTATTTGTTTTCTTACAAGGATCTTTGATGCTTTTTCGGATATTCTGATTTGTACTAAATAACTAATTCAAGTGTTCAATAGTACTTTATCTAGAAATAAACAATTTCTCCGTACTGGTGTAATTTATTCCTATTATTTATTTTATTTATGATAAGAAAATGTAGTCAAAGCTCATTCTGGACACATTTTCGAGGTGTTGATAGAAAAATGTCAAAATTAGCTGTTCTAGTTAAGACTTTTAGGATGAAAAGCAAAAGAAAAAACTTTTAGACTACAATTATTACAATTATTATTTCACCACAACTATTCGTTCTTCTTCTTCTCATCGGGACCCAAAACAACGTTATAATGGTGATTAGTTTATTGATTTCCTCTAAGGGTACTCAATTTCTGCACTAAAATTTAATTTAAATTTTTTTCTAGTATTTTCCGAAAATGAATAACTTGTGGATCGTTCCTCCAGGAAAACGATCATGTAAATAAGGAGACGAATGAAACGTAGAATCACCCTGCATACCCTAACAATTATCTGTTTGAGTCATGCCGTGCACATACACCACCTGCCGATCAATACGTAAGAATTCCAATGTGGCTGTTCTCACCACGAAAATTTGCCGCCTAATGAATATTTGAAGCAACTATATGAACATCAATACTGTACTAAGTGTGTATAACAGAGTAAACAACTGATTTTACAGATAGAAAATAAAATATAATAGCTCGACGTTCGATGAATGATCTTAGAGACGAGGAACGATAATGAAACAGTAATATTTCGAATAACATGATAACTTTACTCGTTACGAACATGATATGCATGAAAGCCTATAGATGCAAATTTTTAAAACAACTTAGAAAAAAACGAAGAAACTGAGCATAAATTTGCAGTTGCCAACGTTGAATGAGTGGATTGAATAGAGCACATTTTCTTCACCTTCGTCTTAGGTGATTCAGAATATGGAATACGTTGTGGAATTTGATCATATCAACGTGGTCAGTATACATAAATGAAATGATGAGGCTTCCATTTCATTCTATCGTATTTATTTATTTATTATTTGTTTGGGTAGCGGATGTAGCGCAGTCGGTAAGAGGTCTCGTTGCTTGCACGATCGATCGGAGGTTCGAATTCGCCCCAGCGCTCACCAAACCTTCCATCCCTCTGGGGTCGATAAGTTGGTACCAGACTTGTCTGGGAGGATAGAAACGCTGACTTGACACATCGACTGGTCCCCACAAGTCATTGTATAGGCCAGTTCGTGAACCTCAAACGATTCTGAACTGAAGTGAACGTGGGGGCGCATCCCAAGCGGATTGATTAACGCCAGAAACTTTATCCTCTTATTATCCTATTTGTCGGAAAAGACCCATAATCGGTGAGAGGTGGGAGGGGGAGGGCTCAAGAAGTACCCGAGATAATTTGGTGCAGCCGACATCACAAATTAAAGACAGGAAACTTTAGCACAAACCAATCCACACATTCCAAAGTTTGCACGTATAAGTATATATATATATATATAGCCGGGTCAAAACGACATGAAGCGTGGTGCATTTGCGTACTCGTCGGCTGCACCTCTAGGAGCGTTCTAGAACTTTTGCTGGGACCATCTACCGCTGCAGTTTGCGACGGTCCCACTTCGGTTCCAACTGCTGCCTCCAACCGCCATTTCGAGCGCGTACGCAAATGCACCGTGCTCCATGTCGTTTTGAGCCGACTATAAACATATAAATTCTTCAAAACACGTACGGAAGAGGGGCAGAATTCGCTTACGACGTAATGATGGATTTCAAAGAACTGGGATCTAGTATACCACAAGAATCACTTTCAACGAGTAATCCTGTGAAATATCCCGCTTTGGTGGGGAGATGACTGTATAAAAGATATATTTATAGTATATGCATACGGTATATTTTTTTACTGTCGTCTAAGCAAAGTTCGGGCTTCAAGCTGTTCTCTGATTACTCCTCTCATTCCATTCTAGTAATCCTAGATCTCTAGTCAAACTTTGTGCCCTAACTTGTCTCAGGTAGCCCCGGTCTGTCTCGTCGCCTGCACCCATTCCTCTCGTGTACCTCTTGATGCGCACTCTGAGGTGCGAGGGAAGCATGGAGGGGTCCTAAATCACAAACGAGAAAGAACGGTGCACATTTGAATTTCATCTAAGTTTTATATAGGAAAATTGGGCATTTTTAGCATTTTAATTTGTGGATTGGCAGGTCGTTCTATTGCTATGGAGGGTGAAAAATCCTTGAAACCTTTTCTCAAGAAAAGAACGCTATGTACATTTCATTTTTATAGTTGTATATAAAAATATAGTTTTTATATATGGTATATATATATATGTGTATTTTCATAGTTTTATAGTATATATATGGTATAGCAGTATTATAGTATATATAGTTTTTGTAGTTGGACTCTACACCAAATTCTATATAGAGGAATAGCCAGTTGTAAAAAAAAAGAACCATTTTCTCCAATCATGACATGAAATGACGGTTTGTGACGTTTTCAGAGACTTTCCCTCTTTTTCTTCCTCATTTCAGTGGCCTTCTGGAGTTGTCACTACACTTCTAGAAATTCTTTACTCTGTACAGTAACCTATACATTGTTCAAAGCAAATTGCTAAAAATAGATGGACATGCATGAAAAAAAAAACACAAAAATCATAAAACTCTGGCACCATGTAAGTTTTCGGGGACTAACAGGTGAATAACAAAAAAATTAGAACTCTAAATAAATCTAAAATAATGTCTCTTTGAATGACACGCTATCAGATCACTATTCATAATAATGGAAATCGATTGTTGAACGGAAGCTATATTTAGCCAGGAGGGAATTTTCTAGACTAAGATATGTCCGGGAAGCTGTTAGACAGTCCAGAATCGTTGTGCTGACCGCGTGTACGCTTCTGAATAAGGATAATTCCATTATGATGTATATATCACAAAATTCAGTGTTGTAACAATTATTGAACTCAAAAAATAGATTTGAAAAAAAATTGCGAACCTACCTTGGCTGACTGACGAGAAGTCATTTCTTTTGCATAATTTTTGGGACGGCAAATATGTCCAGCCGTCAAAGGATCCGTGGTGAAGTAGCGCTGGTTAGCAACCTAAAGGTTAAATTATTACTTTTTATATGATTAGAAAAGGTACATGTAGAATTAATTAATTCACCTTTGCTGGGACGTACTTCTTCTTCAGGTAACATTCTCTACAAACATAATGTCCCTTCAATCCATCAACGGTACGGATACGATTGTAAACATAGCAGAGATCAGTAGAAGGGATTCGATAGAGGAGTACAGGAGAAGCACCTCTGTACGATGGAGCAAATGTGCCAGCGAAACGCTTAGACACTTCAACAGAACCGGAAGAGTCGTTAAATTCGGAAGTGACATCTTCCCCGGAATGAATGCTTGACTGAGAATACTCTAGCCAAGAGTCATTTCTGGACGATTGGGAGAATCCAGAAACATTGCCTAGTTCCGAAGAATAATAGCTAGTAGCACTGAAGTTCAGATCCTGAATGCTATTGGGCTGAATCGGTAGCTGAGTAGGATCCGACATTGAAATCGGCATCGGAGCTGGCATTTGATAGTAATTCGGTGGAAATGAGCTGTAAAATTGAACTGGGCTCGGCATGGGTATACCGAATAACATTGCAGGGGTTGACGCTTCTCGTGGATCTATTTCAGGAGCAGGACATAACTGAGGGACATATGTACTATCGTAGGATGCAGTGTAGCAGAAACTGCTCTGATACATGAGTTTAATCTTAGAGGATAGTTCGGGAGAGCCAACTATCTAGAAACGTTTATATATACGTGGATGTCATTACCTTAGGGACAATTCAACAACAACAAGCTCCGGACGAGTCCTGAAGGCTCGCACAGGGTCATCCGACCTCTTCCTTGTATGCCTAAGGTGAAAAAGGTGTGATGTTGCAAGGTCAACCGTTCCGAATACGAGGCGCTAGGAAATCGGTCCGCCCAATCCTGATGTTCTGACAGTATCTACTAATCCAATTAAACTGTAGAGCGTTGAGGGAGTTACATGGATAATGTACAGTATGAAAATAAGGCGGTGTTATATGAATTTGCTGGATTTTATTGAGAAATACACGTTAGGTTTACTCACTGCAATTGTTTACTGTACCGTGTAAATATAACTCTTATTTTAAATGCTTCTGTAAACTGGGATGAATACATTTATAATCGACATAGAATATCATGGACCCAAACAAGGATTAGGGAGGAGAACATACGTATATCAGACTTTATTGTCATTCTGGCTAAGAATGGTCAGCTAACGCTTACAAAAAGCTGTTTACTCCTAACAAATCTTCTTAGATGCGTAATATTTGCGAATACGCCGGTTATATCCTGCTCATTCACCATTGGTCAGTTTCGTGCACCTATTCATACCATGCGGCTTTTTGTTCGCGGTTGTACGTGCACGCTTCGAGGATGTCTCGCGCTTCACGCTTCATCGACAACAAACTGATTTCGAGAGGATCCTACAGGCCTGAAATGATTATTTGTTTTCCGATATAGTTCTTATATAAATTCATAATTTTGCACATTTTTCCAGTAATATATTTTTACTCGGTTCTGGATTGTTTCCAGTCTTTGCAGTAATGTGTTTTCACTCGTCTTTCAATGTTTCTCGACTCGTGATTAGTTTTAGTCTGTACTGTCTTTTCTTTCATATTTTCCATTGACTTTGACTTATATTGCAGAGTACTTTTTTTTCTGGACAATGGAAAAAAGTGAATCGAAGTGGTGTTTTTGGTCTGAAATAAGGTTCTTCCAGTTGGTCACCTTCCACAGGCCTATTGGTTTGTCTTTATATGTTTGTTGAGTTCCTATTTATTTATCTTTGTGAGTTGTTGGATTTAGGACGCAGCCAATGGATTATTCTAACTATAATCAAGGAATATATGCGAAAAATATACGAGTCAGAAGGAAATGGACTCGAAGTTTTTCTGAACGCTGATGATTTGGCTCTTGTTGAGTCACGCAAGGATCTTCCTATCCATACGAGAAATCTTTCCTTTGAGCCAAAGTACAAGATTAGACCAAATGTGAATCAGGTAGTATCGACTATGAAAGTTATTATATACGAGCTGATGATCGGTGAACTGCGACGATTTCGACATTCATTCTGGAAGCTTCACATCCTATGTTTTAAGCAGCTCTATTCTCAGATTTTGGAGCACTGGAACCTTTTCTGGGATATGAGGGAACTCGAAGAAATGGAGGATACAACGGAAGAACGTAGAGCATTCACTCTACCTAGTTACTACTATGAATTGTTGAAGGAGAAGGTATAGTTGTGTTCAGTTCCTTTAGATTTTCCTTTAGATTTCGTCTTTTTGTAGGGGTTTAAGGTAAGCATCATGATATCTCACCATTTACTATTCTTTTTTTTCAAATGAAAGATATATGGATTCTTTACGGATGCTCAGAGGCATACATCGTCGCAATACGACCGCGACGCGCTACTATAGTAGGGTCGACGCGATATGAAGCTCGGTGCAGTTGCGTAAGCGGCTGCGCTCGAAGCGACGCGGTAACGTTAGCAGTAGGGATCGAGGTGGGACCATCGCAATCTGTAGAGGGATCGTATCAAAAATCACTCCGTGATCCTGACAGCTACGCTCCTCCGCAGCGCATCAAGCGCAGCCGTCTGCGCAACTGCACCGAGCTTCAGTTCGTTTTGAGCTGAGAGGGATTTTGCCTGTCCCACTGGGACTTCTTTTGTGTTAACGCTTTTTTTAGTATCATCGTTTCGATAAGTATAAGAAATACAGCCAGTTGAAGAATGTTTCAATGTGCCTGATTCCCGTAAAAGACTAACTTTTGGAGATGTGTATATTTTTGTGGATTATAGTGGACGGGAGCCCAGATCTCTTAAGGATTTGCTGAAAGGAAGAATAGACAAATATATTCAAATTCAGGCAGCAGAAAATGCAGAGGAAGCGCAAGTTGGTGCTGAAATTGTTGAGACGGCTGCTCGGATGGCGTTGGAGAGCATCGAACGTGCTGAACGTGGCGAATTTTCTTCGACCACTTCTTCTGAACTTTAAAACCAACCATGATAAATTAACTGTACATGCCGAGGTTGTGCCCATTCACTGCCATTCATTTTCGCTTATGTATTAGCGCCGATCACTACAGCGCATTTCTAAGTGATCCGTTTCTTGAATAGTTTTTTTTTCACGGATATGGTACTGCTCCAAACATATTACTTGTTTGTCTCCACACTTGTTTGTCGTTGTGTTTTCTTGTGCCATTTTTTCCTGTGAATTATGCCTGCGGGTTTTGAGGATTACAACTTTGTGGCTACGATCCGCTATGATACCTTGTTGAAGATGAAGATTTACTGTTTTGTTCTTTTTTTTTGTCAGATAGTAACACTCTACCTCGGATACGATTTTACGTAGACGATTATGTGAAAATTTACTCTTCGCTGGACATAATGATGCAGGTGTCACGTGGAATCAATGTAGCAACATTCCATGTATCCATACTTTCTTCTGTCACATTAGATAGAAAAATATAACACGAAGAGGTCAACTGCTCCTCTTAAAGCATTTTAGAAGAATCGATGGTTTAAACAGCAAAGGAAAAAGTTCGCTGTTTGTTACTAAAAAGTCTTATAGTATTCATTAGATCACGAACTGAAAGCAGACAAAAACACGACGCATGCTCCTGAAACGTAATCCCGGTCACTTCGCAGTTCTGGATTACAAATATGAGCAAATACAAGTAGAAAACAAAAGATAGACTTAGTTCATCGTTACTTTCATTACTTCGCTGAATGCAACATGCTGTTCTTGGGATGTGAAATGGGCCTCATTTTAGGAGAAAGTATGAAAGTAAAGAAGGAGAAATATGCAAACGCGCACTACCTCACTAGCCCTTATTCACCTCGTTTTAGTCCCCGGATCATTTCGAAGTATCCAGCTCCAATCACGTACATGATTCAATTATCAATTGCTTCGAAATCACCACGTGACAAAATGTAAACACCATCCTGAGCATGTACGACTAGAGAAGAGGATAATTGACGTCAATTCCTCTTGGGATGCAGCACATATGGTTATGGAATGCTCACGTTCGTTATTCTGCCCAAAGTAATGCTTCAAAAAGTTGCGAGATTACAAACTTCTCTGCGTCGTACTAATCAAATTACGACAACTCTTTCAACGTGTACACTTTCTGGATATTTCAACTCGACGCATAGAAATACGCCTAGTTTTTGTACTACAACATACGATGGTTCTGCACTTCCCATTCCGAATGTTTGAGAGTTGTGCTCGAATTCCCGTGAGTTTCGGGGAAGCTTGATGAAATAACATTTATTCATAACAAATAGTAAGTGAACTTCAAAGCTGAATAAATGTGGCCTGTTCAAAATCAAAATATCCGAGAGTTCCTCGAGTAAGCACATCTTTTTAAGATTCGTGAGATGCTTCAGAGACAAAAAAAAAACCGAATACTATTTGGAAATTATGGTATAATCCTGCGGTGACACGAAACTAGGCAGAAAGGAAACAGTGAGACAGTGCTCTAGTCAAGCAGAAAGTGAAAAACGTTTAGTAAACGAAAGCACAGCGAATGAGTTGGAGCAGAGTAGAGTAAATTTCTTGGACTTCAAAATATTGAGAAGAGTGATGGAACAGTAACGAGGAGGAGTGATCGAAAAAAGGAAGTGACAAACGTAGCACAGCATTAGTGTAAAACAAAAATTTCAACAATAACAAAAAAAACAGGTGTTGAGGTACCAACAGAGTGCAATCCTAGAGTTCGAATGAGGAGAGGAGGATGGAAAAGTGGTGCCTGAAATGGAACTGTGAACCACCTAATATTTGAAATAGTTTCCAGAACATTAAAAATGTGAATTGCATCAGAATTTAACGATTACAACAACAGTTACAGTATCAATACCTCATTGATATTACAGAATGATTGAATTAAAAACAGTGAAGTTCGCCAGTGAATCAATAGATCGGAATCCACTCCTTCTAAGCAGAAATTCCTAGAGTACAACTCAAACCTCACCAAAATTCTAGTCTATTCGTTCTATTTGGCCTATTTTTTATTGAGAGTATAGACGAGAACTGTTATCCACAAATCATCCAACAAATATCACTGCTACGACAAAATGTCTGCTTTTTTTAAAATCACCTTACATCCAATTAAACGAAAAAATGTCGTGACTGACGCTAAAAACCAAACTCACCCCATCTACTTGGGCTTCTCCATCGGAGTACGGGTAGCAGATTTGCTGAAAAATTACTATGTTGTGGAAAAAGGCGGCTAAGAGGCTGTACGATTGTTCACAAAAGCAACCACTAGTACCTCTGAGCTCCAGAGCATCCTCCCTTGTTCGAAGGTGATTCATCCTTGACGAGGTTTTCACGTGCACGGCTGAAAAAATCAAACGGCAAAGTTCTCCTCCTTCTCCAGACGAAACTAACAAAATTACAATAATCTCAAACTCTGTGACCCCTCGGATCGTCGCATCAAACGCAAAAATCAATTCATTCAATTGGAAATAGTCTGGTAAACTGTAGCGATGAGGACGACGGTTCGAAGAACCACAGATTAATCCGATAACAACCGTACAGTGCCGATCTTCTCTTCTCATGAATATCCCAAGAAGGGTTATACACAGTTCTTTTGGTGCGCATAGAAATCTCCTGAAGAAGCGATCTTGGAATGCATTTGTGATCGAGTTTGGTCGGATCCGAGTAGAAGTGATTTTCACTACCCATCTGAAGCAGAAATGAGATAAGAAGAACAATTTCGGTCTTGGAACGACTAACCACTGTGGCCGTGCATTTGGTGCCACTTGAGTACTTTCCGACACATCTGTAGTTTCGTACTTCCTTTCCAACTTCGTAAGTTTGAAAAACGTAACAGTTATCAGAGTTGGCGATGTTATAGATGAGAATGTGAGTTCCTTTTTTTGAGGGAAGGTTAATGGCCGAGAAGAGTTTTCTTGACGGGATGGGTCCAAGAGGAACGTGAGTTGTAGGAGTGTCCGACTTCAGGACGACATCAAGAGAAACATCAGTAGCGGGAGTGTCCGACTTCAGAACAGGTTCCATGGAAATATCAGTAGCCGGAGTCTCCGAATTCAGGATAGCTTTCGGAGAACCATCAGCAGCAGGAGTGTCCGGCTTCACAACGGTTTCCAGAGAACCATCAGTAGCCGTAGTGTCCGATTTTACAATGGCTTCCAGAGGACCATTAGTAGCCGGAGTGTCCGACTGTACAATGACTTCCAGAAGACTATTAGTAGAAGGAGTGTCCACCTTCTGAATGGTTTCCAGAGAAGCGTCAGTAGCAGAAGTTTCGGACTTCTGAATGGTTTCTAGAGAAGCGTCAGTAGCAGGAGTTTCCGACTTCTGAACGACTTCTACAAACTCCATTGGCGAATCTTTAGGTTCCGTGTGGATCACATCATCATTTGAATCCAGAATAGTTTCGGCAGACGACGAGACTTGCGAAGATGTCTTCGGCAAGCCAGTAGGCAGCTGCTGTGGCAGAACCAAATAGCTGGTAGCGAATGACGGTTCCGTGCTGGTGTCCATCCCCTCGCAGACGGCAAGCGGCGGAGATTTTACAGCGGGAACAGAAGAAGGAGCGTAGAGCTGTGGTACAGTGAAATCCTCAGAAACAGGGACCAATGCGGTGAAAGTCTTCCCCGATGTGGAATACGACGATAGCTGCTCAGTGCTTCCAGTGGATGAAGCAGCCGTCGAGGTGTTCACCTGTTCTTGTTGCATGCTGTAAGAGAACATTTATTGTAGAATAGGCCAGAAACTTAAACAAACGAACTAGATACTGAAGATATGACCTTTTCCAGAAAAAAACTCACGTATTATCCATATTTCGATAAGCGTACAGTTCTCGAAGAGTCGCAAAAAAGAACTCTGAAATATGAAAAGTTACAATGTACTTCAGCTATTGTGTTCGAATATACGAACTCCAAAGAGACCACATTGATCGGTTTCGAATGCACACTCTCCCCCTCTCGGAACGTAATATTCCAGCGGGGACCACACGCCCACACAACTGTCACCATCGACAGTCCACTGGCAACTAACAGAACTGCATTGCCATTAATGATAATGGCAATGCTTAGAGAGAAGGAATAACACGAGGTGAAACCGCGGGACCTCGAGAAACAACTTCAAAAACAAACAACATAAGCAAACACAGTAGCACACAGAAGAGATGGACCCGAAAGTGCAAGAAACCCGCCATCCTCCACCTTCCTAGGAAAATCAATGATGGCGTCGGTAAGTTATGCCACGTGTAATAGTGGCACCGGTAAGTTATGCCACGTGTAATAGTGATCGTGGCAGGACCCACCAGCGACCGCAGGTAATCGTGGGCGGGACTGGGACATTTGAGAGGGATATTGATTGGATAGTTGCCATATTTCGAAGAAAGAAGAAGCTAGAGACCTAGGACCTGGAAAGCTTCTGTCACTCTCGAATTATCTATAGTACTCTCATTTGATCTCAACATTTACTGTGAGGGTGAGGGTCAAAGTCGCAAGCTACGGTTTCTCCTCTAATCAAAGGAATATTAATCTTTCGGTCCCGTCCACCAACATAAGCAATCACGGCCTTGTTGTTGTTGGTTTACTGAAGAAAAAAACCAGCAAAATAGATTCCAGAGGAACCATCTAACACCACAACGATCCTGGTCGAGAAAATTTCATGTCTGCTGCTAAGCGGTGTTGTATACGTTTGTTCGAAGCAACGTACTTCCTCAGAAAGATTCTTTTTCACCTCGTACGGCCATTTGCCCGAGAACATGTGTGAGTAAAAGCGTTACGCCGTTAAGTGCATGGTAGATTCGTCCCATACGGACACCCAACAACGTAGTGTGCGACCCGCGGATCAAGGTCGAGTCAAAACGACTGGAAAATCTGTGCAGTGGGATAAGTGGCTGCGCTTAAAGCGACGTATCCGAAGGAACAGTTAGGATTGACATGAGATCCTCGTTGATTCCATTCATCGCTACACTACTAGTCAACCTGACCATTCCTGGATCACAACCGCTCGGTACGCGGTGTCGCTTCGATCGCGGCCGCCTACGCAACTGCACCAAACTTCAGGTCGTAGCTTTACGATGGGAATCGTTATACAAATATCCAAACGTGGAGTAAAACTTCCCACTCTTTTTCAATTCCAGAGGTTGCATCGAATTGAGCAGTCCAATTTAGTTGTTATGATGTAAATGATCGTTGTTACTGCCCTATTAGATGCAGCTAAGGTGTGAATGAGTGCTGGCTACCGCTGTGGTTCATCTACCTTACCTTCGAAAATTTTTCACTGCATTGTTCTTGATTGCTCGGATTAAATGTGAAGTAGCTCATTATGCAATATACACACCTCGTATCATCTAGAAAGATGATGCGTAACGCAACTTCAGGTGTTCTCGGGTTCTAGGATTCTTAACTGATCACTTTTTCGTAGCAGATCCTCAGACAGCTGAATAGCCAGCCTGCCTAGAAACCATTCATCTATAGCGAGATGGGAAGGATTTCTCATCCTTTCAGATCCTCCTTCTCCTCTAACCGAAGCTGATCAAACTTCCGTGGAAATCAAACTAATCTTGACCTTAATCTTGAATTCGATGAATAGAACATCTTAATTTAAATCTTTTATTCATTACGAATAAGTGAGTACTGAAAGAGTGCATGCAAGCTTCGGAATCATAGAGAAATTTTAAGAGTTTAAGGAAGTGAACAGACGGATAAACAACCTCAACTTGCAAAAAAAAAGCTGTCAAGAGTAGCGATAATACGAATCATAGAGGAAAAAGAGAAGAGATTCTAGTATTGAGGTAAGTAGCGATCTCATGTGAGGACTGCAGTCAAGTGGAAAATTTAAAACGCTTCAATGTTTCAATGGTTTCAAATATGAAAACTGTGCTCCAGTAACATCAATTTCTAACTAATACAGTTGGATCAATCAATTTTGTGTTCGGTCAACTTACAGCAATCATTTCTGGTATGAAATACTGTTCTTAGTGCGTTCCACCTCGCCATACATGAAAAGGAAGCACTGAGACAGAAACTACATTCGCATTAAATCATACACTACAAGAATTTCTTTAAAAAGATCACGTGAACGAAGAGTCCATTAAAATGATGCAGTTAATGACATCTAATGAGTGGGTTGACATAGTGAATAATAGATAAGGTTCTATAGAACTACTGGTAATAATAAAAATGATTTAGGCACTGCAACAATGCTTGATCCTCTAAATAAGTGTTAAATATGGCTGGGCAAAATGAAATAAAATACGCACAAATCTGATATCATGCAATAAAAATGAGTGTAGAAGAGTACTTTCTCCAGGTAGATGGATACATATTGATCAAAATTTAGCGGTGCTGAAATAACAGTGATGAGTCTAAGTGAAATCAAAGTCTTGCCACGTTTCTAAATTGACAAATCATTTACCTTTATGAAAATCTTTAGCATAGCAGTATTAAAGACGTACACAATGAATAGTCTAAAAGTACAACTCGAAGAAAACAAGAAACATCTATTCGCTTCAATACCTAAAAAGTGTCAGATAAGCATCAACAGAAGTGTAGTTGAAACACGAAATCAGTTATACATGGCAGATCCAAGACGAGTAATGTTAATAGAAAGCAACTTACCAATTAAAGGTGGATGAAGTGAATGATAGTGTTGATACTAGGATAAATTACGAGTTTGCGAACGAGTAACTCTTTTCTCTGAATAAATTTAAATTAAAAACGACTGTAACCATTTAAAATCTGTTAAAATATTGAGAAGTTCAATCTTAGAATGGAATAGTTTTCTGGGTTTATCTCGAATCCTTCTTATTTCCAGGGATTCATCAGGAATTTTACGGTGTTCAGTGCAAATTGTAAAGCTGACAAACTAATTAGGAAACAGTTACAAAGCAAATGAGTGCTAGAAAGGAACCTTCAACTTTCTATAATAAGAAATTTATGTCGTAAGAGAAGAGACTTAGAAGGTGAAGTTAAAAAGAAAGCTGTGCGGAAGTGCTGAAGAGCCTTAAAGGACTTTACGCACAACCTCGATTCAGAATAAACAGTAGGAAAAGATCCTATCATTAGCTACCAACTTGAAGTACACATATTCCTCAACATGACGTTAGCAGCTGCCTCAAATGAGGGATTTAGAGCCAATATCATTCCTCTAATTTTTTCATACATAAAAATATGCTTGAAATTTTTGGCGTACTTAAACTAGAAGAATTACGTATACAATTTAGGAGGGCTGTATTCTGGAAATAATCGATGTCACTCCTTCAGTACTGTTTAAGAATGGAAATGCCGATTCGTGTTCGTTCATCTACAGTCATTCGCCGAAAAGCACATTCAAGCACACAAAATCTAAGATATCCACAATCGTAACACTACATCCACAGACGAGAGGCTACTGGTATGATAAATATTCGGGAAAATTTCCATTAAAGAGTACGTACTAGGTGATGTACTAGAAACGAAAGACAGTTCCTCAAAATGAAAAAATTTTGTAGTGCTCCTCGCAGCAATCAATACAAGAAGATCGAACACTCAATTTGACAGACTGGAAGTAATCGAATTTGACCTCAGAAAACTACGAACTCTCCTCTACAAAATTCCACATACACTATTTTTGGGTGAAATTAGAATATTCCGGAATCGTTGCTCTATATGTGTTAAAACAGTTGATACTGGTGTCAAAAAGAAGGCAGACAGACCGAGAAATGATCTATGAATCCACATGCAAGTTTTGTGGAATACACAAATCTTGTTCTACTTCTGTTGGATCTTTTGTACATGAAATTTATGTTGAAATGAGAGCAAACTAACTAGCAGATGATACTTTCACAAGACTGGTATCCTTACTCTTGGCAGTTTGCTGGACAATTGAAGCACGTGGCTGCACGGTACGTCGTTTCCTATCCTTCCTAAATGATACATATCGAATAGTTAGGCACTTCAGTACCGAAAAAACGTTCAGGAAAAAAAAGAATGAGCTCCGATGTTGCGTTCCCCAAGCAATCGATAGAGATCACGACGTAAACAGTTTGCAAGTATCAAGAGTGATTTTAAAAAGGCGCAAAAAGTGGATGTGATCAGCATGCGAGTGTAACAGGTTGCTTCGTCGAGTTACGTGATCACTATGATAGCAAATGATCCACTTGACCTCTGGATTCACAACGAACATTTCACATTTTAACTGTGATACTTGTGAACTACGGTCCGAATTCTATTTACTACTAGAGAGACGCCAATATTAGAACTTCGACCAAACACTGATTTTAATATCAACTTACTTGACAACAACCTTCTGTACGACAAGATATCTCGTTAACGGCAACTTCACCTTCCTATTTGTCCAAGCAGAAATCTCGTCAGTGAGCAATTTAGGCGTGCAAATGTGCTCAAGTCTGGCAGGATCGGATTGGAAGTGGTTGTTATTGACAAGCTTAACAACTCCGAAATCAGTAACAAATTAATTCAAATACAAAGGAAAAACTAACCACTGTGATCATCTCCTTCTTCGTTTCATAACAACCATTACATAAGTAAACATCAAAACGGCTTTTCTTACGGGAATATGAGAATGAGTAGCAACGATTCGTATCTGGTGCATTGTACAGAAGGACGGGACGAATTCTATCGCAGGAATAAACGATCAATGCAGGAAAAGTTCTTTCCGAACCAGTGCTGGCACCGGTTTCTTTCCGGCAGGATCGTTCAACGTCGGGAGAACTATTCTGGACGGGAGACTGGTCCCCAAGAAGAGAGTTATTTGAATTCTTTTCGTTTCGGGTCATCTCCACTCCAGAGGTGGAAGGTTCTTCGGATGTTTCTGAACTTGTCACCGTTAATCCTGAAGATGAAGTCTGAGCCTGATCGGAAGAGGAAGTCTCGCCCGAAAGTTGAGTGCAGAGCGTAGGATGGACTGACGCGAAAGTTGAGAATACCGTAGAATACAGTGGCGAACTCGTAAATTGTGACTGTTCGCGAAAAACGTCAACAGGAGCACACGTTGACGGTAATGAAGTAACAGAAGGAAATCCAGAATAGTACTGATACGGTTCATACAGGGACGGTACATAAGGTGGAAATGTCGGCGAATACATCGGGAAAAATGACGAAACCGCGGGGAGACTTCCGGATGGTTGAGAGTCGGACATTGTAGAGTACTGGTAACAGTACATTACGAGTTATTTAACAAATGGAGCTGTACAGTCACACCTGGATGCGATCAAATAACTTAAGGATACGGCTGACGTACACAGATGTGATTAGGTTGCGAAATTGCGCAGCAAACGCTGTCTGCATAATTTGACGTACATGTACGCGCGACATTGTTGTGACCTAAGATTACTGTAGCTGCAATCAATCAGCTGCATTTCAAATCTGTGTCTTGTTCTTAGTTATCAACACCGTTCCATTTGAGCGAATCTAAGTGCAGTCAAGTTATTTACAGTTATTGAAAGAATTGTTAGTTACTATCTCTCGCTCATATCATGAAAGCAACTCCCAGTTTAGCATCATCCAGAAAACAGATCTCCATGAACTCCTCACTATCATGTACACCTAGCAAATGAGGAGAAATCAAACTGCGATAGTGTGTTGGGGATGCACCATTTCGTAGCGGGACCCAGAAGGATCCTCGTGGTGAGCGGTAGTCTATATCTATTCTAGTAAACTGTAAATGGTTGGGGATAGTTCTGCATTGGTCGTGACCAACTACGCAATGTTGCACCATAAACCAGAACTGTTCAATTGGGTTTTGGACAGACGATTCCTGAACTTTCACTTTATTTGTTCCTTTTTTTTCAAAACTATCAGAAGTGTTGGACAATAGGGGTGGACACATTCCAGCTAGATTATTTAGATCACAAAAAGGAAAAATCGAGTCCAAACTCCGAAAAATAGTACGAGAAGCATTTGGAGTCAAATGAACAAAACTTGAACGACTTGATCCGAAGAACTGTCGGAAGCGATGACAGTCCTTCTCATTCTTTATTCTTTGTAATTATCAGGAAAATTAAGCCAGCAACATATAGAGAACAGTGATATAACATTAAATCTCCTAAATATCTCGTGCTGACCTCAACATCAGAAAAAGAAACCATCGTGCCTTTTAATCTTAGCAGGAGAAAGTGACCCTTAATTTCCACTCCGTCAGCCATGGAATAGTCTTAGAAGAATATTTGATCTATAGTGCTGGACTCAGTCTTTAACATAACGTTCTTGGAGCCGGCGAAAACTTCGTTATTCTGCATGGAAGTATGTGACCGTTTGGGAAGTCGTACATTATTGATTGGCTGCCGCAGCGCATAGCGAGCGAAGATCCTGAGGTATATCAGAGCGATTTGAGGGGATTTTTGTTCTCTGCCTATAGGAAGTTGTCGTTTTCAAAGAAATGTCATTTTTTTCCGTAAATTTTGTCTTTCCATTACTGTTTGATACCGTGCAATAGCAGTAAATTGACGAATAACATGATCATTCATCTTATAAGCAGGAATATAATTTTGAACTTGAGGTGGTTGCCCTGGCGATCCTTAACTAAGCTCTTCTGTGAAACTATGATACACTGGAATTAGACATGTGAGGAATTGAAAAGAGTTATAGTTGAAAATGGTTGGGAAATTAGCGTCTGATGTCTATTGTCCAGAATATGATCCGTTTATGATTTTGACAGGAGGTTATTTTTTTTTTCCGAATTTTCAACGAAGGAGTACTCCTTTTTTTTCGGATGAAATCTCCTTATCAAGTTAGTTTCAGATGACCGAGAATGAGAGACGCGTAATGGCACGTGTATCGATCGGTACTGAATGATGCATGTCACGCATCAAAGCATCTGGGCTTAATAGAATTTCGATACCTGAACGATTTTCTATTAATTCTTCGTCTTTACCATTTTTTTTCTGCTTAAAATAATTGGAACATTGCCCATCACTCCTTTTTCCTTCATTTCCCCCCGAAAAATTTTTGAGGATTTGAAGGGTAGGCTCGCTCAGTGCAATGATCTTTGACCGTTTGATCTCTTATGTTATAGAGCTAGCAAAAACAATCGATTCTTCATCCCAACAATTTATGACAACGACAATGCTCTGCGTTGAGGGCTAATTCACTTGTGATTTATTTCCCTTTAACAATAAAGTACTGGATGACAACATTATGGAAGAAATCCACACTTCCTCTCATGCAAACTCCTTCATAGAGAAGAATGTGCTCTTGTTCTGCTTAAAAGTAACATATTTTCCGATATTTATTCACAGTTATTGCTAATATTCCTAACAAAGCAACTAAGACATTTATTATGACACCTATGACACGACAATGTCACGATTATTTTAGTAATTATTTAAGTATTGGTACTATGTCAAATATCGACCGAAGTCACTCCTCAGTACCTACGTCCTAAAAATCTGTTCCATCTATCGCCCTGAGGAGATTTATCATCCGTTGGAATTGATAGGCCCCAAAGGTATCCTAAATTTCTAGATTCTAAAAAAAAAGAGCACTTCGGAGCTATTTGTCATGAAGCAAACCTTATAAGTCTGTAGTCTTTGTTTCGTTTCTAGATGTGCCTAGAAGACGGCTGAAAAGATGACAACGGTATTGGGGCAATACCGTAACTGTGATCAGAGGGTTGAAAATCTAAAAAATATGCTTTGAATAATGTAAAGAGGAATGCATGGAGGTATATTGGGAATTCCGCCTCAGCGGTCAAATTTTTGGACTCTATATATACGTCACATATTCAGACAACTAAATTCTACGATAACCAAGAGAGTGACGGAGCATTAAGTAGATCAGAATGATTAGACTAAGTTGTTTTGCCGTGCCAACTACCATAAATCCGCTTTACAGTTATCCATCGTAGTGGAGGCATCAAAGTTTGCGTTTGACTCACAGACAAAAATAATTGTCTGCGGGTTAAAGACAGCGTGTCACAAAACCAAATATATAAATAATATAGAGGTAGATAATAATACATAAATAATAGCAAAATAAAATAATAAACAATAAATAATAAATAATTAAAATAAACAATACAAAATATAGAGTTCCGTTTGTAGACTGCGAGTACGAGCGTGGCCCCGCTCAATCCCTTATAATCGTCGTGAAAAACGCCATGGGAACGGTGTTTTTTTCCTACGAAGTCCATGGAAACGCTCCACCCTTGTGCATGCGCTGCATCCTCGAGTGAGCGGTCGAAAATCAATGAGGTGTCCTCGCCTATTCTCACTTGAGCCTATTCAAGTGAAACCAGTGAATAGGGTGCTGTAGAAACCGGCACGTGCACAACAGTAGTGCATTTCCACGTACCTCGTAGGAACAAACGTCGTTCCCACGCCGTTTTCAGGACAATGAAGTGAATTGAGTGGAGCCATGCCCCTAATTCTTAATCTATACACCGAGTTCTATATATACCCACATGTTTCCCAACTACGTCAGTTTCGTGATACGCTGTCTCTAAGGGTGATGCAGGGGAAACAGGATGCGGAAGAGGTGTTATGATTGCCCGATTCATAGCTTATGTGAATACGCAAAATTGAACTATAACACCTCGAGCGCAAGCCAATCACGGCGATCTGATGACGCCCCTTTTCTCCGCCGCATCCGGCATTGATAATACGTATCGAGAGTTCATGTTGAGGAAAGGATTAATGCTGTTCCGCCGAACGTCTTATCAAGATTAGTGAAGGGGCTTCGAATCAATTGTTGTGGAATTTTGCAGACTTGGATTTATAGACTATAGACTAGATGTATTATTAACAACTATTCGTTTCTGTCTTTACCCTTCACAAGTAGTCATCTGAGGCGACCTTGTTTGTGCTTCTTCCGGCTTTCAAACCCACTAATTTTCTAATCATCCGTTGATTCCCCAGTGGGAGGAAATACTCAACTGTTTTAGTGCTGACTGCCTTAAAGGCGTCACTCCACAAATCTGAGGTGGTACGGATTTCAGGTGGAGTATTCGTAAACGGAATGGGAGACTACGGAAAGGTGGGTGATTCCGCCCATTTCTTCCTAATTACCGTAAAAAACGGCCCGGAAGATACGGCTTCAGGCGTTCTGGCGCACTATTTTCTACAGGGAGTTCGACTGGAGCGCGTCAGCCCTGTGCGGCGCCGCATCTTCCGGACCGTTTTTTACGGCAATTAGCAAGAAACGGACGGCATCACCCACCTCTCCGTAGTCTCCCATCCCGTATATGAATACTCCGCCTGAAATCTGCACTACCTCAGACTCGTGGGGTGATGCCTTTAAAGGGAGCATACCAGGAATCTGACGCGGTGAGGGGACCTGCGGGAAAAGCTGGAGATGGGATTGAAAATTGCGGTATACGAGATAGTTTCGCTCATCTCTCTCTAACCGTCGTAAAAAGCGGCGTGGGACCACTTTACTTCCTACGAGATACGTTAGAACGCTCCTCTACGTTCACGTTCCAGTACTCTCAACAGCCTATTCATTGGTTTCACTTGAATAGGCTGGTGAGAAGACATCATTGATCTTCAACCGCTCGCACTTGGATGCGGCACGCGCACAACGGTGGAGCATTGCAGCTGAAATCTTCGTAAAAATGACATCTTCCACGCCGTTTTTTTCATGACAATTAGGGAAAGATGAGCGGAACCACCCCGGATAGTGCAATCTATAACCACAGCATTTCTTTAGCATTTCCTTCGGATTCTCTCACAGATGCGCGGTACGCTGCCTAAACACATTTGGGTATTTCAAAGTGATGCTTAACGTATATGACGAATACAGAACAAAGAACACTTAAATGATATATATATATACATATATATATATATATATATATATATATATATAATGTGGAAATTTTGCATGTCTTGTTGCAAAGGAGTATAGCTCAAAATCCAATAATCGAAGATTTCATGGAGGTAGTGCGGAAAGATTGGACTACAGCGGGGTTTTTTGCAGTTATTTAGATTGATATGCTCGGGACTTGAGAAAAAAGTTGCTTCAAGGAAGACACATCTTGTTATCTCAAAAAGGAAGAAAAAACAACATACTGCATTAAGACTGATCAGGTTCGCCATTACCCAACGAGAAAGCGTGCCAGTGCACGAAGATATCTGAATATAACGTGTACAACGTTTCTTTTAAAGCAGTGTTAGAGAAGAAGAGGTGAACTCTTTACCTCATTGTGTTCACTGAAACTCATAATGATGGAGCTGATCCTGAATGGCAACAGAGTAGCTGCCGTGAATACTGTTGTCATAAAGACAAAATAGAAGGTCCGAAGACGTGAGGCGAGCACCTGACGAGATGGTCCAGTTTGATAGAGTGCCTGCTCTGGAATTAGGTCTGAATTGTAATTTGCATCTAGTAATTCTTGAGCACGACGGGATTTCTAGGGGTAAGAACTAGGATTGACGGAGTCCTATCAATGGATACTTTCTGGTAGCACCGTATTTGATCATGGAAACTGCTAGTTGTCTTCACTAAGAGGAGGTGCTGATGCAGGTTAAAGAGGTTGAATTTTCAAAGGTTTTAGCAATTGACATCTTAAAAAAGCTTTGCATTGTTCATGCATTTCGAATAGACCGGTATTTATTGTGGCCTTCAGAAACTACATTTTTGTTTGCCTTCCTTTAGAACAAAAAAAAAAAAGAAATACGAACATGACACTTTTTTAAGGAAAACCATGCAATTCTAATTCAAGATTGATTGACGTAATGGAGGGTTACAAATAACCAGTATTTTTTTTCTGGGGTTTATGTACCTTTGAAAACGCTGAAATCAATCAATACTTATCTATGAGAAAAAATTCTACAGCTTTTGTCAATTTTTTCAGTGTCTCTGTTTGCAGATACAGACGGACTCATCCACACCAACCTTTGACATGCTCAGAATAGTAAAAGAAATATCGCAGCATGTTTTTGCCAGCAGCAATTTTTTGTTTACCTAGGCTTTTATATTGCGTTATTCTTCATAAACGGACAGATGAGTAAACAAGCCATAGCAGAAGCAGGAATTCGCCCACGCATTCGCTTCGTAGTTATTACAGGCAGCATAATCAGAAGATCGAAGATCATAACATCAAAATTTTGAATGTTGTTTTCCCGTAGTCTAGACGAAGAAAAACATGATTATTGAACAGCTGAAGTCATGGAATTAACAACGTGGTATAGGATGGTTATGCGTTTCGTTTTAACCATATCTCCACCTCTTCTACATCCAGAGATTTTGACGTAAAGTTCATACCTTCAGCCAACTTCTTTCTGTGTGTGGATACAACTTTGACAATATATAATGCAACGGCTAACGATGTTAAAGTAGGCATCACACATACGCTGATCTGCAAAAATCGAGATTTATCCTGTAGTTATTTCCCTTTGTTCAGATCTTGGGATAAGCTGGAAAGTCAGCCATTCGGCCGTAATACCATGCACAATTTTGTTCAGCAAACGACATAGAAACAGCCAGTAGCAATTTTTTTCGTACTGAAAAGGTCTTATAAGTTTTAAATCTCGATCCCCATAACATTTATGCAAAGAAAGAAGATTTACGACTACTTTATTATCTTCTAACGGCTTTATGTGCATGTGATTTTGTTTATGTTGCAGAAAACAGCACACTTTCAACGCTAAGGTGACGTCTCTGTTATGCCTCCGTTTCGGAGGCAGTAAAATGTCCAATCAAACATATTCAGAGCAACTACTCACCGAAAAAAGTAGGTACATTCCCCAACGATCGTGCAGAAGATGTATCGAACTGCAGTTTTCTCCGCATCTGAAGCAAAAAAAATCCTATTCATATTTTTCTAAATTCTCGACTTCTGCCCAATATCATCAGCAACATTTTTCACGACTTCAGCAACTCAGCTTCTTGTTTCCCTCATAACAAAAAGCAATTTGGCCGAGTGAGCTGTTCCTCGACGAATAAGTTTTCCAGAAACAACGTTCCTCCAAAAATGATGGATGAACGAGCAAGCGGAATATGAATTTTTGGTGCCTCTCATCAAAAATGTATTCATTCATAGGAGAGAAATCGCAAGTGAAAAAAAAATGCAACTTAACCTACTTGAAACATTCAAAGTACCATGCTCCAGCGACAAATATCAAACAACACGCCCATACTGTCAATGCTAGTATGATACCACAACGTTTAGTCACGTAGGCTGAATATCTGGAAAAGAAAGTCCTCAAAACGCGAAACACATACAACTAAAGCTATATTTCAACGCGTTTGCGAGAGAAATGTAAATTTTGAAGTTCTAGAATTCTAAAGAGACCATCTTTTTTTTTGGCAGCTCTCCCATTTTCAAGTTACAGTGAATTCCCACGCAAATCGATGCATGCGTGCTGTGCACAAAACATGACTCCATCGCCTTTGACATCTACGAAAACTCAACCATCTTTGAGAATCGAAACGAAATTACCTCAGCGGATATTTGAAGTATAGCAGTTTGTCGAGATTGAGTAGGATGAGGCTTAAACTTGAACCAGACAGCGTAACCCATGTGAGAAAGTGTACAGTGACGTTCAAGATCATTGGTAACTCATGACGATTTTGCAGGATCCGTGAAATCGCCTCGATAGGATAACAAAAAGCTGAAGGGTTAGTGACATTTAGTGAGACAGTTGGACTTTTAGTGTTGACAGCCATTATACAACGTCGTGAGCTCATGATGTTTCCTTATTATTAACAATACCTGTTTGAATAAAATCTCCCATAGTCATACTGAAAAGGAACACATGCAGGCACTGATCACTCGCGCTTCGACGAATATGTCGATTTGCCTGAGAAATAATTTTCTAGCATTCTTCGCCATTTTTGTGCATGTATTTCACGCTTTCACGGACCTGCCTTAGTACATAGACTTGCAGGAATGATGATAATATCGTAGAGAAGAAGATGAAGTAGTCCATCCAAAGGATGAGTTCAAGAACTACATCTTGATCAACAAGCTGGAACAACCCAGAGTTTTTTTTTCGGATGAAAGAATGCTTGCAGTTTGTCAGTTGTCTTTTATTTGCTGCGGGGAATATTCGAGAAAAACTGCTGTTTATACTTGACAAATTTCAGCGCATAAACAATGACGAGAAAAATTCGGCCCAAGAATTTTAAGCTCACCGTGGACGGCATACACAAGAGAGGTTCAGTAAAATTCTCTTCTACTGGAGACTGTTTCTCGGACATCTTTAGGAAACGTCACACGCTTATTTCGGTGCAAGATTCTGGAATGGATCCTGGAAGGAAATAGCAGATTAACAGTCAATACAAACAAATAAATCGGACCGAGGTATGAGGGCGCAGATCAAGTAATGCAATATTATAGCCACGGCTATAGTTGTCAAAGTGAGAAAGGCGGCGAAGTAAGGAAGATGCAAGGTGACATGTCGGCATGAGCTGCTCTGAGATTTAAACAATTCACACTGGATCCACGGATGCACATATGGTGAAGAAGAATTGAGGACAACGAAGAGGTGATTGCCAGGTTCAGTGAAAAGTGTTAGAAATGTGATTAGGAGGCGAAGTGGATGGAATTCGTTTCAAAGCTATGCGATTTCCTAGGGACAGGTAGCTATTCTCCGTTCTATAAGTGAAATATCAAAGAGCTATCGCTATGTTTGTGAAATATCTGGATGTGGGTTTACACAAATGCCACGGATCGTAGGGATCAGCGTTCTGTACTGACGTCTGTAATAGAAAAAAGTGTCGGATGGTAGCGACAGTCGTCTATCACCTGACTGTCGAAGCTGAAGTGTTCAAGCCCTTCAAATCGTATTCTTCGGGAAGAATTTCGAAAAACCCCATGACTGACGAATGACTGCGTACTGAAGAAAGCAGTGAAACGTTGAGGAGGTAATAGTATGTACATATATATGGCCTCACATACCGAATTCAGTCAAAATCGTGACACTTTACTCGTTATATATCGAGATATAGGAGTGAAACAGCATATCCACAATATTACAGGAACACGCAGCGTCACTTCAATAACCGCTAGACGGCGCGGATAATGTGGATATGGAGGCAGGATTGTGTGAAGACCACATCAATCAGAAAACGACATACATAAACCGAGGCACAGTCGTGTTTTACAGGGTACTGTAGAATATGCGTGAATTTTCAAAAACAATTTCGGGAAGGATACTCATTATGTTGAGTTGCAAACTGTGCCGAGCGTCATCCTAGCATGGAAGCTAATTCGCATGGAAAACATTTTTGTTAAAAGCTGTCCAGAATTCTAATTTTCATCAACTGCAAAGTTTTCAACGTGATCCAGACGACTTGTTTTTCTAAGCTTATAATCCAGAGAATTGTGTTGAGGTACGTGGTCGAACTGTAAGTTGAAGTAAGCCTTGTATGAATGCTCAAGGATTAAGAGATACAAGAGCTGCAAAATAGAGAAAAATGGAGAATAAGGACGGGACAACGAGGTAAATGAGGGAGAAGTAGAAACTTTCGGGTAGCAACGCCATCTTGCCGGCAGCGCTTCATGACAGGGCGACTAACGACTAAGAGAATGTGCATCGTTCTTATACCTTTAAAACGTCACCTCAGCGTGTGGTCGAGTCATATTTTCAAGCAATAATGATGATTTAAAGCTAAACATAAACGTAGATGGATGAGAAACAGTAACCTACAAACTAAAGTAAATAGAAATCTAGTGATCAATATTTTAGACAGAACGGATTTACAGGTGACTTAACTCAAACACGCGAATAGAAACATCGTTCCTAACTTCTAGATATTAAAATTTATAGTTATGGATAAATTTTATGTATGCTTAAGAAGGGTAGAAACGTATTTAAAGCTATCGATTTTTTTTTTCGTTGACTATCATTTATAAAATGCACTCTTCAAGTTACGAGAGCAACGGGATCGCGGCGGAAATCCAAGCTGCAATGAATTATTCATTATGGCAATGAATCCTAGCGCCTGATACGTTTCATGGACGTGACAACGGGCGGTCCATGCAGTGCTGAGCAACCCACTAAGTAGATGCTAACACTAAAACACGGGAATAGAGTAGACCATAAGATTTTGCATTATATTTGTAGCTATATGAAAGCTCTTACCGTTATATATGATCTACAGTTGAGAACGCTTTCTAGAAGATTCGCTACGTTGCAGTTAATCTTAAAAAAAAATGTTTCTTTCTTATAATATTGACAGGTTTGTGCAAGACTGAGCTGAGAGATGAGAGAACCGCAAAACATAATGAAGGCGATGGAAAGATATGAGCGTTCCGCCTCTACTTTTTCATAAGATCTAATTTTGCAGTATTTGCAGTTCTACAATGAAAATTTATTGAGATATAAATTGCTTGAGGATATACTGGTGATCGCTGTAAATATACTCGAATTCGGATACATCCAGAACGAAACGAAGAAGCCTACACTACGTGATATGTCAAATATTCTGCGACATGTATCATTAGGAAAAGGGCATCGTGCAGAGCTTGAATAATAAAATCCAAGAAGAGATTACAGAAGATTTACTCCCTCTCAACATTTTCACTTTTGTTCCAAGTTGTGGACATTTTAAAAGCGTATCCACTCTATCCTGGACTAGGTCCTAAAATCGTGAAATATCTTCGTTAGTAGATTTTATTCATTTTCATCTTAGCTCTACGTTAAACAAGTTCTCCTTAAAATGTTAATTTTACAATTGATTTTCTCGAAGACCGAAAGATCCCAATTTTTGATCCCCTCTAAAGCCTCTATAAATGAGGTGTTAATCGAGGACAGAATGAGCAATCAGGACAAGCCGTAAACATGAATTAAATACCTCTTCGAAGATTTGTAATTTTGTTCGACATGAACATGAAATTCAGCCTCAAACACATTTGAACTAATCCAAGACACACCATCAATTGTCATAAAATTCCAGAAGAAAGAGGGTTGTCGTTTGTTTCAGTACTCAAGGTTGAAGGCTGTTTTCCTCGTATTAGTCACTCGAATTCCGCTATTTTCGGTGTTGTGAGAGGAGAAACACTAATGAATGCATAAACGGTGGGAAAGTGGTCCAAGATCATGTCAAAGACGGCTTCGGGAAAGGTTCACTGAAAGTCACGTTGCTTGCAGAGAATTTCTAGGAATGATGAATAAAAATCTATAGGTGAAGACGAACTCAGGTTGCTCAAGTTTGATCACTATACTTCTACTCTACTACTATGATAGTTAGTAGTGAATACATTTGAAGCGAAAAAAACAAGGACACAAATTCATGGAACGCTAGAGGCTGTAGGTGAAGTAAGTTCATGGATTTCTTCTTCGCACATGTCGCGATAACGGACTTAGTATGTAATTCGGTGTCAACAGGATGGGCACGACGCGCCTTTGAGGAAATTCGTTCAACAAGGCCAATGAGGAACCTCATTAGACATAAGAGTAAGAAAAAGTGAAGACGATCAAAAATACGCACTTTAGTGAAGTCAGCTCACAAGAATTTTTTGCTCACAGGATGAGTTCACTCAGCTCAGATGATAACTCAATGTTTGTATCCGATACCGATTAACGCACACATTCGTCTCGGAAACGAGGTATGAATGAAGGATCTCTGCGCGGCATGACTCATTATATCGAATACAATCATTGTTGCTGAATAATCGTGGAATATATCATTTTCATCGCATAAATAGATAATATCTACCCTATTCGTTATTTGACATATGAGTGAATGAGGAAAAGCACGAAAGTGAGAAATTGAGGAAAAGACGAATAGTGATGCATTAATACCGCTCGCCATATTGGTCCCATCTTAGAATTACCTAGGGGCAAAATTGTGCCAATTCCTAGACATCTGCTCAGAATCCTAGTCCTAGCCAAGGCGTAGTCAAAACACAGTTATGATTTTTCTGCTTTTCGGTACTATGATTTTTTTGTCTCAACTTCAAAGAGAATGTTTAAATTGAATTTTTCCCATTCTGATCAATTCTGGCCATGGATCACCAGTCGTTTGTAATTGAAAGCACCAATGCTTTCTGGTTGTTACGTTCTAATCATATGATGAATAGGATTTATTTCTTGGGATTCGTATAAGTCATGGAACCATTGAGTCACAACGTAGTCAAGGGATTCTAGAAATGCTTCTTTCTATTGAGAATCGAAAGCAAACTCATTTCATCTGACTATTTTCCACGAAGATTAGAGTAAGTAAAACGAACTATAACATTGTAGGATCATATCAGGAAGATACAGATTCAGGCATGACATTATTTTTTTTTAGCGAGCTCAAATAATACTTTCTAACGTATTCCTAAATAAAGTAAAAAAGACCTATAAGTAAATTAAAGACCAATTCAATTACGTTCAAAGAACACATCTCTAAATACAAATACTTGAAAACTATCTTTAAAAAAAAAAAAAGAAAAAAAAGCATTTACATGTCTTATGTTCGAACTCCAAAGTATTGGAACAAATTTATCTATTGATGATTTTGACTCCCTCAGATTTTCCTGGGAGGTCTGCACTCACATTTGTGTTCAGAGTGGTTTAATGAGATAAAGGAGTAATGATAAGCGAAACATTAGCAGACATTTTTCCCAAAATTTCGCGGATTTCTGCCCTTGAATACAATCATATTATTGCATTAAATGTATTCATGCAAAATGATTGCGACGACTTGTATAGTAACGAACTTTTGCAATTCAAAAAGAATACTGTGAACAGATAATATATTTTCGAGCCAATGATGGTATTTTTTTCTTCTTTTTTCGTCCAATAATCAATCCCAGTAATCCATCCAGAACTTCGAATGACTTCAATAGTTAACGTGAAAGAAATTATTTAAGGCATGTGGTTAAATGACGTTAAACTATGAACAAACGGAGAAACGTCTCTGGACTGGTGGCAACATCAAGGCAGCGGATTTATTTTGGATAGACAGGAAATGTACCAAATGAGGCTTCCATGGAGTAAACGAATTGAATCAAGGCAGCCTGTTGGTTGGTCTTTCGGCCCTGATGAATAGCGAGGTATTCATTGCTGGCACATTTTTTTTTAGAACTGAGTTAGTGAAGAATGAAAATTTATTACTATGCGAATAGATTTTTTCAGCCGGGACACATGTCACAGGAAATCCTGTTTTTCCTCGTTATTTGTTTCATTTATAGAGTTAATTTAAGGGATTGTGGGCATACGTAAATGTAACTTTTGCGCCTTTCAAAATGAAAAGAAGATTGATGAGGTCTACGATGAGTGAGGAAGGAGGGAGGGGATTAGAAGTAGATATTTCAAAAAAAATCTGATGATTTTGTTGAATAGAGCTCTTCGAGTACACAAATACTCATGAAGCTGTCACCGCAGCAACTAATCCTGGTTATTAACACTTCCTCAACTGACATCATATCCGTACCTACCTGAAAATAACTCCGTAGCTAAGCACAACAACGTTTGAATAAGTGTTAGGCTCAGTCACGTAGAACACATGTAAATCACACCTCTGTGGATTTTTCCAGACTTTGATTACTGGATTAGTGTGCCTATTGGTGTTACTTTGCACTTGTGGTTACTCAGTAGTAGTAAAAAGCTCAGAAAATTCCCGTCAGAGGAGGTATAAGTGCGTTATCTTTGAGTTGGGGAATTTTAAGGAATTACTCCTTATTACCTGTACAATTCACATCTAACTTGAAATACAATGTGGAAATGTCATGGTACTTTCTGTAATGAACTCGGAGATCAAATTGGTCCGACACACTCCTTCTACGAAAAATAAGTTCAAGTGAATTGAAGACATTTCGTGCGACATCATTTAATTTTCGTGCGGTACCTTGTCACAGTTCGTCCGAATCCACAATATAAGTGATTCCGTGGATATGCCGTCCTTAGGATTACCGTAGTCAAACTAGGAGATGTGAAAAGTAATTGTTTTCGTTTCAATCTTGTTTGTTGGGAAATGAGCAGTTGTGAAGGAGATTGGGTAATGGAGGCGATCGTGAGTGAGAAGGAAGGAAGTGAAAGCGATAACCGAGTAAATTCACATTGGTGAACAAAATTTGCGGTTCGGAAGAGAGGAGGGGCTTGAGGGAATCGGAATCGCCGTGTATCACTCTATTATTTTTATTTCTCTTCCAAGCTTCCTACGCAGATACTCATTAACGAGTACGACCACGACCATATCCACAACAAATTCACACACCCGTTCTATTCTGGTCGTTGGATTCACATATTTAATGATATGCGCTGCTACGAAGTACCAAAGATAACGTCATTGAAGAAATCTGAGCCTGGGAAACTGAGCAAGTTAGCAGCGTGCAGCTTCTCGCACCTGCATAACTCCTGAGGTTCACGTCATTTGCTGGAAGTTTTTCTTGCAATGCATACATTCCCTCCAGCATAGAATTAAGGGGAATGTTCGATCGGAGTCGGAGTTAAAATGTCGGAGAATAATGAGGTAGAAAAGTTTCGGAAACGACAACTATAACTTTGCTCTTTTTTTGTTTTCCCAGGAATATATTGCCCAATTAAGTGTAGAATGTGCATGAGACAATTTTTCTTCTCCATCAACTAATATTATTGTTTGTATTTGATATGAAATATCCAAAATCGCAGCGTTTCAAAGCAGTGCATTGTGTACCATTATGCATGAATGTGCATTAAAATGAGTGTTTTAGAAAGGAGAACTTAGAATGAAAAAAAGCAACGATCAGAGACGAGCAAAATGTAGATATCGGGAAATAAAACATCTTATGAGAGGTTATGAAGACTGAAAGAGTTAAAACGTCATGTCGGATTTGGTAATAACAATGAAGGGAGCCTACAATTCCTATTCCAGATGTTTTTCCTTGCCAGCGGTCCTCACTCTAAGAGTTAGATAATTTTGTTGGAGATGAGTGTGGCGCGGCGTCTAATACAGCATGACTTGGCTGGGGATTCAGAAACTCACACATCGAGTCCTATAAAATAGCCGAAAAAGCACTCGTTGAATTATTTATATTAGAATTTAATTGTTTCAGTGACGAGTCTACATGAACATCCTCTCTCGAATTCCATACGTCTGTCAACTGTCCAGAGCATATTTCTCCTCTTAAGGACATCCAGCAAAATATAAGGTAAAGCAAAAGCGTTTAATATTTTCCTCAATGTGCTCGCTCAATCATATTCATCTGAGTATACTGTTATTTTTCAAAGAAATCACCCCACGAATCTGAGGTGGTACTAATGTCAGGTGGAGTATTCGTATGCGGGATCGTAGATTATGGAGAGGGAGGTGATTCCGTCCATTTCTTTCTAATTGCCGTAAAAACGGCCTGGAATATGCGGCGCGTGCGCAAGGCTGGCGCGCTCCAATCGAACTCCTTGTAGAAAATAGTGCGCCGGAACGCTCGAAGCCGTATCTTCCGGACCGTTTTTTACGACAATTAGGAAGAAATGAACGGAATCACCCTTCTCTCAATAATCTACGATTCCGTATACGAGTACTCCACCAGAAATCCGTACCACCTCAGATTCGTGGGGTGATGCCTTTAAACTTCCGAGTATCTCATCGGCGAGAGACTATAGAAGAGAATTATGAATGTTTCGACAACGTGAAGACGGAAAGGAACAACTTCCCAAAACAATGGATCCAACTCAAATTGTAGGGATTCGAACAATTCAGTTTACCCAAACGAATTCACCATCACTACGTGAAGATAAAATCGCCTTAAACTTCCGGCGGACCAAATATCAAGGAGCAGACGATTAGGCATAAGTGAGCCTCAAATAACAATGCTGGCATCTATCCAGTAAACAACAGACATCAAATTGTGAGTTGCCTTGAAATAAAACAGCCATGAAAACACAATAATTAGTGAAATACTTGGACTCAGCTCATAAAAGAAGTTGGAAGTGAGTTGAAAAAGTACCGCATGGTGGACGCTTCCATCATAACTCTAATTTGAGGTTGCGGTGCCGCTTACTATAACGTACTTATTTCTCTACTTATCTTCCAGCCTTCTGATTGAAAAGATGGGAAGTCACTCCTCGTTAGAAACAAATAGCTATGGCGGGAATCTCCGCAATTCGTCGATCAGTGACAATGGAGCGCAATTTCCCGCGGACAATAGCTAGGAAACTGGACGATGGAAAAGCTCAAAGAATCCTCTTAAAGGATTCTAGTCACTTTATTCACACAGATAATCATCATCACAACTCCCACAACTTTGATTTGATAGGAAGATTCAAGACTTCTCACTTGCGAAGAGTAAAATTTCTCTGGAAAAAATTTAAGGAAAAGAAGCTACAAAAGCAGCAATACAATAGAAATAAACGATGAAATAGGAGCAATCGGAGCATAAGCATTGCATTAGTTAACTTAATTAATCAATCAACTAATCAACCACATAGTTAATTCGACAATATTCCCTCAGGACAAAGTGTTCCCAGTTCATGCAAGAATTCGCTTCGCGATTTCATCCCAGCGAAAAAGTCGCCGAGTTCGGACATATGCATGTTAATGATGAGAAAGTAGTGTTTGCATTACTTTTTAAAATTAAAATTTACTACTTATCCGAATCCTTTATGGAGAAAGATTAAGCCGAATTTAGCAGCGACCATCTCTATAAAGAGTTGTTCATGGAGGATGAGGGGTTTAATTGAAGACATGATTTGCTAACAATTCTATGTAGGAAATGAATAGAATGTTCTTTAGTGAGAAAATTAAAACGTGTTATTCTCATATTGATTCCACTAGGAGGTAATAAGACAAAAATAGCTGCAAATTACTGCATGATGATAGTAGCTAAGGAATATGTGTAGGATAGATGAAATATGAATATTAGCGGTTTTCAAGGAGGTTTTTTTTTCCTGAGCTCTCAATGTGCAACACTACCTCAGCGCTGAGTCTTTTTGCAAACTGCGCCATTAACTACTTTCAACCCTGCTAGGTTAATGCGAAGTATAGAATATACTACACAGAAAAAACGCTATCGCATAGACTCATAAGCAAATTAGATTCCCATTTCTGTGAATTTTTAACTGAGAATTAGTAGACTAGTAGTGAATAATTAGTTGTGTATAACGAGAATGGCGTGTAGTTTTTTTTTTTTTTTTAATCGCGATGCTTGTCGTAACATACGGTATTTCATTATGATATAATGAAATAATACAGAAAATAAAGTTTTTATCTCGAGATTAAAAGGTTCTCGCAATTATTTACTCTAATTCTCTAATTTCTACATAATGTTGTTTTTTGGTCTCTAGGTAAATGTTTTGCTAGGCCAAAACCAATCCTAGTTAACGAAAGTATGATTTGAAATGATCCAACAAATCCACAACAGCTCTGCTGACAGAAAGAAATTCGTAGCGTTGCTTGTTTCATTTCTATTATAGGTTTAGTTTTTTGTAAAAGAAAAAACATTCGAACTGATTTGTACATTTTGTCCTTAACTAAATTTTGGAAAATATCCTCTTTTATTTCTGGAAAGTTTTAAAAAATGACTGCGTGCCTATGAATGTGAGGAAAGAGGAAGAATTTGCGGAATTCTCGGCGACACCCATAGGTGATTTAAAGACGGTATAGCTGCCGATGACAATCTAGAAAAAAAAATCCCAGGTAATTCAGGAAATCTGAGGAGGAAGTGTCGAGTGTATGCGATGTGAAACAACTCTAATAGCGTCTAGTCGTGGTGAGACATCTTTAAAAAAAGATCAATTTTTATATCATATCATTAGCGCAAAGAGGGAAAAATCTATTGGCGGATGCTACTGGAAATCAGATGCTCACGTAATCCTCAAATCGTGTTTTTTCCTCTTTGAAAAGAAGATAAACGAGGGATAAGCTATAGGTATCGCATAATTTTAAGCATAAAGCAAAACAATTTTTTCCTAATAAATTTCTAACACTAGAAAATAGCAACCCAACCGACTAGCACTTTCTATAAGTTCCTTTTTTTTATTTCGTTTTTGTATGCGTACCTGAAAAAAATAACGTTAAATGGTGAGACAAAATTTCTTGTTACGAAATAAACAAATGAGTAAATATATGGAACGTTAGAGTAGATAAAGAAAGTACTCACTTCATTGGGATTTTTGCCTAAGAGCTATGAAAAAAAAACAGTAGAGAAACTTTTGCAAATTCCACAAAAACCTTAAGTAGCTCAAAATTAAGGATAGAGAAAAGTTTGCTGCAATTTTGTGTTTGTACGTAAACTTTGAACGTAACAGATCTTCAATTGTAGCCAGGACAATCTGAAATTGCTGTTCCATATATAGCCTTAATCCACGTACATTTTTAACAATAGAACAATTTTGTATCCAGAAAATCACAAATTTACTAGACGTAAAAGCATACGTCTAAAGGTTGACGTTGATCTCACGAAATATACATCGGAAGTTGTAAATCCATGGGAAATAAGCGCCAGCACGAAAAACAACTCACACTCGAACTAGCTGTCAAACACTTAGAACGGATCAAAATTCGAGTATACTACTACGCTAAATCCAAAACATTACAAAGTTTCAGGAAAAACCGGACGCTACAGCACGTACAGGGACACATAGCTGGCGTTTGTGTACGTAATCGTCACCGCAAGGTCATAACCCGGCTAACGATTTTTCTTTGATCTACCACCACCACACAGATCAAAACTGACAGGAGTAATTGAACTGAAGATATCCCAGGATAATATGTAGTCCAGTCTTTGGAACAAGTAAAACTACGAAATCGAAGTGAAATAGAATGGAATTTACATACATACATCTTGTCGTTGCAAGACCAGTTTGAAACTTATAAAAAAAAACGATAATCAATCGCGGTGACCGCAATGTTTAACTAGCCCGGAACTGAATGCATCAAAGGCTGATGTGAAATTTTTTCGGAAATGATTTACTAGGATCCTTAGTCATATAGGGATTAATTAAGGATGACTTTCCAAGGGAAAAAAAAACATGCACTCTACATTGTTTATTTTGGCACACGCACAATTGCAGATTTGTTGACAAATCTTAGGTCTAGTGTCGATTCTCACGTATCTTGTTTTTTTCCATTCCATGGTTTTGTAAAATCCTCTAATCTATTTCTAACCGGAAGAAGTTTCTAATAGTTGCAGATTCCATTATTGTTTACGATTCCGTTAAATTTCACTTCAATTTCATTTTTTACGAAATTTCGTGACGGGTCTAAAATCCATAGTTTCTTCTCATCCTTGTACATTATTTTTGCTGTGTGTGTGTTTTTTTTTTTAAATCAAACACATGAAATATTAGGAACGTCGAACAAATCGAAACAGACAACGAATTGTTTCATCTTTGGAAAAGACAGTAAGTTTCGGGGTTACTGGAATACTGGACCTGAAATTCAGGGGAGGGGATTCTACAAAGGACGGCCAATAGTTGTGGCCTTCAAAGCTCAGGATCTGAATGTGGATGTGGTGTGAACATGACATTGTTTTCACGAAGAGTCTAATCACAAAAATTCCCTTCCAGAGTTCCATAGTTTCTGGCTCTTCTATTTCCTTGTTCTGCTTAACCATGAACCACGAATTGTTTAGGAGACAGAAGAAGCCACTGGCGCTGGCTTACACGACAATTTCCGACGTTTATTTTTTCTGGAAGAAAACAAAGTCCTTCAGACACTATTGTGTATCCGTGGAATACTTCACATAAGAATCGTCATACGAAGATTATGTTTTCGCAAATTTTCACACGTACCAAACAAGTGAAGTTTATGGATGTGTAGATTCCATGACTAAAGAATGTATTGTCTGGTGAAGGTCTAAAGATGACGAAAACACGTGAAAAAAATCCAGAGAATATTGTGTTGGCATACAGCAGTGACCAATCATCAAAACAAACATTTATTGCGAATAAATGTTTTACAATGCAAATTCCAGATTTATGCTTTGAGAACGAGTTTTCTTCGGAGTGCACGAGCGAACGCTTTCTTATTAACGACAAGAGCCTGAAATAGGACCACAGTTGACTCTAATGACCTGACTGAGGAACTACCTGATAAGATACCTTTTTGATGGGATATTCTCCTGATGCTTTTCCTCCTGCGCTACCAGATCCTCCAACATCAGCGGCCTGAATACTCAAACGTTATAGTATAGGTTGAATGAATAAATTGGTGAATGAAAAACAGACATACCGAACTTGCGCCACCACTCGCACCTTCCGATCCACCCGCTCCTCCACTACCTTCATTGCTTTTTCCTGCATCTCCTGCTGCAGCTTCGGCTGTAGCACCGGATGAGCCAGCAGTAGCTTCCGCTGCTCCACTGGCTCCACCATTCTCACTCGAGCCTCCACTAGTGCCTTCAGAAGCTCCAGCAGCTCCATCTCCTACTGGTGATGCTGGACTTTCAGCTCCTAAAATTTGCGCATTCTTTAAATCGTATTTACTATTGTTGTCCTACCAAGAAAGCTAACCTGAGTCACTGCCACCGTTGCTTCCGCTGCTGACATCAGTTTTGTACTGTTCTCCATTTTTCTTAGCTCTGTCGGGACATGGGCAGTACTCGGCATCGGCACCGCTTCCACCAGGCTGTCCGGGAAGGCCAGGGTAGCCATCCTGACCTGCCTCACCAGGAGCTCCCTATTTCATGCAGAACGATTAGACTGTGAACTAGCTCAAAACGAATTTATCCGAGAGTACCATTGCACCAGGTGGTCCTTGTGGACCTGGCATAGCATCATCGCCTCGCTCTCCTGGAAGCCCCTCATCTCCTTCTGGACCAGCGGGTCCCATTTCTCCTGCTGGTCCTGGACTTCCTTTTCCAGATCCCACAGCATCCGCTCCAGGTGCTCCTGTAGGAAGAAAATCAAAATTCTAGTGACGATATAAATATATCATGAATCAACCTCTTTCTCCCGCTGCTCCCATTTCTCCAGGAAGACCTGGTGAGCCGTCAGTTCCTTCATCGCCAGTAGCGCCATCGTTTCCTGGACTTCCGGGTGCACCTTTTTCTCCCTTGAATGAATAATTCGCATATCAATGTGGGAAAAAAGCAATCGGATATAATACCTTAGGTCCTCGAGGACCACGCGTTCCTTTGTATCCTGGCAAACCAGGAGGACCAGGAGGACAAACGGGGCAACCCTGATCTCCAGCTGCATTTGACGATTGTGCACCACCGCCATCCTTTCCAGGGACTCCCGGGAAACCATCATTTCCTGGAAGCGAGAATGTTAGCAATGACGTTACGAGTCTTCTGTTAGCAGCATGTTTCAGTTTACCTGGTATTCCAGCCGGTCCTGGAGAACCTTTGGGACCTGCGGGGCAACTAGATCCTCCACCGCCTCTTCCTTTTCCACCCCCATTTCCTGCACCTGTCGTTCCTACTTTGCTTGTTCCTAATACTCCAGCACTTTCACCAATCCCTGTAGAGCCTGCGCCACTTCCTGTAGAGTCACCACCACTTCCTGTAGAGCCACCACCACTTCCTGTAGAGCCACCACCAGTTCCTGTAGAGCCACCGCCACTTCCTGTAGAGCCACCACCACTTCCTGTAGAGCCACCACCAGTTCCAGCCTTTCCTTCTTTGTCTGAAGGAAAGCGTGAACAAAACGTGGGACCGGTATTGAAAAAAGTAGGAAAATTTACGTACAAACTTGTCGAGGGAACCTCCGAAGCTCCTCTTCCTCATTCATTAGCTCCTTCCACATAGTATCAGCCATTTCGTTGTAAACTCCTCGAGTCTCCATCAGTTCCTCTTCGATACTGTTCATAATGGTGAAAAGTAGAGGCATGGAAACAACCTTCAAAAATGTAGCGTTCGTCATTTATTTGAGGAAAACGGAACATTTTTCGTACCAGGCCAAGGAATGCGCATCCAGAGAGGAGTGTGGCGAAATTTACTGATGCATTCAGTCCCGGAGAAACGACTTTTCCCATCTGGAAGCAGTAGCAGCAGCAGATCTCAAATCTCAAAAAAGGTGCAGTTAAGGTGTTATTTTCTCTAGAACCAGTAACATTAATATAACAAAGAAAATTAATGGGAATTGAATGGAAGATTAGGTGGATCTTGCGATAATAAGCGTAATGCAATGGATTAAGCTTCCCGAATTTGGTCTTATATATGAAGAACAGCGATAATATCGGCAATTAATCGGAAGAAGTTAATCGTAATGAGGATCTGTAAACTTTAAACCGGTTGTAGCTTACAGTTACGCACTAGTCATTGCCCGATTCAAGCTTGCCATTAGCTCGTATCCTCGACAAGACTGAGGTGAATTTCTAAGAAAAATGCATTGTGCATTTCATTGGTCACAGCAGCAGATTGATCCGTATGTATAAATACAGAACATGAATTTAAAAAAAAGAAATGATCCTAGGGTTCCTATCCTTATGTTAAGAATAGTAGACATTAAAAACCCAATCATATTATCATCATCGTAATCATTGAGCCTCTTCAAGCTCAGGAAAACATGAAATCTCATCACGGATTGGGGAAATTTTTACGTTGCGTTCTTTCCAGGAATTTAGAGGTATCGAAGGTTCGCCATGTTTACAAGATATGTTTAAAGCATTTCTTACAAAATGAGATCATACAAATTCAATTACTTTTGGAATCAACTTCCTGTTGACATCCGAAGTCCGCTGAGCTATCCATTGTATTCAATATTTATGGCACAGGACATCCGATTTCTCTTCAAAAAAAGAATTTGTTCCCCGTCTCCAGAAGTCATCGACTACTCAAAAAAGATAAAATGCTGGACGTTGATCAAATCCCTTGGGATTTTAATACAGAGTTGTAAAGGACAACGATTTGAAAGAGCAAACCAATATATCAAGTCAGTGTTTTTATCCTCCAGAACATACAAACACAAGTTTATTGATCTACAAAGAAGAAAGGCTTGATTGTCCTTAGGTCATATCGATCCATTGACTATGCAATCGCGATGGGATCCCTAGACAGTGCATGTGTCACGGCGGTAAGAGGCTCTCACAACGTTGATGGTTCGAAACCTCTCATTGCCAACCGATTCGTGGATAAATAGGTACGAGACTTGTCTGGCTGGATAAAAACACTAGTTTGATACGCCGATCGGGTCCCACCACTGATTCTATAAGCCGCATTTACGTTCGTAGCTCTCCATAGTTCTGAATTGAGGACGAACACGTTGGCGTATTCCAAAGGCTCTGATCAGCGTTGTGCACCTCATTATTTATATCTTAACTCTATTCTGCGAGTCTCTAATGGATCACGACCGTTCGATGATGCCGGTAACTTTTTTTTTTTGTTTTTATTGAGTTCGCACAGCAAATAATTGCTGGGTTTCGTCATTCCCTCCAAATAGCGAACATTCATGTAATGTAAAGTAATCAATATTTGGTCATTGAGGTGTCTTCCTGTGATTTCCCGGACAAAATGTATGGATTAAATAGGATCATTAGCCTAGATAGTTTTCAATGGAAAGACAAGTAGTTTTAGATGGTAGTCAGCAAATATAAAAAGTCGGCGGCAACCATTTTCTTGGATTTTCCTAAATTCACCATGACGAGAAAAACTTTATCAACACTTCCATCAAACCCCTTTGATATTCCGAGCAACTTTTCCTCCATTCTGACCGAACTCGAAGGCAAAAAAAAGTAGACTTGGTTGGAATCCAGTTTCGACGTTTACAGGGACTGAATTTCCGCTTTTTCCGCTGAATCAAAAAATTTCCGTAACCTTCGCAAAAAAAAAAAAATCAAAATGCAGCTTTAATCAGACTACATGTCTGGAAATAGTTGTGTGGAAGAAGCACCAGCAAAGATGAAGCGCTATTTTTGCGCGAGACTGGTAACTACATTTTGTTTTATTTATGTTTTCTTTTTTTTTTCTTGATTTTTTGTAAGGAATCTTTTTCTGATGAAAAAATAGCACCAAACAGTAGCCTTAATGGCACCCGATGGCATCAATAGGTGCAAAGCTAATAAAACATTTCCCTATGAAATGTATCGTCGCTTGGTGTGTAATGTTTTTGTTGCGGTTCAGCTGTATGTTTACACTTCAAGTGAAGTGGAGTTTTTTTTAGTGGTGTAGGAATATAATAGACTTGAAAGGGGAGGTTAGGGAATGTTTGCTGCTTGCATGATGACGACTTCACCCTATGTACGTTATCGGCAGATTTTTATGTACAGGTCGCTGCGGTGTCGCTTTAATAGCGCCCTGAATTGCCAGTTGCTCCACCCACGACATTTAAACCAATCACGTTTCTGCTTGGATGTGATTTGTGAGTTTTTGTCCCATATCAGGATAATGTTCGTTGGAATAAGATTTAGAAGTTGTCTAGTGGATTTACATTACTCTATACTGTTCGACTAACGCTTATCTGTTTCAATACACTCCATGTGTCTGCCCCAATCATTCAAAGTGCGACCGAGCAAAATCATCAATATTGATTATGTATATCTTTGCCGTGCACCATTTCAAATCCTGTTCAACCGGTTCTACTGTAGAGAAACACGATTGTAGCGTTTCAAGCGTTGCGCTGATGCCATGGAAAAGACATATTTCTCAAATTTCCCTCAATTTCTGAAACGATGGAAAATTTCTACAGCTTCCAGGATTTTTTTTTACATTTAAACCGAAACATAGTCCATAAGAAATGACCGTTCAGAACTATGCTCTTGTCGGACTCGTTCCCCCCTTAGTTGTCGTTCATTATTTGTCCTGATAATGTCCTCTACGGCGCTCTAATGCCAAGTTCAAACCTATTGTCACACTGCTGACGCTGCTTTGTTGGGGCTAGGGCGGAACGATGTAGTTCCTCGTTGTTAATTTGAGTCAACCTTCCTTCACAGCGGTTCGACCATGCACTTTAATCGTCAACACAATGTAAGTTGAACCCGCTTGCTTCTAATGTTTCATAGTAGTCGTGTCCACAGTAATGCGGGGTTAATGTCTTAACAATATTCTGATAAGCGTTGTTCGGATTGCTAATCTGTGCCAGTGTGCTAGTTTGCTGTTCAAGAGATGTGTTGCATTGACTGACTGCTATCCTGCTTTGTTTTTTGGACCTCGTCATGCTTTCCGAGTTCGTTTCGAGCTTACCTCGCTGCTCCAATCCGCTTCTCTTAGTTATTGATTTCGTTTTCGTCTTTTTGCCAACTTTTTAACTATTTAATTCATGGAGAATGTGAAACATTCTCATTCTTAGCTCGCCTTGATATTGACTAGGGTGGGACGTTGTCGATTTTTCAGACGAACTTGCTTCCTTTGCTTTCGCCTATAGAATATTTTTATTCATCATTTGCAACTATCGCGCTACTCTTTCGTTGCGCTTTTACTCTCCGTGCACTTTCTTTCATGAGAGCCTTGTTTTGTATTGTTGTTGTCTGTCTATGCTTCCGCGGTTCCGCACCGTCATGCACTCAGCTGCGTGCCATTGTTCGTTGAATTCGTATAGTTCTACGAATTATTCTCTCTAAATTAAACTGATTCATAATAGGACGGCGAGGAGATGGTGCGTAAGGCGATACGTTCGCCGCTAGTAGCGAACGCCTCCGATACCGTTATGCCTTCGGAAGTCTTTGAGTGGACGACGAAGGACGTCTCCATCTGGTTGCACAGCGCAGGATTTCATCAGTATGCTGACCTATTCGCTGTTCAGCATAAGGTAGGGTGGCACAAGATATTCCTAATATCATTCAGTTTCTTTTCTTGGATATGCGTTTCGATCAGTCTTTAATTCTTCGTCATTTATCTGTCGGCTAATGCAAGTCTTTACTGACGTCACCATTGAATATATTTCTCAGCTGTTTATGTATTTCTAGTGGATTTTGCTGCAGTTTTTTCAATGGTCTTCATTCGAACTCCTTCATAAGTTTTAACGATATAAAAAACATGTCTCGGAAATCGCGTCTTCGCAAGGACAATGAGAAAGCTTTTGTGGTATTCTGCTATGTTCTTCTTTCTTCGTGCACCTCATGCATCATAGTGCTGAGAGATGTCCATTTTCTTAATGAAAACATACATTCTAGAAGAATATTCCTCACAAGAAAGGTTGCCAGTTTGCGTCCCAGAAAAGCTGCATAGCTTTCTGCGGGCTCCGGCAAAATTGGCCGTTGATCGATACGTATTTAGAACATTGTCATATGTATAAAGCATCGGTACATAATGCATGCACGTTTCCATCAGTTTGCATAAAGAGCTATATACATTTGAGGATTCGCTTCCGGAGAATTTTGCATTATTATTTTCAGATTGATGGCGCCACCCTCCTCATGTTATCCGAGCTAGACCTTCGAGATCCTCCACTGCAAATTAAATGTCTAGGTGATATCAAAAGGCTCGGTAGAGCAATTTATGAATTAAAAAATGTGAGATGCTTTTTATATGTTTTTTTGGTTTGGTTTTAGATTTCTTTCTACCTATTTTAGTCTCATATAAATTCCATACAAACATCTCCACGGGTGTCGGAATCAGCATCTCAGGATGACGTTTTATTATGCGTTGAATATGATCATAGAAGAAAAATGTCAATATCGGGCGAGGACGTTTTTGTACGGACGAAACAGAGTGCGATCATGTGAGCGGATATTCTCTCAGAACGTTGTGATCTAAGTGGTTAATATGAACAGTACTTCGATTTGACTTCAATTTGATGTAATCGTGAACGAGTAGCTTCTTGTTCAGAGATGACGCTATGGTAGAAACATTATCCAGTTCCGGTGATATTCATTCAGTCCGTCTTATATCCAGGGATGAGGTGAGCGCGTTGTTTGTAAAAATCGCTCTCTGGCCTCTTTTTACCAATGCTCCATAACAGAATTAGATAAGAAACCTAAACGAAAAGTTGTAGGAGAAATAATTTGTTTGTCAAACAGAATAATTTCAGCTTATACGAACTGTCGAAAGTCCGGATACCAAAGCAAAAAGCCTTGCTAAATTGCTTATAGCTTTTCTTTACTGCTTGTCGTCATTGCTCATTACAGCTTTCGCTATGGTTTTAGTACATGATCGTGTTCCAGGTACTTTGTTATATTAATATTTATATGTTTCTTTTCCTTCTTTCTGCTTTCAAAATGTTGGTTTGGATTTTGCTTCACCGAATTCAGTTTACTTCTGTAAGGAATCAATTACTGATGTAGATTCTACAGTAGGTGTGTATTTGCACCGTTCTGATTGCGCCTAGTTCTGCAAACACAAAAACGTAACCGCTGTTTATTCCTTTTTTAATCCTCATTATCAATTTCTCTATTGTTAGCTGCTTTTTGAGGTTTTTGTCATGGGAACCCGCTTTAGTTCCTACGAGGGACGTTAGAACGCGCTCATATGTACGCGTTCTGCTCTTCTCCTACCCCCCAGGCAACCTATTCATTGGTTTCAATACTTGAATAGGTAGTGGAGGAGAACTCACTTGCTTTTGACCACTGTGCAGCTGGATACGGTGCGTTGCAACTGAAATCATCGTAGGAAAAAACGGCGTTTTCCATCCCGTTTTTGACGACGATACGATACGATTCACCACCTTTCTATTGCTACACTGACATTCGGAAGATTTTCTTATATATTTCTCTCTAGTCTGTTATGAGATTCATTAAATCACTTCATAAATTGAAAAACACGTTATTTCCGCATTTCAGACATGAAGATGTATCCTCCACTTCCTGATATCGTGCTTGACAATTTGCCATTAATTCCATGGGCTTTTGACATGTGCGAACTAATAGGTGTAGCTCTTAGTGTTATCTGGTTCACGGTGCTTCTGTTCCATAAACATAGGTGAGTTCTGCAGGACCGTCATTATGTATTGTTGGGATTTGCCCTAACAATTTGTAAGGACTTGTTTAACGTAAACTAAAATATTTCAACAGTCTGAATGACTGTTCCTTTGCGCAAAGAGTCTCGCATGTTTGATGACTATTAAAACAAAACGAAAATCTATTTATACTGCGAATTAAAACTGATACATTCTGTTTAGGATAATCATAACACGACGGATGTTTTCATTAGTTGGCACAGTATTTCTTCTTCGTTGCATTACCATGTTAATTACATCGTTATCAGTTCCTGGAGTACATTTGGAGTGTCGAGCGAAGGTATGTTTTGTTGCTGTTTTGTGGATTTGTCTATAATTTTATTTGTGACCATCTACAAATAGTGCCACTTGGAGACAGTATCCTAAACACATATTATTGACGTGATCCGAAACAGTTTAGCTATGTTTGCTAAAGTTTTATGACTAGCGACGGTCATTCGTTGGTCCTTCGTTATCAGGTTCGAAAGATAGTGCATTGCTGACCAGTTGAGTGCTATTTCCAATCTAGGGAATTCGAGTTCGCTTAGCGTTTTTCGAAACAAAATTAAAACAAAGAGTAGGACATTTTGCCATATCAAATACTAATCAATAATAATAATAATAATCAAAAGCTATGTATTCAATATGGCAATATTTGAAGGACAGTCGAACATGGGCAGTACAAAAAGTAGGAAGTAGAAAGTAGGAAGATTGCAAGGAGAAAACTTGGAAACTCAATGCTTTTGCCTTCAATAAAATCCTTTTACGTAATTTTTCATTTCATCCGCTAAATATTCTAGAGCTATGGAAGTCTCATGGACAAGCTTGTGCAAGCGTTTCATATTTGGTCTCGTTTAGGGATGTCAATACAGGTGATTGTTTTTGTAGTAGTGCGGCACCATAGGTGGAATATCGATGAGATAAGGGGTTTCATAATGTAGATTGTTCTGAGTGTACTGGACTTTAGTAAAACGAAGTTACGAATATTTTGAGATATAAAAGAGTGGAAACACATCGCTATTTCTTTACTCTTACTTACTTTTTGTAGGGTGTAAGAACGTGCGGTGACTATATGTTTAGTGGGCACACCACTGCTATCACTCTTCTCAATCATTTCATTACGGAATGTGAGTTTATCTTTTTTTTGAAGCTCTTAGCTCTTAAACTCTCTCTTCTACCTTTAACATGCTCTTTATGAAAGGGAATTAGTGCCAATATCCTTAATTTTGAGATACACCGGCATCTTGGACTTTCCTGCACACAGCTACTTGGGTAATGAATCTATTCGGGGTTTTCTTCATTCTCGCCGGACATGAACACTACTCTATTGATGTGTTTATAGGTGTGTTTATTTGTCTTTTTTTTCTGTGAAGTAGACCTTTTTAAAGAGATTTCATAGGGATTTTTTTTCCTTTTTTTGCAGCACCAGTCGCGGTTTGTTCTAAGAGTTTGCCATTTTGTTTAGCATGTTTCTGTTCGCACATCCTTAGTCGTTTTCTTTTTAGCATTCTATATTTCATCTCGCATGTTCCTCTATTACCATGCCTATGCATACAACCACGCAAATTTAACGGCTACCGATGACCGTATTCGCCTGTGGTTTCCGCTCGGATGGTTCTTCGAAGCTGGTAGTATTGGAAAGGTGAACTACAAGTGTGACTGATTGTACCATCAGGATTTTCTGTATTGAAAGTAGCTGGAAGCTGACGTTATTTTCAGGTTCAAAACGAATTTGAAATGCCTTTGCGGGTGATCATTCCACGCTGGTGGAAGGGCACTCATCGAGGTCACGAAGAAAGAGAGAAGAAGGAGGAACCGAGGCACGAGAAAGAAGGAAAACACTCGAAAAAGCCAAAAAAGAAGTACCATTAGAAGGCGAATCACTTCGGTGACATGAAGACCTTTTCATTCTTTATAGTAAGGGAGATCTCGTACAAAAGTTTGTGATAGTGAGCTTGATTGCTTGAGATAACGTTGGTCATTTTGGGCTGAGAGGCTACGGTGGTGAAGTGGATTCGAGAAACATCATCTTTTTGCTGTAATTTCTTTTCAGTTCAAAACACACTGGGCGTTAGGTGTTTTAGTTCAGTGGTTCTAGTCACTTCACTACTTCAAATACGGGTAGCGCACCGACGCGGCCAGTAGGCGGAGTTTATTGCGCTCATTATGCTTTACCCTCATCAGACAGCCAATCGTAGCTTCTCCCAGCGGCCCAATGTCCTACCTCATCCTAAATTCATCAGTTCGCCCGAAGCTATAGTATTTTAAAGCAGTATTCAGAAGTTGCATTGCGTTAACAATTCCTCGTTGTTCATCAAATCTTATTTTCATCTTTTTACTTACCTTGCCAGCTTGTACTTGTGGATATGTAAAAGTCGTGGTTTCGAAGCTTCCTCATTTTCAAGGTTCAAGTGCAAAGTATTCTTAACGTTGATCGACTAGTTTTATTATCTTCTAGAATATTGTAACACTAATAATTTTCTTTGCTGTCATTTGTACACGTCCCTCATAAATGAGGTTGTATCGAGTGAAAGAAATGGTGTGCCATTCATCTACCAACATATCGACTCGTATGACCTTTGTTTATGATTCATATGTTCTTTAACTAGGAACTAAAAATGTGATATATATCACAGCTAATGTGTGTTGATTTATTATTAAGGAAAAGCTATTGTTTTGCTCATTTGAAATGACAGTTTCGTGTTATAGATGAAGATATTTGTCATGGATTTGTCTTGTACATGAGTCAAAATTCGTGTTATGAAATACATAATTGGAAATAATGCAGATTTACAGTACTTAGATACGCTTGATAAAGTGCTTCAGCACTTGTTAAACTTGTAGTTTACGTGATTGACATGTAGCGCATATCTGCCAGTACCGTAGCAGACTTTAACACATTTTTATCGAGGAGCTATGCGAGCGTACCATATATGGGATAGTCGGAGCCGGAGGTCTGACCCTGTTCACTTCTGGATGGTTTGGAGAAGGAGCTCCTTCATTTTTGGACGTTTTGGTGAAGGGATGATCATCACTTGAACCGCACCCCATGAGCCAGATTCCGTTCACCTCAGGAGGGTCCGGCTCCGGCATGGAATGGTGCGATCCACATGTCATCTCTATTCCTACATATGAATATAACTAACCATGAGAAGATAACAGTGACGGAGCAAGAAATATATGGACGATCAGGATAGAGTTGGTAAGTTGTTGGGCGAAGATAAAGACAAAAACTCAAAAATATTCGGAAGTTCGAGTATTAGGAAAAATCAAATGGGTTCAATTCGTATTTTTCCATCAAACAATTCATCGCAGTAATTTTTTTTTAAATACGTGCTTCGAGAATGACGCGGAGATTTACTACTCTGCATTTCTACTGTTTTGCGAATAACATTTGTTTTCAGAAATAAACATGAGGTTAAAATCTGTTGTTGTGGTATGAAGGTTTTGAAACGTACGATTAGAACATACAACCTACCATATCAGAAGGAACATTGATTTAAATATTTATCTATACGTAGTAAAATGTGCCAGAATAAAAAAAAAACGCAGGACTCAAACAGAGCGGAATACCGGATTATAAATTCGAATCGAAAAAATATTGATGTAAAAATAAAAAATAAATATAAATAAAAATTTGATCAAAAAAGCCGTTTTTTTGGGGATTATTTCCCCGAGATGGGATTATTCCCTTCCTGATGAAGATGAGATGTCCGTTAATAAACGTTTTCCACATATTTTGACCGCTATATAAGATGAGTACCGGCAAAACTTGAGCTTTGCTGAACTACGGACAATCACCAAACGAACGAACACATCGCTGCGGTTGAAATTTAATAAAATATGGCGATAAAATTAAACTGATTGAAATTCTTTCTTGCCAAAAAGTTTAAGATTAGCGGTCAGCGAGCGCTTGGAGTTAGCGAGTACCTCTCCCATGGAGGATAGCAAGTTTTTGGTGATTGTCTAGCTGGCTTTGATTATGGTATGCAGGTGATGTAGGCTGGCGTAGATCGGTCGGAAAACTTCAAGCCGGATCTCCGGTGGCGGCCCGACGCAAGAACTCGCTAGCGGGATCGGAGTGCCAGCGAGTTGCATATACGTTATACGATGAGAGATTATCACCGATCCAGAGAGTGCTGGATATGAAGAAACTCGCATTTCTGCGCCCCTATAAGGCGGCACCCTTCGAAGACAATGTGCAGGTGACTGCCACAGAAAACCGTTTTTCCGCCGCCCCTCCTTCACGCCCTCCCTCCATCACGGAGCCTTCTTTCGGGCATGGCCGACCGCCCACCATGAAAACGATACGCATAAAAAGGCATAGTCCTAGAGGTGTTTCTGTTTTGCATCTGCTCCTGTCTGGTGTTCGAGGTGGCAGGATCCCTGGAAGAACGTCACGTAAGATTTTGCCATTCGCTATTCCTGCCTCCGGCATCATTCAGACCTCCCTAAGGTCCAATTGCTCTGCACTCACTGGTGCGTTTTGAAGGGGAAAGCTGTCGCGATCAAGTTTGCCTGTCTCGAATTTCGTCCCATGCTGTATTTCGTGCCATCGTAGTAATTCCTCGTCTTATTCAATTTTTTTTCGATCAGATACGAGTCTCAACGTAATTGATGTTCGACCTACAACCCCGATATAGAAAGTGATTCTAGTGAATATTTATTTATTATTTTCCTTTTCTAGGCGAGTGGAAAGTGCGGTCAATGTCTGATTTTTTCCAAACTGCTGAAGATGAGGTGGATTCCGTGTAAATCCGTGTAAACGGAAGCGATAATGTGGCAAATGCCGTACTGGTAGCGCGGTTTCCTCATCAGTCGAAACCAGTCCCGCGTCGAGACGTCATCTCCTAGCTCTTCGTAGACACCGCCGCCGCTGACTGCTACGTCCACGCCGCCGACTCCACCCATTTCTTCTCGTGCTCCATCTCGTGCTCCTTCTTCACATTCTGACCTCATCTTCACCTCAACAAATCACACTAGCCATATTCATCGACATACACATACATACACATGATATATTTCACGCGAACATCTCGAGGCCGTCTGGTTTTCTTGCATGCGCGCGTGTTTTGGTATGTAGATGCGCGTCTTGCGACTTACGTACGATATCGATCGTTGTCGGTGACGTACGACGGTATGTATCGATGAGATCTTTCACAATAAGATCGCCCTCAATAAATCGCCAGGGCATCGATTCGTTCCTGTCGGCGACGGCGACGGGGATTGTTGCCGAGCCTCGGTATGCGACGGCATGCCATCGCCGACTGCCATCCAAGTATCGCTGTGCTTGAAATTTGCATAACAGCGATGATTGATTGCGACTTATCAGCGACCATATTCGCAATCGCGAAATTCAACTTGCTTGCGAACCGGCCGCACGACCGGATGTCGCGCGATACGTCGAAAATTTTAATTTTGCGGCAACACCTTCGCACGCGGCTAACGAGTGCGTACAGATTAGTGGGGATTTTTGCGTATTTTCTGTTTTTTCTTCCATCGCTTGTTAGCTTATTGCGAGTTTTTTCGTCTTCCTGGTTGCCGCGTGTTCGTGTGTGGAAGCCTTGGTTGTCAGTGTCGATGCAGGGCACAGTACAGGCGGGTGACGATACCGAACGAGGCGGTATTCGTCGTGGTTAGCATCGTCGTGTGTCACGTCGAAGTGATCCATGGCTACCTAGTTGACGTGTCGCTATCTTTCTCGACTCGTCGCTGAATTGAACGAGTTTCTCTGTGGAGAAAATCCCTTCGTGCGAAACACCTTAATGATTCCTGGCCAGCGGGCGGCTAGCGGCTCGTATCATCAAATGGCACCGCCCCTATCTTGAACGTTTCCTCTATCTCTTCTCTTCTCTTCTCTTTCTCTTCTTTTCTTTCTTTCTTCTTCTTCATTTTGTGAATTCCTGCAATGTCAACATCTACTTTCTGGGATATATCATAGCAAGCTGTCATCGGATTGCCTGCTTCCAGGTTTCACTTTTTGGGCATGCTTTATCGACGCTTATTGTCGCCACTATTGTTACGCGAATGATCTTACTTTTGATCTTGATCATTATAGATCGTTATGGTTGAAAACTTGGCCGAGCCTCGATGTGTGCTTATTACGGGCGGTTGTGGTTTTATTGGATCGAATTTTATAAATTTCATTGCGGATCGTTGGAAATCTTCCAGGTAAGGGAATGTGTCGACGAAGAAATATTTTTACCATTACATCTTGCTACTGATATTTATGATTTCGTTCACACTATTCAATATCACTTTTGTTTCGTGATTTTTTCATTCTTAAAAGTAATAGCACGTGTAATTGTAATTTTTGCTTCTTTTCTCCGCTGGTTATGAGGATACCTTGATTTTTTGTTTTTTAAGGATAGTCAATTACGACAAATTAGCATTTGGAGCTTCACCTCATCACGTTGAGAAGCGAATCCGAGAGTCTAGCAGGTAAACACCGATTAAATCTAGCCTCTATTCAATTTTTTCTTCTAATGTATTTTTTTTATTCCGATTTATGGTATCATATCTTTTTGGTGTTATATTTTTCGTTTAAATAATTTCTTTTTAATTCGTGCTACATTCTTTAAGAACTTTTTTCCTTTGAAAATGGCACCTACTGTTTAGTCAGTGAGTTTAAAAAGAATAGTTGTTAATTTTTGTTGATTACATTCCTCTATTTCATTCTTTTCATTTTAATGGGGCTGTACTCTTTTTTTAGTCGATATGCATTTTCATAGATTTATGACCGCAAGAGTTATGTGGAATGAAAGTATCCGGGGATGAAAAACAGACTCAAAGCAATTTTATTTTGTTAGTTTTTCTTTTCCTGGACAATTGGTTGACTATTGATTTGATCTCCTCTGTTCTGGGACTTCGATGTTTCGCAGCGCACATACAAGTGGATCTCTAAAGAAAAAAATATGTGCTGTTCAGCTTAACTAATTAACTTATCTTCTCTTTTTGAGGTACACATTTATCGAAGCTCGTCTTGAGGACCAGGATATTCTTGACAGATGTTTGCATGAGCATCAGGTCAGTAACTTTCGTTGATTTATCTTATTCTTTTTACGTTTTCTTTTTCGTTCATTCAGCCGTGGTCCCACATAAAGTGTATCTATTTTTCTTTCTTCTCTGTTTTCTTGAAAATTTGGGTTCTCCAATAAATTTTGAGGCATTTTAAACCTCTCGAAATCTAGGATATGGGATCAGAGTTTTGAGCGCAAACTATTTCATCTTTGTGAATCGCTGAAGGTTTTTTTTTCAATCGTGGTCGTGTAATCGTTAATTCTATGCCACATTAAATTTATTTTATGTGCCCTCAATTGTATGTCATTGCTGCTGTCCGCGTGCAAGAGTAGATCAAACTATTGAATGTTTTTTTTTAAAGATATTTCTGTTTAACGAAAACAACTACGCGATAAGCTTTGAGCCGCTCTTCTCACTGTCTCTGACTTTTTTCCCCAATTTATATTCTCTTCATCATGGGCGCTACTTTTTCAGATTATTGGTTCATGTTAGTTCAAAAGGATTGGGTAAACACTCATAATACTCCAGTATTATCTAGATTCTAAAATAGTCCTGAAATTTTCATTCTGAATCTGGCAACTTCTCTTCATTGCTTCTATTTTTTTGAATCTTTTTTCCTTCATTCCTCCATTTCGTCGTAAACATTCATATCCAAAATACGTTTCAGGTGGATATGGTTATTCACTTTGCCGCTATTACTCACGTTGATGAATCGTATACGGATCGTGTAGGAACGATTCAGGATAATGTCATATCGACAACAACCTTACTAGAAAGTATTATGAACAGAAACTATAAAGGGGTGAAACGACTCGTTCATATAAGTACGGGTAAGTGCGTTTTTTTTGTATTTGTTACAAACGAGCATTTCCTTATGTGACACGCTTCTAGACGAGGTATACGGTGACTCATTTGATGATGCTACTCCTAAAACTGAAGACTCATTACCAAATCCAACAAATCCCTATGCAGCCAGCAAAGCTGCATGTGAAGTGATAATTAGGTCTTACTGGGTCAGTTCAATTCCTTGAACTTAGTCTTTCTTCTCATTTTGTATAGTTTTCCGTAAGGTGAATCCGATTCAACTTCCAGAATATGCCGTTTCAGTGTTTAGATTTCAGCATTCATACAAACTTCCTTACGTTATGGTCCGCATGAATAATGTATATGGACCCCGTCAAGCTTGTACAAAACTTATACCGAAATTCACAAAATTGGCGTTGGAGGGAAAGCCATATCCCCTGATGGGAGATGGATTGCATACACGGTGGGCGCAATGCTCTTTGCTTGATATTTTTAAATATTTTCTTCCCTTAAAATTATCTGAACAGATTTCTCTTCCTCTGGTTATATTCTCCGTACATTTCAGAAGTTGGATGTATGTAGAAGACTGCTCGGAAGCAATCAGAAGGGTTGCCGAGGACGGTCAGCTGGGGGAGGTGTACAATATTGGGACGGATTTCGAGATGACCAACATCGATCTGACGAGGAAAATCCACGACATCGTCAACAAACTGCAAAAGCGGTTCGTTTTTCCTACTGGTGCATCTCCTTGAAAACTACCAGATATATTTTACACCTCGTAAGTAATTTTTGGTGCATCTATTGCATAAGGAGACGATATACGCCCTTTAATTGCTGACACTTCAACATTCCCTTTGATTTACATTTGCATTATTTTTCTTCTACAGTGATACCAATGAGATTCTTTTCTTAATGACATTTAGTACAACAACGAGATGTAGTCCTGTTTGCCTTTTCAGCTATAGAATGACCTCCAGAAGTATAGAACCACTAGTTCTCATTCTAGGATTAGTTGCAGCTTTTTTAAAATTAAACTCAACTGTATCTATCAGATCTTAACTAGTCTCATCTCGACAATTATGAAGATCCAGCTCAGACAAGTGGACGGTTGTGCTTCATTAGTTGACAACTCAGCTGTTTTGAGCTTATTCTTCTCCAGTACTTTTTTTTCCAAATATCATTATATGCATGAATTGCTAAAACTGCTATCTCTTCCGCTCTTTTTGTAATTCTGCAGTTGTTGTCCTGGAATCTTCTTGCAATTTATTCACGTACGTTGACTCCGATTACTAAACCTTGCCCTTTAGAAAAGAATCGCCCCCTTCTTTTGTGCCAATACCGGACCGGCCGTACCACGATCGCCGATATTACATCGATTTTTCAAAGATCAAAAAAGCGATGGGCTGGCAGTGTACGACCCCGTTCGAGGAAGGTCTAATGAAGACGATCGATTACTACGTAAAACACGGCAAACACGAGAAGGTGACGTCACGTCTCCATGGATAAGTCATGTACGCCCTGGTGCGAAATTCAGACTGTCCACTATGGATTTCTTGCGCGATTCGACGATTCGACACATACTCTCATATTTAGTTCGAATATCTGAATTTCGCATTTCAGGGATACGAAGTGTCATAAATTAGGTTATGTTTCTTGTGGTTATAATGTTCGCCCGTTGTTTTTCTTCATGCGGCACGACGTTGCTTCGAATCCTCGGCGGCGTATCGTTGTGCATATTTCATGTTACTTAACGACGTCGCATTGTAATTTTACTTCATAATTTATTGGTCTAGTTTTTTTTTAAATTTTTTCCTTACTTTTCAATCTTCCCGTTCATCTGTATATGTGCATATTTTTTTTCTGAGGTAATGCGGTATAAGTTTGGCAAAAATATCGTTCTGCCTGTTTTGCCTATATGGATGCCTTCCGCCCTCCTCGTTCACTCTTATTCGTGCTTTCATTGATCTTATCGGTGTCTGTGAACGTCTTTCTACTTATTTCTTTCTCCCTCCATTCGTGTTTAGGTGCCAGCGGGCTGTAAATTATTCAGCATTCCCTATCGTTTAGCCATATCTAGAGTAGCGATTTTTTAGCAAGGCCCCTCGTCCCCCTCACGTGATTCGCTGTCCTTTCCAGCCCCGTCCCGCATATCATCGCCCCAATTGTGTTGACTTTAATGTGTGTTTTTCCAGATATTTCCCCTGATGCACTGCTTCTGTTGAGAGTCAGTCAACAAAGTAAATCATATCAGTATGAGATGAAATGAAATGAACGAAAAAAGAATTTTATGAGCTTCAAAACTGTACAATTTGTTGTGTATACATTAGCAGTGAAACTGTGCACGCATTTGTCGCGTCACCTGAAATGGTGCACCGTGTCCTGGAACAATCCAAGCGGCTTCACAAATTACATTTCTTCTCGACTTCGCCTGTTCCGTTTCATTTGCACTTAATGGCTGCCACATCATTGGATAGTTAAGATCTTCGCGCCTCATGAACGTGTCGCCTGCAACTCATTTTTAATACTCCACCTTAGCGAAGTTGCCATATTCTAGTTCAGTATCCATTCATTTTCTAGTCTTCATTATGAATCTGTACAATATGTCTCTGTATCATCTGGATGGCATTGCAATAAGTTTCTTTGGACTCTAGATGCACTTACAGACGTATACCTTCATAATTTCATTTCATGCTTCATGTATGGAAAACAAAATAAGCCAGTCACTCTCACAACTTTTGAAAGATGTGTTCTCTAAACGTCACTCTAAAAGAGATGCAAGACTTGGGCTTTGAATGCAAAAATCTCTAAATAGATTACTACACAGACTGTTGACGGTATGTGCGAACGATGAGCCATGCAATTCGAGTTCCCAACACCAAAATTGGTGGACCTCTTTCGTGTTTAATTTCTGACTATTATATTATAAAAGTCAATTATGACATTCTTAATTAAATGAAATTTTTTACTACGCTCACCTGCAATAATAACCTTTCCCATGGTTTGTTCGTCCATCACAATCACTGCAATGTCATCTGAAGTATGTCCATTTGACCTCATCAGGTGAACGTTATCAGTCAATACATGTCGGTCACCCTAGAACAAAATTATTGTAATTTATCACCAACAAAATTCAACATATTTAATTTTGTGGTATGAAAAAGAAACACCTCAAAAAGACTGCTAAGATTGAACATGGTCCGATGGTGAATGTACCATCCTTGATAGTGGATCGCATCCGGAAAATCGTGCACTCCACCAACATGATCTGGATGACCATGTGTGGTCACCACTATTTGGATGTCAGGCACCCCCACGTTTTGTTTCTCCAGTGCTGCAATGATTATAGAAGGAATCAACCACTCACTACCAAAGTAACCAAGCTTATGAGATCTTTACTAGAAAAAGCCGGCAATATCTACTTGCGAGGAAAAAAGAACTAATTGCGTAAGTATAACCGGGTCAAAACGACATGAAACACGGACAGTTACGTAAGCGGTTGCGCTGGAAGCAGTGCTGCTGAGACAGCGGTTGGAATCGAGATGAGAATGGCGAACTGCAAAGATGGGTGGCGGTAGCGAGGATCCTTACGCGATCCCAACCGCTACGCTCCACCACACCGGTTCGAGCGCAGTCGCTTACGCAGCTGTCGGTGCATCATGTCGTTTTGACCCAACTATAAATAGATGGTCATCGAGCACTATTTTCGAAGGACTTGACAATTTTGAATAAGAAACGTATAGGAATTGAAAACAATTTTGACTTGGATTTTTAAAGAACACAATGTTCTAAAACAATGTTTACCGCTCATTAACTGAGTTCTGCCATTGATATCCGTCCCTAGCCCAGTATCTACAAGTATATTCTTTCCGTTATCTTGTACCAATGTGATTGTCGCGACAAAGTTGTATCGACCGTCGTTGGTTTGATTAGCGGAACCCTAGAAGAGGTGTGGCTATTCATTTGGTTCTTCAAATGGAATGGAGAAAAAACTTGCAAGTCGAATATTACTATAAGTGGATGGCAAAAGTAAGGAGAAAAAGCATCACCAATAAGACATATGATATGTGCCGCTGCTACATTGAAGATGACGCAAATAAACTTCCGGCCAAGTTATTCTATATGTAGTGAAGAAGTGTGTGGATCTTTTTTTAACGGTGCCAGACGAAAAATGGAAAATTGTCTATCGGAAATTCCTAGCTACCTACGCTCCGGAATTCGAATGGCGCGTTGCAATCGTACAGAATTACCGGCGCCTTGTTGATCTCCGTTTTTTTTTTGTTCTGCTTTACTTACCTCGTGTCGTGTACCCTTCAAATATCTGTCCCAGTATTCTAATATTGTAAAGTGAGTAAGAGCTCATTTCAATCCTAAAACTTCTTGGACTACTTAGATGATAATTAACTCACAGTTCTCAGTATCGTCACCTTTGGCTTGGGTTTTTCCGGTGCGGTCGCGTACTTAACAGCTCGACTCTCCTTCGCCTTTTTTATTTGTATGAGGATGGCGCTAAGTTGTCCGCTGAGCTCGCGCATTCTTGATTCCCAATCAGGCTCATCTGGAAGAAGTAATATGAGTATTTTATATGAAGCCAATCTTTGAGGCTGAAGGTAAGATGACTGGAATTATGTAAAGTGATCATGTTTTCTTTCCTTAACTCAGAGCAGTAGATAGTACGTTGATTTGTGGTTGCCTGACAGAATTATGTATTTCTCCTTTTTGACAATTATGAAAATGAAAATGAAATTCAAAACTCAAATTAGTGTGTATGCGTACTCGTTCTGGATTCGGCGAATCCAGAAGTGGTAATACTTATAATCTGTAAGAGATAATGCATAATGCATCATAAACAAATTGATAAACTATGAGCTACTATGACACAATAAGTTTGTTCTCGATCACGTCTACCACTTAAATCGACTAGAAACGTGTTTGGAGGTACAGCGTGCTGCAAGACATCGTGAACGTGAAAAGAGAATAAATCTGCAAAAACTACAAATATTGCATTTCTAAATGGAATTTTGTCTTTCCTGTGTTCCCAGTATTTGAAGAGTAGTAAGAAGAAGGGAAAATACATTTTAACAGTTAAGTACTTTTTCGTAATCTAACGTAATTATATGTAAAAGTAAAAGAAGAAAAGAAATGAGGAGAGGTTGTGAACGATCAATGCAACGTCGCCATTTCTGCTCCCTCATAATGATTTGATCAAACTGATCTACAACGTCAATAGATCACACATCTTTAGACATCTTCTTGTAGAAATTTAGTTAAGTTTAGATTTGCTTAGAAGATTCCCTTTTTTCAAGAGCAACACTCTAGGATTCTATTTTTCCAGAGTGTTTTTTGAAGCGCTTTTGATTGAAGTATGTTCCATCAAACGCAGTCGAGGCACAGCGAAATTTCATCCTATCGATTCAGTAGATACCCACACATCTAGTCATCCTCGGAATGTGATCCATGCCCTAATAGTTGTTGGATACGGTTTAACGAGTATTTTTTTTTTTTGCCTTATGATTTCAATTGTTGCGATCGTTCTTCATGTTTGTTCTAATTCGGATATATCCGAGATATACTGGAGCAGTCCTTAAATCCAATACATTTTCGGATAGTTGACGCATGTAAGCATAATGTTGGTGATGACAGGAGATCATGAAAATATCGTGATAAATCCAGTAATTTTTTGAAAAAATTAATTGCATGGATTACGAATTTCTTGGGAAGGCAATAATTATGAACCGTGGGAAATTTGTTCGGGATGTTGACAGCTACATGTTTTTCTTTTTAATGCAGAGGAAAACCTGTATTTTATGTGAGCTGACGGTATGTGTTATTCGAAGAGTGCGACGTTTAGGAGGGAATTACGGGCACGTGCGATGGTGCGCCTGTACTCCAGATCAGGTAAATGAGACCAGCGCTTCATTCACAGCATAACTAAGTCCAAAAAAGACGAAATTAACCTCATAATTAATCTGATATCAGTGATAAAATTAAAATTAATATGCAAATCGAACCAATCGGATCTAAGATACTGACTGATATGCTAGTCATATTCGTTTTTGTTTTTGCTAGGTCCAGTGATTTAGCGTATAACGAACACATATTGTTTTTTAATGAATGAAAGAAAATGATTTGTCCAGGGAATTACAGAAATATGTCCTAGAGTTACTGGATTTCTTGACAACTTTGAAGGATTTATCCCATTCAAATCTCATCCTAGCATTTCAAAAGCATCATCGAATAGCGTCGAGCGCGAAGATCACGTGAAATTCTAGCCAAAGCTAGTTTCTCCGCTTTCAATTATAATAGCGCCCGGTCCACAGCAATTTATCGTCTTTAGGTCAAATGTGTGACCACCTTATATAGTATTCTGTCTATAGCTATAGTAGGTCAAAAAGACCTTGGAAGCTCGAATAGAAAATTGTGTTTTTAGGAAAAAAAAACAAAGATTCAGAAATCGTTTCGAATATCCGCGTAACCTAGTTGAATTTAAGTTGCGATCAATTCACCTTCCATCTCTTTTTGTTCGATTTCCTCTACATCTCCAGTTTCTTCTTCAGGATTCATTGTCTCCCATTGATCCATCAGCGACTAAACAGAAATTAGAGGATTGAAAATTGAAGTCAGTTGATATGTGCCTTCTATTTATAAAGATATGTACACTGCTCGCTGTGGAATCCTCATCCTTTTCTTCATGAGCCCAATTTCGTGCTGGAACTGGAGTTGAAGGTGGAGAAATAGTAACTCGTTGAAGTAGTGGCTTTCGACGATCGATGAAAGACTAGAATGGTTTCCTAGTATTATGGGCATATCCGAAAATCATCAGGTTTTTTTAGTAGAAGATTATTTAGAAATTTCCGAAGACAATCATCAATACAAGAAAACACATAAATCAGAATTATCTACCTGTAATAGTCCAGAAAGTTCCTTAAAGGTTTCCTGGGTCGGTTCTTCTAGAGGAGGTTTAATTTTCTTCTGAAAATTTATGACAACATCAGTGAACGCAAAAGATGATCTAAAAGGAAACTCCCATATTCTACCTGTAGAACTCTGGATTGAGTCGAAATCAGAGATTTTTGTTTCATCTTTGAAGCCGGTGAAATCACAGAAGGCACTTCTCGATCTTCCTTATTTGTTCGCTAAAGCAATTCAAATATTTCTTGAATTTTCCGCGACGAAATCTCTCACCATTCGAGAGGGCTCAAGTTTTTTAGGCGAAATTGAAAGTGACCGCAGCGCATCCCGAGGAAAACCCATCATTGGACCGGCTCGTAAGGCGGATTCTGGTGGAGCTATCAGCTGAAACGGCATGTGTCCTGAAATCTATGTGAAGGCGAATGTGATCGTACAGAAACAATGCTATCATCCTGCATTGCGTCGAGTGCTGGTGGAGGTTCATTCAGCAATTCGACGGGAATCCTTGAAACACTGCCACGTCCTTTGCCTCGTACAAAATCACGCAAGAGCGCTCGTTCCCAATCATCCAGAGAACGCACGAGATCGCCTGCAAGAACTGTAGCGAAACAGAATTTAAAGTATCACATAGTGTTGGGAATTATGCTATTGATTGATAGCAAATTCATCTTATATCAATAGACTTACGATATTTGTCGAAGGCCGCTGATAATGCCGTTGGAATAGGCAGAAGTATATACAATACTAGCATGGTTTCATGTCAGTCCTTGAAAAATGATTAGAATTTTAGAAATATGACAACTATTTTGCATTTTTTTACTCTCTTCGTATACAGCATGTCAAATGAAACTAAACAGACTTTCTTACAAGAGTGGAATTTTTCTGCTGTAATTTTGAAGGGTTATTTTGTGATCTGTTCCAAAAACCACAATGTATGGGATATCTTCATGAGAGTTCTTAATTCGATAACAATTCCAAACTAAGGAAAAGGATTATTTTATACTGGATCTTGACAAGTGCTGACAAATATGGTCACAAAATTAGCATATCATGTGTATTGAGACTGAAGATGGGCACAAGTGAGTTTGGCCACCTAATAACTCACTGACCTAGATCCGAACGGTAATTGAGGCGCGCACCTCAAATGCGCTTGCCTTTGTTCCGGAATAATCAGGAAGGACACGTCTATTCGAGCATTGGCCGATCGACGAGACTTTATTGACTTTGCTGCTCATTTATTGATCTTTTTCAATGCCTTTTTACAAGAAAAAAATATTAAATAACTGATTTTATTCTAAATTCCTTAGAATTCTTATTCACAGTATAGTTTCTTAATTTTAAACATTTATTTCCTTGTGTTTTTCCGCCGTTCACAAAGAGAAATGGGATTTACACAAATTTATTTTACAACGAGAGCTCCATCTGAAGAATTCTGTTCCAATTGTGACCGAAAGCGCACGTACCCAACATCGTAGTTGGTGAGAAGAGACTTTTCTGGAAAGTGTATCCAGCTTCGGTCATGGTCAACATTACCCTGTGTGATCTATTGACCACTCAATCGATGCACATAGTAAATCGCTGCATCATTGATCGGCTGGAAATACTTCAAGTGGCACTGACAAGTTACACAGGCTTGTATATGCGTCATATTCGCTAATCCTAACGTTTCAGGACTTTTCTGAGTGAATTTCTAGAGTCCCTCGCAATTCTCCCTCAGTACCGTGGCATACCGTTTCCGGAACTGAGTTATAGTGGAGTACTCGTTGAGGACAATCCTCTACCAACAAGAACTGACATACGAACAACATTAACGCTGTACGATCTACAGAGATCTAGAATACATCAATATTTATTTTGAATAAAATAGAATAAACGTTGATCTGCCGAAGTTAGTGTGAGTTAGAAAACATAATTAATAATAACGTCTATACATCAATTTTCTGCAAATGCTCTGCAAATGCAGAATCGCCAAAAAAATGTCAATTAATTAGAAATCTGAGACTACTCAAATCTTCCTGAAGAAATATGGATTTGACTGAATTTTTTCTACAGTATATGAAAAATATCACAGTAACGAGACTCTCCTTAGGGCAGAGAACGTTTAGATTTGTATACTAATTAGAAAATATATGTTAATTTCCACGAGTATTGAGATCTAAAATAACAACTAAGCACCCAGCTAAACATCGTTATTGCATCCCAGCTCGGGCAAGATTTGCTTGTAAGATAATATCACAAGCAGCAGCAAAGACGAAGTCTATTTGTTGCGTATCCGTGGCTTCCGTATAATGAACATACAACTTGTTACTTGACGGTAATTGGGTCTAAAACGAATATGTTCATAATTCAGATATGGTTAAAGTGGGAAAAAAATTTTTTTTCCTTGCTTAGTTGTGGTGTATGAGCTGTATACCCTCATAAAATATACTTATATTTGTGGATAGCGGCGTATCCTCTGGAAACATCGTAAATACCCCTAGACTGCAATTATTCTACAAAAAAAATCCCCAGGATGCTAATAATGCGATCTCACAAAGAGCTCGTAATTATTATCCAGAATGATAACATTCAAGAACTCCATTTTAATCTACTCTAGAAATAAAATTTAGAAATTGTTGACATATTGCTCACTTCTATCAGATGCAGTTTAAAGACAACCTATATAATTCACCGGCATCAGTCTTTGTTTAAAATCAACGAGATCACTAAAAAGAGCTCACCTTTTTAAAGCAGTTCTGGATATATTCAGCTGCAGAACTATAATCGTTTCCACCTGAAAACGAAAATTTTAGCTTTTCTGACGAAGTATATCTGATACTCAGCTTACCAGTATAAGTTTTAAAATGGTCAGCTAATTTTGAGTGTTCCAATTTTGTTTTGAAAAGATCGACTTTATTCAAGAACAGAATAAAGGAACAGGTTTTTAGAAACTCGTTTTTCACGATATCACCGAACAGGTCGATGCTGTCCATTAAGCGATTCTAGAAGAAATTTTTTCAAAAATTCGAAAAAAAAATAAAGATATCAAAATATTAAAGAAAGCATTTCATAGCGAATTCAGTACTACCTTTGGTGGATTAGGATTAGATGTTTGCTGTCGTACCACAGCATGACACGGTTTAAGGCCTGTAGAGACTACCTTAAACTTTGAAGATTGAAGGCATGGAAACTTCAGTGATTCCCTTAAATCTAATTTTATTGAAACGCACCTGCATCAACTTCATATCTTCTTCCATGACTTGATCATAACTACTTAGTGATGCTACGAACATTACTGCAGTAACGTCTTCGAAAAAGTGGATCCATTTTCGTCTTTCTGTCCGTTGACCGCCAACATCTATGAGTCTAAATATATGTACTTGGAGCCGAAAGTGTTCAACCGGGGGGACGCGTCATGTCTGCCGCAACGAAAACTCTCTGTCTGCCTGACCCACTTCCTCTTCCCTCCGACCTCACCTGCCCGAAGGTATTCCCGACTGAACACTTTTGGAGCCGACTATAGGTTAATGCTAACGGTGTGAGATAAGGACGTTAGGGAAAAAAAGCAGTTTCGAAAAGTCAAACCTTATCGCATATTTCTTGAACTCAAATGCGAACTCATGGACTCCTATTGTGGGTTTACGCATGTGAACAATATCCATACTGGTCGGCATGTAGTTAGCAGTGAGTATTCGAGCAAGATGAGAAGAAAAGCTGAAAACAAAATGAATATGCGAGAAGATGTTGAGAGAAAGGAAAAAAAAAGTGTCACCAAGGTCTTTTAAGGTTCAATGACTTAACGGAAATAATGTAAAGAATCGTAGTTGTTCACGTTTCACTGTCTTGTACATGTTAGTTTTGAATTTCAATTTTTAAATTGTTACGAAAAAAAAGAGTGAAAGATAATATACTCATTCCAAAGAACCCCAAGACTTACTAGCCATAATTATCCGGGATGGTCGGCCATGTAGCGTGTTTTGTCAGAAAACACTGGACGCACTCCAATTTCCTAAAAAAAAAAAAAGATCAACTTTGCTATTGATATACATGACAACACCGACAATTCGTTCATTAATTACACAACATTGACGTTTCAGACCGTTTAGCGAAAAATGGAGTCGAAAATAAAACAACAATAAAGCCACAAATATGTAGAAGTAACGGGTATTGTTCATATTACTTTATTAGCATTCATTTCTAAAGATGAGTTCTTAATGAGGCAAAGGATGTATTATGTGGCCTCCGCTCATTTACCGCCCAAAGACTTCAATCTTCTGACTGAATTATGAAACACTCTAAAGACAGCACTCACATTTAAAAAAAGATGTGTTTTATTTTTGTTTACAATGCCAGTGGAATAACACTTGCATTTTCAAATTTCACTTCAAAGAATTGAGGCGAAAAACTGGCTGCAGAGCAAAGAATCAAAAAATGTTGATAAGTGCGAATCAATACCGATGAGCTGATAACTGCCGCCACTTTCGCGTTTCAAACAAAAATTTTCATTATGTTACAGAAAATTTACTGTCATTTTTTGATAAATTCCAGAAAACAAAGTTGAGCAATACTGAATCCATTAAGGGGAATCAGAAAAGTAATTAGTATCTGGAATAAGAGATATTTTATTCAAGTACATCCTCTGACTGACTACTACAAAGGAGCTGAGGTAAATTGTAGGTGGGGAGGCAACTCAGTGTCGCCCTTATTTTTGTAAGTAAATAACTAAATCAGTCGGTGTCCCTAAGACCTAAGCATTAATTTTATCGGATCTATGGCATGTAAGCTCAAGTTACTAAAAGAAAGAAAAGTAAGATAGAACATCCAGAAATAAGGGCGCCAGTAAACGACCCACCCCTTCCAACTAACATTTTCCACAGGAAGTGTCATTAACATAAATGCAAAAGTACTATTAAATTTAACTCAATTTAAATCACAAGGAAAAAAAGAACAGAAGGAAACATAATTTTTCGCAGCCTGGGAGATAATAAAATAATAATTATCGGCTGCAAAATTCAATTCCTATAATCCTAGTGTTCGCGCGCTCAATTTATAGACGAAGACTGTGATCTACAACGGGAGGTCACAGCTGATCGAGGTAAATGAAAAAGTCTTCGAAACGGCGTTACTCGAGTAAAGGAGAGTTACTAATCAATTTCTTCATGCGTTATAATTTTATTTAATTTTATTTGATCTCAGGATTAAAAATATCGATAAAGAAGATTCCTTTAATGAGTGCTGCCTTTAATTACTGTACTAGTCCACTAGCACTATCATTAACGCGATGAGATACATGAAATGCACGTGAAATGAGTTCAAATATAATATTCTCTTATTTTGAAACTCATTTATACATATAATTATAAATATCACTTACAGGAAATCGTTAAGCAATTGTAGCTCTGATTTCTCTTCCATGATTTCGATTTCGTGACTGTGTCTTGAAAACTGCTCCAGGATTGACTAAAAACTGCACAATCTTCCTTTTTGAGTCGTATACTATATAGAAATAATATAATATAATGCTGCATAGTGTTCGAAACATCAGAAACGAAAAATTCTATAATAATCGGGAATTTTTCAATTATTCCATTGCTCTAAAGATTCTTCTCAGTAGAAACAAATTGATAATTCACACGATATTTTCATTAATTAATTGGTTTTTTTTTTCTTTCTTCTCCTTTTGATCTGTTTCAGCAACTTTTGATATCAGTGACAAACATAAATGATTCTTCAACTCAAAGAACAGTATAATGATTTATTGGCTCGATGAAAAAAGGTTCCTTATTTCATGGGAGCAGATTAATCTGAGAATTGCACCGATATTGCGTCGCTGGTAATGACGTAATAGTCGGCAGGTAAACGTCGCTGATAAATAATCACTTCTTGTTAGAAAGAAAAATGCAATCTACTGGAAACTAGTGATTTCCGGGAACTGATCGTCTTTTATTTCAACACTTCTCTGGATCTTTAAACGAAGAACGCTGCGGTACTTTGCGTTATTGGAGCTGTTTCTCCGAAAAATGACTCTGCAGTTGGAAGAAATTTGACTCTTTTTGAATGATTCGCACAAAGTTCAAAAAGTTATGACGATAGCAATGACAGGTTATGCATTAGCCAACAAATCCTCAAATGAACTGGCTAAAAAAGATTCAATACTTTCAACACAAGCGAGAACGAGAATATTTTTTATCTACGAGAGCTGCAAACCTTTTCTCCTTCTGGAATATTCATACTTGTCTCTTCAACCCCCACAGCGATGCTATTAAAAGCATCCACAATGTTTTTTCGAATCACGAAAATGGCATCGATCGCCTCGGTTTCATTGAATCCGGCGGAATGAATTAGCCTGAATGAAATATGACTCTGTAGAAAAATCTTTTAATTTTCTGGTGACACATGAACAGCGAATGAAACTTCGCGAGGAAAAAACACTGCTCAATAAAATGAGTGTAGATTACGCTAAAGAAAAGGTTTATTTTTCTTAAACAAGGTTCGGAAACTTATGATCAAATTAAATTGGATTTTTTCCATGGTCCATTCCAAAATGTTCAGAATTCACGTTTTAAGTTCACGAACACTTATTCGATGAATTTGCTGGTTTAATTATGCGCCCTTGACCTCACCTCATTTGTTTCACGATGGTGCTTTTGCCGGAATCTGCACTGCCTGCAAAATTTGAACTAAGATAACCTGGTTAAGGATCGAGATAAATGCTCACCTAAAAGTAAGATCTTAATTTTTCTTTTCTCTGAAACATGCTCCTTCTTCAGCTCTGAATCGATTCTTCGGGATTTTGCCTCATCGCCACTGACGTTCTTCAGTCCACATAAGCCAGATCCCATAGCAAAACTCTGTGGAAATCTATGGAAACTATATCGGTTCGTTTACTGAAAAGGCTCTTTGTCTGAATATATTTCCCATGAAAGCTCGGCGTTTTATAGAGAAATTATTCTCGAAGGAAACCTCTATAAAATACTGTTATAGCTAAAAGAAAAATGGATAACAATTGCGGTTAACGTAAGCAAAAATGACGATAGACTAAGCTGAAGGTGACGTTGATGTGCGGGTAGAAAAATGGTTTAAAATGAATAAAACGGTGAAATCTGGGAACTGGAGCTATTCGGGAGGAAATTTGCTCAACAAAATTTTATGCAAATCCTTAAAGAAGAACGTTTTGAATTTTGCATTGCGAATAGCTGAAATGAATAAACACCAGATTTCAAATTATATAAGTTTGAGGAGTCAATCACGCAATATAGGACTGCTATTATATAGAGCACTATAGAACTTATATAAAAATTCATTCAAAATCTTACAGAAGTGATCACAGTACTGTAGAAATAGACAAGAGGAGCCTTTATTCCTTTTTGTGGAAATATGAGGATCAGTGCTTATATTCGACACTATTCTATGCTCGAAGACATAGATTTGACATTATCCCAATCCAGAAACCAAAAAATCACTGGTGACAAGTTAGTTATCCTCAAATACTAGAAGAATTGTAAAATTTCCTACAATTTTACCTATAAGTTTGGAAACGGTGAATAAAGAATTAGTAGTTAGTAGTATTTATTAGTAGATATGTAGCTGTACACCAAGCCCTTCCTCACTGGATATTTCCACAGTGCAAGTAGCTTTTACTTTTTGTAACTAAACACCCACTGAATGAGAAACGAAAGTGGTCCTAAGAACGAGAAAACTGCAAGAGCACTTGCGACGCAAGCAATATTCAGACGAGGCCACTGATTACGTTGCGTTGATGGCTTCAAAGCAATTATAGAATTTTATAATTAAAGATAGAAGGCGATAAACGGAAAAACACAAACAATGGCAAGATAGAGGATGGAAAAAGCGAAATTGTTGCTAATTCCAGAAGGTACTCGTGGAAGAGAACCTCTTCAGAGTCCTCGAATCACCTAAGTAGATACTCGAAAATCGAGCACCTTGCCACTGCGAAAAAAAGAATTCTTGGCGAAAATTCCACTAAAACACTTTCAATTTCTTTACTTGATCGACGCTATAATGATATTTATTGAAACAACCACTAAAAAAATTTATCCGCGTTCGAGAAACGACTGAGTGTGAAGAATATATGATGGAATTACATCAACAGTTATTCACCACATCTAATAACATGTTTGCTTGTTTGAATTAAATTGCTAAGTACTGCATATGTTAGTATCCGATGATGGATGAACTCAACAACATGGTTTATTGATGGATTTTTGACAAGAGATTCTTGAAAAATTGCCTTCTTTAGACATCTTAAAGAAACAATAATTACAAAATAAATGGTGTACTCATAGTGTAGAAGCTCAAAGACTAGTCATAGAAATCATATTCATAATCGGCAACTTATTTATGCACGAGATTTCCCTCAAGTAATGACTATGAATACTTTGTGTATCAGAGTAACGAATCAGCTGAATGCATAGCTTAGAGATCCTCGTCGATGCAGTAAAGGGCAATTTATCTTTGTACTGCTTTTTTTTTTCAAAAATTGTTAGAAGCTTCATTTGTGTTCATTAGAGTAATGTAATTCCATAAACAGACACTTTTTCAAAAAAGAAAGGAATTCAACGGGCAACATTAATGAACAAATGTCTAACGCATTCTTTATTCCAATCTTATCTGGATAAGATTTCTATGGTGATTTTTTTTTTTGAAAAAAAAAGATTTATTTTCACGGTTCTTGTAAATCGTTTCACATCTTTCCAATGTCATTTCGTCGAATAAAAGCGGAAATTTAAAGTTTTCTTGTTCTTTGGCTCTTAGATCAGGGTTCGCCACTTTCTGGTCAACTTATTTTGAACAGATTTTTTATTTTGACTAATCAAATGGTGAAATTGTTGCAGTAGTAGATGTTGACAGGTGATAATACTATTCTTACTATGACGATGATGTAAATAAGAGCACTATGACGGTAGTGCAGAGTAACAACAACCGAGTACAACATCCTTGACTTCAGAGACCGTTGTTTAAGGGAAATCCGATTCCGAATTTTTTTTTTTTGAGGATAGTAGCATTGCTTCAAGAACTTTTATTTGGAACGAAGCCCAGATAGTGAAGCGTTGTTCCGACCGGTTAGCGATTACATTGTTAAAAATGTATAAGAAAAATTTGAATTTGCATAAAACCACAAAAATAGCTTTAATTGTCCGATAAACCTTGTGTATTTTGTTGAAGTCTGTTGTCACTAAATTTTAACTCTCGCTTTTTCACATGATCCGTTCATCCTTGCAATTCTGAAATACGATTTTATTTAAAAAAAAAACCTATAACTTTAGAACAATTATCGTATGTTAGAGATTTTCATCAGCATTAACTAGAAGGATAATGAGCTACAAACTGTTGCGTTTCTCATTACGAGTATCGTCGGGATAATATGCCGGAAATTGAGGATCTAGTTACGATGCGTTAGTTAAGGTCACAGTAGTAGGTGGAAAATGCAGAGAATTTGCAAATTAATGGTAAAATGAGAAGAGAATGTTAAAGGGATAGTCTTTTAAAAGTCATTTGCGGAAATTTCGCCTTCAAGAAACATTGTAGTAAAAAAATCATATTCGCATGGAAAATGTGCGATTGTTCTATCAAACGGTTATTCTCCTGTTGAACTGTGAATTTGGTGAAGAGAAAAAGAGTGTTTGCTAGTCTGTAATGTAAAAAATGTGAAAAACTGCTCAAAAACCGATTTGTAATGAAACTAACTCATTCTTGCAGCGAGGACTAGAAGAGGTGACTTGACCGAGCAACAAAAGATCCGCCCAGTTATTAATCGGAAAAGGACAGCATGCATTTGAATTGTGTCATTTGATATGAATCCACTTCCGGAATCAACTTGACAGTCATTTGGCAGAATTCCAATATTTAAAACTTCTATCAATCCCGAGAAAAATGACTGAAAGTAATGCAGATTTCTGGAAAATAATGGACTCGAAAAAATTTAGAGCTAAAATGAAAAAATGTATTTTTCCATAGCCACGGGCTCATTGTAGATTTAAAATTTTCTCTGTGAAACGAGAACTTTAGCCAATGACGTCAGTATTGAACAAAACAGGAGTTTACAACGGATTGGTTATTTTTTTTAGCAGAAACAGTTAACAAAACTAAAAGGCAAAAAATTAAAAAAAAAAACAGAAGTATTGATTTTTCTATTTCATCTTTCAAGATAACACTCCTAATAGACTGTTTGCTTTTCTATGAACTAGGATCGCATTATCAAACCACGAAGGAGTTTCCTGGAAAATTCTCTCCAACAATTCTTCATAATAGGAGGTGACCGAATTGCAGAAAATTGGCCATAAAGGAAATGTGTATGTTTTATTCGAACAACAATTAGTCTAAATATAGCAAGGATTGGAACTTATTCCAGTTCCCAGGGAATGCTCGAAGATTCGGCATTGATTAGGCATCCACCTTCTTACATTGATCGGTAGATCAGCAACCTATTGTTTAGATCTCAGGCGACACTCACAGCGCATTAAAAAGCTGACGATGGTGGAATAAAAAAACATATAAGTCAATCCAGAGATCCAAGAATGTATGGCTCACTTTTCTTCAACCATAAATTTAGCTAAACCCTTTGAGCACAATTAGAGGTAGACAGGGTAAAGTTCTAAGTTAGGTCTTTTAACGATTCCGGAGAATATCCTTAACTAAACTACAAAAAAAGTAAATTGCAAACTGTCTCACGAAATTCCAGGAAAAAAATCACCTGTACAACGAAAAATGCGTTCCCAAAGCGTCACAATCGAAGTTGTGAACTTCTTCTTAAGGTCGCATCCTCTTGAGTAGGTCAACGAAATCGGGAATTTCGTTAATTGGGACATCGGATGAGTAATATAAACAGTAATATTTTTACAAAGTACAACTCGAAAAAACTGGAACGTGTCGAACATTTCAGCACCCCTGATTTCCAATTTCACCGTGTTTGATGTGTTGACGAGGCCGTATAGAGTTTCGATCAGCGATCATAAACATTGCAGTTCTGACGGTCACATCATGCTGTTGATCCTTGCCTGGATCGGTACCACTATCGCTGATATCCCAAAATCATTACTGGTACCGAATCGTTCCTATCCTCCTATAAGGCCAGTAAATGTTCATATGAAAATCGATGTGCATCAAACGTACATGGTTAGTTTTATATGATAGAATTTTTTCATACGTTTTTACATTTAGTTTCCTTGATACTGAAGTTTCGTTATAATCATCCTAGCATTGTGGTAGAAGGATAGTTGGAAAAATGCCAGAAAAACTCCGTGTTGTCTACCTTAAAGAAGTTAACTGTTTTTACTTTATTCTCGCTTACGGTTCCTCACTGAAATGAGGCGGTATCGTGGAGAATTCTTTTTTTAAAAAATGATTAGATAAGGTCAGGGACTTTATCGATTATAAATTATGACCCAAACAATAATGGAGGCTGGAATATCGGATATAATAATTATAATATAATTTAATATAATTTTTTGTCTTCACTATCAAAATCATTACTTTCATCTCTTCGTAGTGTGAGGTTCAGCACAGCTGTTTCTAAATGTTTTCAAATAACTGAAACAGGAGCAGAATAGATGTCAAAAATTCTTATTTTTAGGATTTCACCAGTGCTACGTTGCATGTTCATGGAACAACGACCTTGGTATGTACCTGTACGCTGATTTTTTTCACTAAAAATAGATTTCACTTAGGCATGAGGGTCCAAATTCTAAAATCACTCAAACTTTCAAGTTTTCGTTTTCTTGCAAGAACTGTTTGTGTAATTTTTTTTTAAAGCAAATCTACTTTAGAGCTGGATTGACACCCGTAAATCATGGGTACCATCAGAAGGTGAAAATACCTTCGATCTTGATGCTGCTCTTACTCCTAGCGATTTTCGAAGGGTTTACAGCCGACTGTGGATACCAAGCATTAAAAATCGTTTCAAATTGCTTACATTTAGGTTTGTTTAGTTTTGATTCTGCAAATTATTTTAGCAGTAATTTTTCCAAAGTGTTAAGGGCCCTTACCGTTCAATCAAACTCTTCCTACTAGGAGAATGAAGGGAAAAAGGGTGTTAAGGGTGTTGGGCGTTTGTTGTTTAGCTCTTAAAATTCTTAATTTTAGGATGAAATTCGGAATTTTTAAAGGGTTTCTTAATGTAGCAAAGTTACTGCTTCTCTTAGCTTTTTGTATAAAATAAAAGGGACGTTGCACTTGTATACAGTACGACTGTTTTTATAAAGCAAACAGTAAAGTTCTCCACAGCATAAAGGAATATTGACGTTTTTTTCAGGATAGCTTTGTTCACAGTACATAGTCTAGTATTTTTCTTTCTCTTTTTTTTTGTTTGGAGAAGATTCTGAACATTTACATCTTTTTAATTTTCTTTTTGTCAGGAGCACATCGAATCTGTTTTCGGAGCGTCTATTTTTTACATCGTACGGTGGTGTTTCGCATATGTTCAAATTTATGCTGATGGTATCATGTCTTATCACAGATATTAATTATCCTTACGATGTTTATGTATGTTATGAAAAATTCGGAGACTATGAAGTGAATAACACTGTGCAATATACGTGTGAGTTCTTTTATTGATTTATTTTGATATACACCAATGTTGAGTTTGTTACCGGTCAAAAGGGAATTAAACTGCTGTATTTTCCTTCTTCCTTTTTTTTTCGTGGCTAAAAATTATCTTCAGTTAGTTCTGTGGATAGAAACCGAAAAAGAGATAAGCGGCATGACTACATTAAAAGTTGATTGGGTTTTTTTTTCTTATAAATAAGGAAGAAGATCTATGATCCTTTCCGAATCTCTATTTCAATCGAAAATTGCAGTTTCTTTTTATACGTTGTGTTATTTTCTGATGTCTGTTTTCTACTTTTACTCTATTTTCTACTTTTTTTTTGACCTTGTTCCTTTCCTAGCCACCACTTTTTTTTTGAATAATTTACTAGTAGTTGCTGTATTCTACGATCTAGGTGACATGCAATCATTAGTGTTTTTAAAAGCTTTGACATCGCTCTTTTTGTGGAATCAAGCACGCTTTTAATTGGCAAGCCTAAAAATTAATTAATTGTGGATTTGACAACTATGAGATTTCTTGTTACTGTGATGCATAGACGTTCCAACATCAGATTTGCAAAATACGAGGAAATTTATGACGGTCTCCGAAACAGCTTACCGCAGTGGTCACAAAATCACAAACTATACATCGTACAAATATGTACAAAATCTGGAAGAAATTGACAAGTACGTATTTTTTTCACATATTTTACTTCCATCTTTTGGATTCTTTTTTTTGCAGAAATTTGAAAGGTTTATATCCGGAATCTATAGACATCGGTTTCACCGTTCAACGATATCAACCAAGAGTGGTTGTTAATTTGATTTTACCAATTTATTGTGAGTCCTCATGAATTTTAATCGAATCTTTAAAGTCCTTATCTTAGCGTTTCGTTAGTGTTCGCTCCTTTTTTTATGAAGTTTCTTTATCGGTTGATTTATTATCGTTGAGGTATTACTCTTATGGACGCCTTTGTTTATATTTTTGGTTATGGTATGCAAAGAGCTTATCTGCTGCCAGTTTATGCGACATTTTTCACGGATATTTCATCAATATATACGATAAGACGACTGCCTCACATTAGTGAGTTCTCGATATTAAACTGAGCTGAATTTTTGTCCTTTTAAAAATACTCTATCTTGTTAAAGTAGGTGTGTATTCTTTTGCCGATGTTAGATTATTAGTGCCCGGAAAATAATGTGTATAAAATCCAAGAAGTTTATCACATTTGGAATATGAAATTGAGTAATTATATGCTTTTATTATATAAAATATGAAAAAAATGAAAAATAATAAACAATAAAAAAATTATATAATTATGAATTATATAAAACGACAATAGAAATAGATTGCCATGAGCAGGCAAAATCCAAACCTCATTTTTTCATTGAAAAAAAAATCGAAACTCACCACTTCTTTTTTCTTTTCTTTCTATCTCCACCCCTCTGAAATTAAAAACATCATTAATAAGAGATAAATAGTCTCGTGATGTTTTTTTTTGCTACTTTAAGGTCCCATGTTTTAATTTCGAAAGGAACCTGTCTTCTTCAAATGTAACTAACAAAAATTGATTATTAATGCAAGTCAATAGTTTTCGTACGTTTCGCTTTTTTAAAAGTCGTTTAATCCTGGTATTGGTAAATTCAACGAAATCATTTAATTTCGCATTTTTTTAAAGGCATGTTTTGATGTTAGTGTGTTGCAATGAATTAAAATATATCGTTATCATCGACTCCTGTCTTTGACTAAAGTACATTGCTTTAATCAGTCCAGGATCTTCATTCCAGAATACTTTATTGTTTGATAAACGATTATTCACACGGTAGCGTGCTTGAAATTTTGTTCTATCTCCGCTATAGATAACGCTTGGACAACACCATTAGTACTTTATAGAAACCTAAGTCTTATCAACTGCGAAGAAAGTCAGCGAGAAGTTTTCGAAAACCAAAGAAAAAAATAAATAAATTGCAATAAATATTTTTCTGTTTCTTCGCAGATGTAATCCACAGAAATTTCAGCGCGATGGTTTTTCGCTCGACTTTTTTCGACCTCCGCCTGCTTGATTGCGATGATTTTCACTCAGGCACTCACTCGATGTTCACGACGTTTCATCGCTATCCTCGCCACGACTTCCATTTTCTACGGGATTTTCTCAATTCCATACGACATCTTTCGTTAATTATAGTTCGATTCTAAAAATTTGTTATCATATTCCTGCTTAAATTTTAATCCAGTTAATGATTGTCAACTTTGAAATAATTTTAGTTACTTTTTTTAGTAGTTGAAGATGAAGAATTATATCTCTACTGGTCTCTTTTGCTCGACCCATATATTTCACATCACTATAAAGTAGAAATAAGGATTGAGTATTTGTCGATCGAGCCCTCTCAGAAGAGTGAGGAATGCTGGAAAATCTGATGAAATGAATGTCATGCCGTACAATATGTGCTTTTTTCTTGAGGAAGAAGAAATTCCAACTGATGAATGAAAATGTAGAGGGTATGTGACTAAGAGACAACGAGTCACATCGAAATTCTGAGTGTCCGTTCGGTAGGGAGGAGGGAATAGAAGACGATCCGTCTCTCATCCCTTCTTTCTCAGTCCACTCGAGGCGGAATCCGTTGAAGCCGATAAATCTCAGCTTATTAACTGAAAACAATCAAACGTCGACGAAATGTAAACAAAATGCTGTTTAACGATCCTGTTAGATGAATAGTTGCGAACGATGGTGTGAGAAATCCGGAAAGCGCCTAGGAAAAGTCCACATGCAACACATAAGTGCAAAATTGCTCTCGTCGCTTTGACAAACATTCGCCACTATTTGGACTAGTTCCATATTTTCTGTCAATTTTTTTTTTGCACTTAATCAAACGAGAGACATATTAGCTGAGCACATGACTTGTACGCTGCCGAGGTTATTTTGCAAAGAATTTCACTTCCAGAATTTACTGGATATTTACTCCTGTAGCATTTTATTAGGAACTGCTTAACACGTTTACAACAGAGCAGTGGGGCACGAGGTGAACGAATTTTGATGTGAATACAAAAAAAAACATCCATTAAATAGGTTATCATATATTAGTTGTATCAACCACGTATTCCTAAATGTTTTAAAATCTCTGGATATTTTTTTCTTCGAATATAAAAAGACAAAATAAATAGAAAAGAATATGATTAATGCAAAGACTTAGAGAGTAATGAGCGAAGATAGACCGTCAAATTATTCATCTACTTCCCAATATGACATTAGCCGGAGGCATTCATCTGCTCCTGAATGACCATTCCATTCTTTCGGAAGAAAAGAAAGAGAGACAAAATGGAAATAGCATGTATTCGATTTTTCTAGCACGGAATGTAGTGCTATTGAGTAGTAGAAATCCCAGCAGCGGTTCACCAAATTCCATGGATTTTTCCGTGGTTTTACCGATCTATCACTTCAGCTCTCATATGTATCTTAGCCTCGTATCTATCTGATAAAAATTATTGGAATGAACGATTTTGAAGGGTCTTAAGAAGAATATTCACGTTAAAAATGTCCCATGATTCTCTCAAAGTATTGTGTGACTCGAAAAATTTTGTTATTATTATGGATATCATTCTATATGCGAGATATTGCCTCACATATGAGTATATTGCCTCACATATGAGTGTTGACCAATCAGAAATGGGTCGTAGGCGGGTCCAGACACGATATCGTGTATTTGCGGAACTTTCTTTGTCTGAATCACAATTGAGGGTCATGAGGTTTCGTGAGAAGCGCATTGTTTCATTTTCATCCACGACGACCATTTAAGCATTTTGTAATTCGTAGTAATAGGGACCATGAGCACCAACTAAATACGACTGAAGAACCGACGACTTTAAAAGTAATTTTAAATTTTTTTTTTGGTCCTTCTATTATCTCCGAATCTGTTCAGCTTTGATCTTCAAGCAATTTCCAGTAGCAGGGGTACTCGTATGCGTGGAATACAAATTAGAACAAACAATTGTATGTGAATGAACAGAAAACAGTTCAACAAGAAGTGCAGTTGCCCTCCCTGCGCAGAATACCGTATCTCTCTGGGTGCAATTTGTTCCCGATGCTCTCCTGGCGATGTTTAGTGCGCGATGGGATAGGAAGATCAAATCCGCGGATCATCGCCAGCTGGCATTATGAGGTCGTTTAGCGCTAAAATATCCGACATCGGCGGTGAGTGACGAGTACCAGATGAGTTGATGGAGGGAGTTCACCGTCGATGCTTCATGCTAATCGCAGCAAATCGCATTCAAGCTACTCGGCAGTCAGACACGCAGAGCCGGCCGTCTGTCGTGTCTGCGTGCTGGCCTCGGCTTGCCTCGTCCATCGGTCGGGATACCTCCTTTCGAGAGGCGCCGCGCATCGAACTCGCATCATCTGGTGTGAATTCGCCTGCGCATGCGTCGCTCTGGTCCTCATTCCGCTCCATGAACGCTGTTTTTCTCCCTCATCTCCTCTTTTTTTCGGATCCACTTCTCTCCGAATATGGTATAACTGGAGCGTAAAAGGAATGTGCGCCTTTGTTCCATACAATGCAAAGCCTTTCTGATTCCTTCATTCTTCATGACCAGGATTTCCATCCCATAATTCAAAGTGATCCCCCTCGTATATGATAGAATACGGTATTGACCGTAGTATGTAGATTTGTAACTTCGCTTCTGCACAGCTTTTTGATGTCCTCCATCGTGCATACTCGAGGTCATTCCGCACTGAACCGTGCGTCGGCGATTGTTTCTTAAGATCGTTAGATTCCATAAAGAGATAGATGGGGGAGGATTTCTTGCACATACATAGCTCATTCCTCTTTCGGAAGCACACACACTGCATTGCAGATTTTGCGCCTGTCATATCAATAGCTTTGACGGTGGAGCGCGTTCTTGCTCTTATGCATAATTCAAGAGCTAATCAAGCGATGTTAGATTCGAGGACGTCCGATATGATACTGACATCCAGTCGCTTTTCCCTCATTCTAACCGTTACACAGTAACAGATGCACATTTTCGTTTCGTTCACGAATGTTTAACTGAAAAGCAGTGCATTCCTCTGGCTGTCATGTGCAGCAAATGCGAAATGCGCTCTTTTTTTCTTCAAAGCGTTTTAGATCTCGTTTTAGATTGACTCCAGTGTACTGTATTATTTGTGCCCTCATCGTACTGTGATTTCTGATGAAGCAAAACTCATCTCCGATCCAAACGCCTTATGCTGAGTCACTATGCTAACAAGCAACTCTTCTTCACGATTCCTGGATGCATTGTAGGCGTGGTTAATTACGTCATCCGAATATTCAACGTTACAGATTGATGAGTGATCCGAAGTGGTGAACCGTGAAGCGTCGGCCGTTTTTCTGGAACACGACGATGCGTACTGAGGACAATCGGTTACTCGTCTACCTTATTCAACTCATCACAGCATTACAATGTGTACAGTCGTATTGCGTAATGTACGATGTATGTCATATCGAACATTCGAGTCCGATGAATTGTCGAGCCGACGAGAATTTCACCGCACGTCCAGTACATTCGTTGTCCGAAGATGCGGCAAAGAAACTCGAATACATATGTCCGCATTTACTCGAAGGTACGTATCAACACTTTTTTTCATCGTTAATCTCTATAATCTTTGACATCAATCAGCCATTAATCATTTACTGTACGGGGCCAGCGTGACGTTTTACGTAATTTCAATCTGTACTTTTTTTTTTGATTATCGCAATTGGCAATCTCAAATCTGTTCCGATGTAGCTAGTAGAACTTTTTTTTTCCATTCCCATTTATCAACCTATTTCCTTGTACATTACCTAATAGAATTTCATGACGAAATTAGACAAAAGAGGGTTGTTGTAACTGGCTTAAAAAGACATTTTTCTTTGTTTTTGGAACTTTTTACCTATGATTCTGCTGAATTATTTGTCTTTAGCACTTTTTAAATTCACTATTTTTAAATATGGTCGAACTGATTCCTGCTTGAACTTTTATACCCCGCAAAAGAGTTTTCTGTCCAACATCACTTGAGTGTTCTGAGAATAATATGATTTTATCTGGAGTTGTTTTTCGCCTTTTTTTCATGGGACCTTTTTTTTTTGAGAAATCAAATCCGCTCCTGTATCTGTATGACTTTACTCGTTTGATTCGGTTGTCCTGTTGTTCTAGTGTACCAATTACTCTTTCAGACTCACCTGTGGGCTATTTTTAAAGTACTCTGTAGTTGTTGTAGGTAACGATGGCATCTGTTGTTCGTCCGCTCAAGTTCTAGCGATGAGCAAACAACTACGGCAAGCTAGCAGTTTACTGGAACGATGTCCATCGTGCTATGATAACTTCCAGAAGTTGTGGTGTGAATTCACGTGTTCACCTCGGCAACATATGTTCATGGAGGCTAGTCGTTTAGCCATTCTTTGTGATTTTATTGGTTAGTTAGACATATGAGCATCATATGGGAGATTTGAAGAAGAAATTCATTGGTAAAACCTAGTTGATTTCTTGAATGGGTACGTACTTATTAATTGCACGGTTTGTCGAGACTAACCGACTTTTTTTTGGATTTTACACCTTTTGTGTTACAATTCGCCTTATCAGTCGACCGTTGCTGTTCGCATGTTTGAGTAATTCCACACTGGAACAGTCGCTTTCTTCCTTCTTACACTACTGATAGCCAATCAATAGAACCATGTTCTTCGATTTTTTAACATTCACAGAGATCATAAAAACAGCGGATTCGTACTTTTGCAAGATGACCTGGTGAACGGGAATCTTGCATAATTGCTTTGTTTTGCCAGTATAGTTCTAGGAATTTCGCATGGATTTCGTACTCGTTCTAGTCTCAGTTTCCATACAAATCGAGTCGATTTGTTTAGATCTTGCAAGAGCTTCCCGTAACAGAGACGAATATTTCATTTATCAACAAGGTACGATACAATGTGAGCAAAGATTTCTCGGATGCTTTGTACAACTCATGTAAAGATGTAAGTTATTGTTGTACGACTATCCTTTTATTTTCGTTTTTCCGCGCTGTCTCTACAATGACACTTTATTAGCGTGGGTATGACGACTGCTGTGTATGATTTTCTTCAGAATATATTTCTTTGAAGGTATCCATGGCGGGAAGTTCGACAAAAGCAATCCGATTAATGTGTGGTAGTTTGAAGAAGAACGAGGTGTGTACAATCGACAACTGGCTTAAGTTCATGGGAACTCAAAATCATAGGATTGGTATACCCCTCGGAATCGAATTCAACCTAATCGATACGAAGGTGTGATTTTTTTTCCTTTTGTTACTGTTTACTTGCCTTTGTAATGTAGTGATCAATACCGCCGAGTGTTTTTTCCTTTGCTATTCGCCATTTCTCATTCCTTCCCTATTTTAGTGATTCATGATTTGCTTGCGTTTCACACCATTGAATCTGTAGCGCAGAGCGTTCAGGGAGACACTCCGGAGGATATTGCCAAAAATTTCACAAGTTTCGCTAAACTTCCATTTATCGGATTTCAGAGAAAGAACTTGCATAATTTCATATTGTATCCTTAGAAGAGTAGTCATCTTTGTCTATTGATTGGTTTTCACCTAGACTTCTGTGGTTGTGAATCCTAAATATGTATGTTCAGTTGAAGCGACGAATCATGGAAAGTTAGAAAGTTGGAAATTATACGTTAGAATCGACTAATATTTTAGAATTGAGGTAGGAGTAGAAGACGAAGATGGTTGTCGTTTTTTACTAAATTGGATGGAAGGTTTAGTGCTCGAAACAGACTTTGGAAGTCCCATTACAGTGTATGGCAAGAAGAATGTAGCGATAACACATTATTTTCCACTGCACACTACTCATTCCCCATAAAACTTCATTGCTAGGATAGTTTTCAAGCGTTGACCCAAAGCAATCAATAAGCTACATCTACGGTGAGTACATTTCAGCAAGGACCAGACGATGGCCTGGACTACTTCATGACCGTACCGACGACTCCATGCCATATGTCTCCGCGCTACGGTCGTGAGAAGTGCTCGAAACAAGATTGTGCTGCCGTACAAGTTGAGGACCTTTTTCCTAGAGATGAAGGCACCAAGGTATTTATTTCTAGCTTATTTCCGTTTATGTGTTTCAAGTATATTAACTTGACAATAGCTGATTCGTTTTGAGCCTTTCCAACGTGCTTTCTTGTCGGTAGTCTCTTTTCCCTTCTGGATCTTCTAGCATCTTTTTCTTACTTCTGCTAGATGAAACATCATAGATGTAGTTGTATTTTCTCAGACAATTAAATTTCGGTAACATTTTCGGAGAAACCCTGATCGTCAGGACTGATCAAGATTGTTGTGAAGTATTTTCTATGCTTTGTGACTATTTCTATGTCGTAAGCGATCGGATAACCCCCAGATGTGTGTCATTGGATTGCTTTCGATTTTTCGCTGTGGTATCAATTTGGGTATCGGTTTCTTACGTATTCATCTGTATATACTTTGTAACAAACATGGAAGAGATCATAATCTCCTCGTTTTTTTTCACATTCTTCTCATAGCCGTTTAACTTTATTTTGTAAACGAAAACCTCAGAAAAGCTTGCAAAGCAATTATTTGCAGTGGAATTCTTTGTGGTCTTGAGTGCATAAGCAAGTATGTTGCGGTGAGTCATCAAATGTTGATTCAACAGATTATTTATCTTCGGCATTGTTGAACTTTATTGCCTTGAGTCACAACGTTGACAGAAAAATCATCTTTTATCGGAAAAATCGCTCTAAGCCATGTGAATGTTTCTTTATTTCAGGAAGTGTGCCAAGTTCTGGGAATGGGATGTAAAGTATTTCTCCTCTTTGGATCTCTTTTTATATTCGCCGGTGTATTGATATTCATGGGTTTCTTGCACTTATTTCACGGTACGAGTACGACGGACTCTGGCATGGATCGCATGGATTACAAGGTACGATAGCACACAAACACCTAAATGAACCAACAGTAACAGAATCCTAGCAAATCCTCACGTTTTAGAGTGTGAACACAAATATGGGTCGAATACGCACTATGGGCGCATGGATTCAGGATCAGCTAAAGTACAACGGGGAGATGTTCGGACGAGTACGTTCCTCTCATTCAGTGTACTGAAAAAAGGAAAATGAAAATATTTCGCATTTCTGCCCATTTCTGTGCTCTAAAGTGTACTTATTTCAGTTTGTTGTCCACCATGCATGGTTCGCCTTCTTCTTCGGATCTTTTATAGCAGTCATCTCAATTTCTGGGAACGTTTTTCTAAAATTTACTAATGATCCGTTGGAAATGTGGACATCAGCACACAGCCTAGCCCGTCAAGAGAAAAAAGTTTTCGAGCAGAGTTTCGGGTATGCTAGGCATTTTTTTTCTAAAAATTCCGATTTCACTAACATTTAGTCTCTAAACTTTAAGGCCTTTTTATCGCGTTGAGCAAATAATTATGTATCCGAAATCTCTGGAACAGGTCGTGATAGGCCCACATGGGATTCGAATGGGAGCAGTTTTCCAGAAAAATTTCATTAACGAGGTAGGCTTTTTTTTGCCGAGCTACCGTGTAGTATTGAAGAAAATTGAGTGAAATTACATTTGAGGCATTTGTTATTCTGTCACGAATCCTTGGCATCACTGCACGAATGGCGGATGGAAGGCGTGTGACTCTTGATGACGTGTGTTTTCGACCTATGGGGCACGATTACGATTGTCTACTTTTCAGCCCAACGAATTATTTCCAGGTTCATTTCATGTTACTTTCCTTTCTTTTTGTTGATTGCTGTTTTTGAGCCACGGAGATTTGATCAGTGCACCTCAATTATTACCATATACTGATGAAATTCTTACACGTGATCGAACAACAGCGAAAATGTTCGTTCTCTTCTCCAGAAGCATATTTCAGCAAAATGCATCTTTGCTTAATATTTCTATCACTGCTCACGTCACAACTCAAGCAAAAGCTGAGTCGGATGACCTCGATTATTATTCTGATGAAACAGAGGCACCAGAAGAAAAGATCGAGACGAGGAATTATTTGGACCATATTTATGATTGCATAGAGTAAGAAACTTGAATTAGTGGGTTAGTAAGGACACACAATTTTTCTTTCAAGGAATCCATACAACATTGAAACATCAACGAATATGAGCTGCCTTGGCACATTCGGTGGTCCTGTTTTCCCTGAGCTGGTTTTCGGGGGTGTGTCCGAAGATTCTCAGGTAGGCAGCTTTTGTGGACGTTTTAATGTGTATTTGGAGTATTTCTTCCCATCAGTTTTGTTTTCTTTATTGTTGCTTTATATTTCAACTCAGTATTAACTTTTAGTTGACTGATTCGAACGCGCTTATAATCACAATACCGCTTAACGGCAAACTGTCAAATCAGAAGAAGGCAATGGCGTGGGAGCAAGCGTGAGTTTTCGCCCAAAGTTCAAATTAAAAAAAGAACAAGTCTTTGATCTCTTGCAAGCAATTATCACCTCGTTCACTACCCTCCTCAATCTTTGATCCGTGATAAGGGAAGTGTACTCGCGCTGTGTTAACTGCCTTCAATCATATGATGCCGAGAGAGAGAGAAAAAAAAATCTAGAACTCACTCTCTTTATAGGTTTATCAGTCTGCTGAAAGAATACAAACATGACGATATTCAAGTTTCCTTCATGGCCGAGAGGTCTATTTCGGTTAGTTTCGTTCTGCTGTTGCATGTTATTGTTAATTACCACCTCATTAATTACTCATCACACCCTCCTCATTATTTACTTTCTCCTCTATTTGAATCGGAATCATTAGCTATTAATATCAAGAAAATCCCGTATTAGTCATGAAAACACGTTTTTGAAGAGAAAAACTTCTTAACCTTAATCCTACTCGTTGGGCAATAAGCTCTGCATACCTACGTTTTTATCATGAATAGCAAGAAAGAGGAGAAATTGGCATCACATGACATGAAAAATGACTCTAGCAAAATTTAAGCCGTTTCCATTACAGGATGAAATCGAAAGGGAGAATTCGTCTGATGTGTATACTGTACTGATCAGCTGTATACTAGTGATTGGCTATGTTGCGTTTGCACTGGGACAGTATATTGTGACGGATAACAACCTATTATCTCTATTAGTACATTCCAAAATTATTGCTGGTGTAGCTGGTGTCGGTATCATTATGTGCAGTGCCGCAAGGTAGGCCAACTCTTCAAAATTTTTTACGCTTTTCAAACATCTGATCATGTCACCGTATCCCGAATGTTTGTATTTCATTAAATGAGTGAACGCTTGTGTAGAACGATTCGAAGCTAAGATTTTGGAGTAATTCACAATAATTTACAACAATGAGATCAGTAACGGCTTTTCATCTTATTCTCTATGTATTGTCTCGACTGCAGTATTCTACACATTTGTTATGGATTGAAAATGTGGCTACTCCCATGTTTTGTAAGAATTGCTCATAAGTTTACTAGGTCACTTCCCAGAAATATTTTGTTACTCGTTTTTATTAAGCTCTCCTGTCGTTTTTTCCTACATTGATCATTGCTTTTCTTTAGCTCAGTCGGCGTGTTTTCTCTCTATGGAATAGGTACATCCAAAGCTGCTCTTGTTGTGCTTGTATTTGTGGTCCTGGCTATTGGAGTTAACCGGGTTTTCATTGTTGTTCAGGCATATCAGGTTCACTGCTTCTTTTTCTTTCGTGTCAAAACTTATATGAATTCTTAAATCTGCAGAGGCTCGAAGATAGTGCTGGTCAATCAGTTGAAGATCGAATTGCCAAAGTTTGCGGTCAAGTGATGCCATCGATGTTGCTTAGTACGCTTACGGAGAGCTTATGTTTCTTTGTTGGTATGTTTTTTTTTAATATTTCAAAGTAATAAAACATTTCATTGTATTCATTTCCACTGAAAGGTGATCTCCTAAACATTTTTGTGATAATTAGTTGATATTGAACAAATTCTACTTTTTAATTTACACCACTTAAGATCCTTTCCTGATTTTCCATTTTAACCTCAGAAATTGGGTAAATTACAGTCTTTGCGATTCCATATTTCAAGATGCTTGAGTTTTTTTTTTCACGAACATCTAATTAACAGTTGGATAAAGAAATAAATCTCTGTATTTTATGCACAGTGTGGCGTTTTTTTTTTCTAAATCTATTTTCTCAGGTGCTATCTCCGACATGCCTGCGGTACGTGGATTCTCCTTGCTTGCTGGTTTAGCAGTCATTTTTGACTTTATTTTTCAAAATACTATATTTCTGGCCATATTTGTTTGGGATTGCAAGAGGGAGGAGGTACCTTTCAAGAGTTGATATCTGCGTCATCTATGTAAATTATGTGCTATAGGAAGGGAAACCTGAGCTTATGTACCATCGGAAACTTGACACTGAACGAGTGGATAACGAAGGCTACATTTATGAGGTGATGAACAAGTACGCAGCACCTCAGTTAATGAGGAAATGGATGAGAATGACAGTGGTTGGTCACGTAGTCACTTTAGAAATTCCCTACTCTAGAAAAAAAAACTGTACATTACAGCTAGTAGTGTTTATTCTATGGTTCTGCTCCTCACTCTGCATATTCCCATTCTTAAATCCTGGTTTTGATCAGAAGGTAGCCGTTCCTGAGGTAATTTTATCAAATATCTAAATTGCTCGCACAGAATTATTCCATACCCTACTTATTTGTTTACATTTTTGAGGACTCCTACGTTTATCTTCATTTCAAAAATTTGGATCGTCTCATGAACGTTGGCCCGCCGGTGTATTTTGTAGTGGAGGGAGAACTGGATATGCACACCAAACAGATCCAGGTTCGTTATTGCTTCAAATCGTACCTACTCTTTTATCAGGTTATTGGTATCTTGAGATCGATAGAGATCAAACAGTGGTGCAGAGAAAGTGATGACACCAACACATATTTAACATTGTAGAGCGAAACTAAGGTTGTCTACGAGTTTCGCGAAGTCCACACTTATTTTCAGGATAAATTCTGCACAATAGGCGGATGCTCTGAAAATTCCGTTGGTGCGATCCTTAATGAAGCAGCCGCACATTCCAATCGGTATGTGTAGACTGAATTTTTGAATTTTGAGCTTTAGAAAAAGTCCCATTTATGTTCCTATCCAGGACATACATCAAGGGAAACGTGTTGAACTGGGTGGACAACATGATTCAGTGGTTGAACAAGGAAAGTGATTGTTGCAAAGTGTACAACTATGATAGAAATGTGTTCTGTCCGAGTAGTAGGAAAGACTGTGAGTTACCAGCATTTAATAGAGTTTGTTTTGGGATCAATCCACATGAGAATACGATTTAAGCTTATAATTGCTCGAGCTGTGATCCGAACCAAAGAAATGGTCGACCTACAGAAGAACCTTTCTACAAGCATTTAAAGGATTTTATGAATGATGTGCCTAATGCGAACTGCATTGTTGGGTGAGAAATTCTCTTAGGTTTTATCTTGCTCTTTATTTGGCTCTTACTAGAAAATCTACAATTTTAGAGGACGAGCCGCCTTCAAGGATGCAATTCTTCTTAATCCTCGAGGTCATGTTCAAGCATCGCACTTTATGACCTACCATACACCACTCCGTACATCACGCGAGTTCACGTGTAAGCCTTTTTTCTCTTGAAAAGAAGTTTTGATAAGTATATGTATTTCTTTGTCACTTCAGTGGCTATGGAAGGCGCCAGAAAAGTTGCACGGAAAATTGAACAGTCCTTTAATGGAAAAGTGCACGTTTTCCCGTATAGGTATGTAGAATTCGAGACATTTTCATTTCCCTTTGTAATTTCCTTATTTTTTTAGTGTTTTTTACGTGTTCTATGAGCAATATTCGACGATCATCTATGATGCTAGTACGCAGATTACCTTATCATTAGCGGTTGTATATGCTGTGACATGTGTTTTACTTGGTCTCGATCCTGTTAGTGCTTTCATCACTGGTAAGTATTAGAACTGAAGAGATATTAATGGTGTGTCCTGAATGTTTGCTTCTTTCAGTAGTAATAATCGTTTGTATTCTTGTTGATATGCTTGGTCTCATGGTTTTATGGAAAATTGATCTGAATGCAATTTCAGTTGCCAATTTAGTTATGGTACGTTCAACAATGTTCATATGTTTCTCTTTCGCCTAGATTTTTTTTTGTCTTTGGTTTTTTAATTACTACATCATTTTCAGTCACTTGGAATTTCTGTAGAATTCATCGTTCATACCATTCGAATATTCACGCACTCGATACGACGCACTCGAATAGAGCGAGCAGAAGAAGCACTCGCACAAATGGGATCTACGGTACGCCTTTGAATGTTTCACTACTTAGACTCGTAAGGACAAATCACTTCCTTAAAATTTATTTTGCAAAAATTTATTTTTTTTTCTTGATACGTCTTCTCTTGTTTAGAACATGTTGTGTAGCTCCAGAATTTCTAGTGTTATTGATTTCTGTTGCAGTTGGCTTGTTTGTTGAGAAATTTTTCTGTTGTATGCTATATTTTGCAGCATCCTCGTTTATAGAGTGTTGATGTAATTAGGACACTTTTTTTGCCTGTCCAAAACGGAATGGCCTTGTTAGAAGCATTTTTCTAGTTCTACAAAATGTTCACAATCTAATGCAGCGTCGCTGCACTTTTCGGTCACATTCTCCTAGCAACGGAGCACCCATCTCTTGGAAATGTTGTTGTTACCTGTAGTACTACTTTTCAGGTGTTCTCAGGAATTACACTCACAACTCTTGGAGGCACGGTTGTATTAGCGTTCGCACACTCGCAAATTTTCAAGGTAAATTTTTCTCGAGTTCTTTTTCTGCAAACTGTCCAACGTGCTGCTACACGTGTGTCGAACCCATAATTATTTTGTTGGCTCAGCACAACTTTGTGAACGATTACTCCGTAGTCAATGTAGTAAAAACTCATCACTTTGAGGAATTTTCTTGTTCTAGTCGTACACGTCACAAGGTGTACTTCCCTCCTTATAAACTCCTTGTTGTACTAGTGTCAATGAGACACCTTGAAAAATTAAATTTTTCTCGCATCCCTTTTTCGATGATGTGCTCAGTATTTCAGGTTTTTTATTTTCGGATGTTTCTGGGCATCGTTATCATCGGCGCTTTGCATGGTTTGATATTCCTTCCAGTTGTACTTTCTTTCATAGGTATCCACTTGTTTTTCTTTCTTTGTATAGGTTGTATGAGGTTACCAACTGAATCTGGATTTTATCTAGGATCTCCCATTAATCGAAGATTGCTGCAAGATAAACTGCGAGAGGAAGGTTGCAATTTGCAGGAGCAACAAACTGAGCGACACAAGAAATTAAGGTAGGTCTTTGGTTTTGATTCAATTGAGTAACTGCGCAGTAATTGGAGTTGTCCCGAGCCCATGGGAAACTGATGGCCGTGAATGTTTTTTTCAAGTTCCAGGGATAATATGGCATCAATTTTACCGCCGAACATTCCGTTCGTTGACGGGTCGAAAGAAATGCTTCAAGCCTGCTCTCCAGTAATCTCTACCGAACCTTCATCGAAAGTCCCCGAAGGTCCATTACTTCACCGCTCTCTCAGGCTGGATTGAGCGGGTTCATGAATTCCCACCGAGGATCTTGATAGTTTTATCGAAAAAAAGTTAATCTCTACTCTCCGACGAGAATCATCACTTTTTTGTTTTAATATCCCGTTGATATATGCACGATACATCATGTGATATCTCCAGGCCCCGTCCTTGTTCAGAGAGAATATTACTGTTCAGCGATTGTGATTTATTTCGAATCAGGGTCATTGTAATGATTTCAACGTTCTTTCAAATAGCTTTTCATTGGTATGTTTTAAGACAAATGTGGTGTACTTTTGAGGAGGCACATGATCAGTCGATTCTTTTATTTCTGTATGATTTGATGTCCCATCTTGTACCTTCTCAGCTTATACGGGTGGTTTTTTTTTTTCAGATTTAGTGTTCATAATAACACTTCACAAAACTATTGTTATTGCTTCGTTTCACTTATATGCGAGTTGTGATGTTTTATGTACATTTTGTTTTTAGGTTGCCAATCACTTACGTTGTTCTAATTGGCTTTAAAAATCCCCCACAATCTCAGTTTGAAATAATTCTAACGAAAATACTTTCATTTCATGATTACTTGTACTTGGATGGCGGTGAGCCAGGTTGTACATTTATTGTGTTATTTTTGTACTAAATGAAGGAGTTTTACTTCCAATCGTTGTATTTCGTTTGTTGCTGTTGTTTATTGTTTTGGTATTTATGTATAGTCATAGAAGTAATCACTTCTCTCTGCGTTACAAACTCATTTTTGGGGATTCTTCAAACCTCTGGTGTCCAAACAGTTGTCCTTAATAAGTCATTGACGCAGTCTTTGTGAACCGGAAACGACATAGATCACAGTATCACAGTTCACAGGTAGTGTCAAGGATTTCTTCTAATTTCTAAAAAGGAAAAATCTCCCTAAAATTGGGGTTTTGCTAAATTGTCCAGCATGTGGAATGTGTAGCTTTGCAGTATTACTTCAGCTTCCTTTGTAGGCAGCGATTCGAGAGTGTCATATGTTCGCCGAAGCATAATTGTCCCACTATTGTGTCTCTGTGTTCGTTTATGTGAATAGCATGGATGACAAATATTCCAGTTTCTTTCAGAATATGTGTTCCTAGTATGACATGACGCTTAGGTGGCTTTCTTTTGTAGACATGAGAAAGGATTTGTGACGAACGAACGATAACTGGTAGACAATGGCACTTATGAAAACGTGAGTCAAGTCGGTGATGTTTTCTTTTCTTCATTATTCCGTATATTAAGGAATGAGGATAACCAGCAACTTTCCAAAACTATACAGGGTTTATTGTTTTGGTTTAATAGTAGTTATCCTTGAGTACCAAAACCAGGACTCCAAAAATAAAACTGTTGAGTACCGTTTCCATCCCTTCTGGGAAGTGGAAATTAATGGATGATATGATATGCCATGAACCTAAACTAAGCCATTCCTCGATATAAGTGTTCAATACGTTGTGCAATAAGCTATACATCCCGAAAGATTTGTCATGAATAGCAAGAAAATGAAGAAAATGACATCATTCTGAAAAGGGACTCCAATGTGATTGAAAATGATTTCTTATTTTTGGATTGGAAAAAAAGTTTTCTTCGTTCATTCTTCTCGACATATTAGCACCAAAGAGCTGCACATATCCGTAATGAGAGTGGATACTTCTCTTCACATGCTACATATAATTGATAAAGTCCATCTACCTTTAAAAAAGAAGTTAAATGTGTGACACTATGACTGGAAAAAAGCAAAATCACCCTAATAAGAACGAAGAGATCGTTGAGCCCCTGTTTCCAGAACGGGAACAAATAAATTGAAATACAACGATGCAAGAAAAAACTTACGGAAAACTGAACAAGAACTAGTATGACAAATAAGCATTTTTTACATATCTTCAAGAGTTTCTAGAGTGTGAAAAAAAACTGAGGACAAGTGGATCACACGGCTCAGTTTTCACGACCTCACGACCGCAATCATAGAAGAGGAACTGCAAATTGACGGACAGAGATACGGTAACCCATGGTAACTTTCGACCTTCATTCAAGTAAAAAATTTCCAATTTCTGAGGGAGGAATCATAGGTTAAGGAATTGAAATGAAATGGAAATATGCGCCGATAGATTCCCGACTAACGCCAGAACATTCTAGCATGAAAAGACAGTGTCATGTTTGTGCAATTTCACCATATTTCTCAAATTTACGACTCGAACGCAATATGTCAAGCACTCGGCACCAATCTCCATCCTTTACCATCTGGTAATGTATTCTAGTATCTTACAGAGGTATTACTAGAAATGAGATAAAAATCTTTTAGATTTCTACGAGAAAAGAGTCGCGGATCAGTATACAGTAAATTGAGTAGCAAAAAAATTGTATGAGTATACTTTTTGCCTCGAGATATATTACTGGTATAGAGAACCGTTTAACTAAGGTAATCTCGCATCTTTTCAAATCAATATACATCTCTTGTATGTGGCTTATTGGCTGTATGCTACTAACCAACTTCTTTTCTTTCTAACATTCGAGAAAGCTTTCGATCGTGTGTAAATGAATGATATAACGTTCGCTTTAATCGATCAAAAGTTGAATGCGTCCTATATGAGTAGTTAATCAATTCATATAATTGATATGGACTACGAAATATCTCGTTCACCACTCTCTCGCCTTTAGTAATGGGCAACGGATAGACGTAATGACCGTATATCATTCACACGTGTATTTATATCCGCAATAAAATCACAATTTCGGAAATGTGTCGATGAAAGGCTTTTCGAAAACCTTTGTTTTGTCGCCAAGTAACCATGAAAGAGAGTAGTATTGCGAATAAACAGAAACAAGACACAATTAATGAAGAACACCTCCTTTGATGAAGGAGGAGTAGAATCTGAGGGCTCGTAAATAAGGATGACTTCATCGCTTCTGTTATCCAGACATTTAATGAACATAAGAAAAAAAATGACTTGAAGCAAAGAATGACGAAAATCACTGTGGATTGCCTCCGCTTTCGCCAGAGAAGCCATGGGGTAACTGAGGAATCAAGATTTTAGTCCTCACATTTTAAATCCCCTACTTCCAGCGGAGATCGGGAAGTAAGTGTTAAAGACTGCGACTAATAAGTAACGTTTATGAAGTTTTAGATAACCTTTATCTTTAGAGTATGGCACCAGAATAAACATCGAGAGAGAAATACAAATCCATAGGTTTATTGTAAGAGCCGGAAACGGCTCACAATGTGATCCAGATATTGTCCATCTCTCTGTTTTTATAATTAAAACGGGTATAAACGAAATCATATTTTTGTTCTAAATAAATCTAAATTTAGATTCTAATCTAAATTCTAAATTCTGTGCAAAGTCATGCAAAAAAAACCTAAGTATTTAAACATGCAGATTTTCTTCGACGTCAGCATACCCTTGTCCATTAGTTCCCATTTGACCTTAGTGTCTAATCTATTAGCGTAATGGTTCTAAGGATGACTTTAAGGAAGAACTCACCGAGACATCAGCCTAAAAAAACTATGTCGTGTTCGAATGTAAAGAAAGAAAGTTGTACGAAATAAATAACTTATAATACACCGTTGAAAAGAGCATGTACACCTCATCAATTCTCGGGGAAAATCCTATAATGGCGACATTTCGAACAACAACTGCTCCAGAAACGAACTTGACCTCGTCTCTTTGTATTCATCCGAGTCTTAGCGTCAAAACGAATCGGCATATCGCTATTATGGAAAGGTCGTAGGGAAGAGAATCGAAGAGGAGGGAAAATGGTCGTCCAGCTGGCGGCAGTTACCGGTCGTATAATCAGGGCACCCTGACCTTTTGCGCGTATTCCTCGTCCATTCGGTGCTGAGTGGGGGGAGTGGGGGGCTTGAAATCGATCGAGGCCATTCACACGAAACAACCTCAGTTGGTTTCGTTCGCATTTATTCTTTGGCAGCAAGCGTTTCGGCCAGGATCTGCCGCATGTACTTCCCGCATTGTCACCGCTCAAAGCGGTCCCGGTGTCCGCCCCCGAAAGCCATTCGCTCCTGCCATTGTGTGCCCTACTCATCCACTATGGCTGGCCTTTATTTGTGCTTTCTCATATCGATCCGTTATGTTCCTATGCTCTTTGCTTAATAAACGGAGAGAGGTAATGTTCCCTGGCACATTGTTGCTCCTCCTAATTCTCTCATCAAGAATCTTCGCCGGTAACTCTACAGTGGTGCATTTACGACCAGCTGGAGTGATATCTTTTAATGGCGTATATCCACACTATAATCACTAGTAGTTTTCTTTGATTACTGTACAACTAATTCGTTAACATCCCGATTACACATTCAACAAGTTTTCTCTCCTTCGTCGAAGAGTCCAAGGTACCTAGAGTACAGCGTACCTTTCATCTGTTGTTTATAAAGAAACAAAAATTGAACGAACTATTCCTATACTTTCATGAGGACTATAAATTTTGATTTTATCTGACTCAAACATGAAAACCTCTTACTGCACCCATTCTGCATCGAATCTATGAAAACTTGAGCGTTCGCTGAAGAAAAACTCCGCTACAGCCGGTTTTCTCGTTCGTTCTTCTACATATAGCCTATGTATGGATTCCCTAAACTCCCATCCATGTTCCTTATGGTTCATTGCTCAAAGAATGTTTAAACGAAATGTCGTCGTTAAGCTATTCCCATGTAGAGCCGGAAAAATCCTCGTTTTGCTCATTGTTTGCATATGTTCGAATTTTTCCCTTTTTCATATTATTATAGGAACCAAGTGCTCATTCAGTTTTTCACCTTCAATTAGTTTAGATTAGTGTTGAGGAAGCTATGGACTAGTCGCGGAGCTATAAGCTCTCGGAACTTCATTTCATCGAAAAATACGCTCTGCGTGCAAAAAATTGGACGGGACGCAAATATGCTAAGATTTTAATCCTCACGACAAATTGATCGCTTAAGCAGATATTACATTTCACTGGTATCGAATTCTTGCACAATTTTTTATTGGAACATGAATTTATTCCTTAAAAGATAAGTAAAGCTTAAGGGATGAAGAGGTATCTGAGGACATGCGATTTCCTGGGTCGATTAGTAGGGAACGCTTTTATAACAAATAAAACCTGTCAGATCTCATATTTTGTATTCTCGTATCATTTATTGCTGTTCTTTCTTCTTGATTTAAATAAAGGCTTTGTTAAAATCGTAAATATTTGAAGAAGTTGACATGAAGTGGTACACGAATCTCCGGAATACTTGCTATTTGTGTGCATCACGCAAGTATCGAATAAATCCACAAATTTAAATTAAAACATGAATTTATCACTTAAAATATAAGTGAAGCAAGGGGTTCAGAGGTGGAATATGGAGATTTTGAAATCGAGCTCAGCTTGAAGCCTACTAAGTTGTATTCGCAGTAAATATAATTGCGATCGTCCTGTTGTGCGACAGCCTAGGGAATTTTGAAGCAATTTCTGCAAACTACGCGTTTTTACCATGTCGCAAGTTGTGTTTTTCTTCCTACTTCCACTTCGATATTCTATATTCTGCTACACTCGAAAGTCCACGAGAAAAAGAAAAAAAGGTAAGGACAAATATTTGGATCTATATAGGGTCGTGTTTCCTGAACTTGTCTTTTCAACTTCCGTTTTCTCATCGTCTGCACGTCAATTCCCATCCTTTTTCTTCCTGTTCCGACCACATGGTGCACTAAGCAATTCGCCATTTTCTGATCCTAATGCTCCTTCACCATCTGGCTACAGTTACCGTAGTGGGCTTTGGAACTCTTTGCTGCTGTTGTCCTTTCATCAAAAAAAAGCTCTTCATTCGTTGTTGTTCGCGAAATCGTGTAAACAGTCCAATCATGCAGCTGGATTTATCCTTCCAGAGCGTTGTATAGAAATCACCATAGCGATCAGGACTCTTTCATACATTCCTATGAATTGGAAGTTCTTTGACATGATCTCACCAAAATTAAGATTTTTGGAGCTGTATAGTCAAAAATAAAAACGTCTCAAATACTATTGAAGTACATCGACGGCAATCAATATCTCTCGCCATTGAACTGTTGATGATCTATTGATTAGAGGAAGTCATAACTTCTTTGTCGCCTTTTAGTGCGCTACTATGCAGCGAACTATGAACGCGTTTGTTTGTACTGGAGCCAGGTTTTCTCGGATCGACTAGTTGTGATTTACTAACAATGTATTGCTCGGCACGAAGTGGTAGAAACAGGACCAGAAATCGGGAAACGAGTCAAAGCAGAAGTGGATCCTTGACAAATCCGGACAACGAAGAGGATCAAGGAATGGGTCTCATTCACCATCTTGAAAGATGTCGAGAGTCAGAAGATCACATCCCGCGCCTTGGGGATCCTAGGGGAATGCCATGATGCGCATGACGCTTCAGGCCGAATATGTCGATCGCATCGATCAAGGTCGTGCAGCTCGAGGTCATGCCGGTTGAGGAGGAGATGATCTCCCATGTCACGCTGAGCAGTGAAGGACAGGAAAGGAGAACGCGAGGAGGTTGCGTGAGGATATTTCACGCAAGTGCAGGTAAATCTGAAGAGGTCTTTCTCGTCCTTCCATCTTCTTGAATATTCTATTATAATCCCCTATGTGTACTAATAGGGCACAGTCGATATTGCTGGTATCCAACAACTAACTGGTGAAAATTGCATTTTATAAACATTGCTTCATTCCCATCTTAAGTTATCGATCCATAGGAAAAGCATTGTTGTATCTAAGCAGTTAAATCTGTAGTTGATTCAGCACCTTCTGGACACTTTGTGGACTTTCAGTCCTGTTTATTACTGTCCACAAAAAATTTGAAACGTTTGTTCACAACTAAATCCATTATTTACTCAGTAACTGTGAAAATGTTCAACAATCGCTTTTTTGTTCATTTAGTGCATAGAAACATTTGAATTATTGCACGTAACAATGGATTTGGCTCGAAAAATATAATGGATTTTCACATAGTGATACTATAACACTTGTTTCCTTTGTATCAACAGTGATCACCGTTGGATAGCTTGTTATTATGTTTGACATCTTATTTTATATAATATTTCTTTGAAAAGTCGCAAATAAAATTACGAATAAATTTAATTACTTGGAAATAAATGCAGTCTTAACAACATTTCTTTAGATTCATCATGATCCTTGCTATACGAATTCTCTTCCGTATCGCTGTCCTGTGCATTGTCGTTCTATCGATCCGTAATGTATTACATAGAAGGTGGCCCATTGCGTGCAGTTCCTTCGAAAAAAATTCCGCCTCTTTCCGCACTTGAAGACCGATATTTCCCTCACTTTTGACGTATAAAGCTGCGCTCAGCTTCCCTCGATGTTACTGCTTCTGTGCAAAAATTTCAAAAAAAAATCCACAAATCGAGAATATGCCTTTTGCTGCACATGTTACTAGCCAAGATCAAAAATCAAGATCATGAGAATGATATCGATCTCAGTGTTTTTTTTTTCTTCTACAAACACATTTTCTACAAACGAATTTTGAAACTGTTTATTGACAAATCAGTAAATAGAGGAAATTATATTTAGAATTATGACTAGGGAGAGATTGACACCTCAAAGTTGCGAAATACTGATGAATAAATCCTGTGCTAAATATCAAACATCATGGTGGATGACGCATTTAAGGGCGGTGCTTGGAACGAAATCGTACAGATACTGCATCTACGCATAGAGAGAGACGCAAGCGATTGTTCATATACGTGATCATTGCGTTCGACCTTACTTCATGCTGTAATATACATCAAACAACGAAGTTTACTGTAACTCTGCTTCTGCTTCTTGTTCTTTGATCTAACGATTAGCATGCGGTTTGGTTTTAGCTGATGCCATTCTATATTGATTTTTGCCTATCATATCTCTATAGTATGATTAACTTTCCCTTTTACTATTCTTTATAATTTTTTTCCTCATGTTCGTCAGTGATTATAGAGATATCGACGGTGTCGATCCATTTTTTGTCCAGAAAGTCCTAGAACGTAATATCCTTCCTGCATTCGTATGCAGGAAGGACACTACGTATTGCTTTTGAATGGATGCACCGTAATGTTTTTCGTCCAGATATTAACGTTTTATTGTGTTATTAGTTTCGAAACGGGCACTATTAACTTAACGGTTTCTCCATTTTTCTCCGGTATTGTTCGAAACATATGCATCCACTTGTGTTGACACAGATGTTAAAGCCGATAGACCAAGCTAAACCAGCTGTCTTTACATCCTAATCATATAATGCGATACAATTTCTCTTCAAACGCAATGTTCGTCGAAATATTCGATGCTCAGTTCTCTGTAATAGTGGATAGAGATCCGGACATAAGTTTCAAGTATTATAACGAAAAAACAAAGCCCAGCATACGAATTTAGATATTAGGGGTCTCAGTTCCCCTGACGAGGTAACTTTTTACAATAAGTCTATAAGGATGGTGGCGTGAAAGCGCTCGAAACGAAGTAGTGATGAAATTACTCGACGTATCAGGTGATACACTCTTACCAGTGCCGAAGATTGTTCTGTACGTTTTTATTTCATCATTCATAGGAATGTAAGTAGTTGCCTCGTTTTATGAACTGAAGACTTTAGGTTCTACCGTTGGGTCTGATTCCAGGATTTGTACTTTGTGTTCCAAACAGCCGCGAACTTCTTCACGACCCTCATTCGCTACTGGAAAGATCCAAAATCGAGAACAAGCCAATGCTCTATTCATACGCTTTTAAATACTGCTTTTGTAAAGTATTTTCTCAAAAGTAACTTTTCGCAAAAAGTGCCCAAAACCTGATTTTTGGTAGCTTTTCACAAAAGCCCTACTAGTAAGCACCCAGTTCTCCCCGAATCCGAGCCGATCTCTAAACGATGCAAATCTGAATAAAAACACTGTACAAGCAACGTCATTCCGTAGTGAAAAACCTGCATATGAGAGCCAAGAGCAGAAAATTTATTGCATGAAGAGAGCGAATTGCGAATGTAATGACAGAATGTGCAGAAAAGAGAATTAAAGCAAGAGATAGGTGAACTTTCACAGCGACGATTGCGATGCCAAAACCGATGTGTAGCTAAGTAACAGGCTAGCTGGGTACTAAGAGACCGCTAGGAAACACTCTTACGAATATACTCCAAACTTTCTTAATGTATGCAATGATGTCGTGAAGATTAAAAGTGATTGAACATCCATTATTACTTCTAGCTCACGCTCATAGACACAATTCTCATATTGAATCAAGAATCTTGACTGTGGGTGACCTTGTGAAATCTCAGAGTAGCTATTCCTACATTTTGAACCAAGACCTTTTTGTTATGCATCTTGCTTAATAAGTTTGAAATATTAGGGGGAGATATAGGATTGTCTTCTGACCTCAAAATTTTATCAAAGAAATTCTTTTGCTGCATAATTCAGTTAAATTGCTTCTTGATTTACTATAACGTGCTTTGTATCCGCCAATTAAGTGCTAGTTCTTTTTTTTTACATTTCGATTTCTCGTCTAGTTTGTTTTACTCGTCAGCCGAGCTTTACGAGATAATTTTCTCGATAAGGGGTTGTAATTCCGCTGACACTCATATGCGAACTTTTTGCGGTTCCATATGCCCAGATGTTGCGTAATAACTCGATGTCATTGTTCTTAAACATCGTGTTCCGTCAGAACTTGTCTGTCTTCGTCTGAAACGTCTCCTTTCCTTGTCTCAAATGACTCTTAATTCTAACACTTCCAAAATCCAAAGTACATATTTCAGATGGAGATCGGCTATGACTTCTCCGAAATCTTCCCCTCAGAACCTATCCAACGTCTTGATCGTGCACAGTTGTATCGTTTCAATCCCAGAAAATTCTGGTCAGTGCAGAAAGCGATTGATACGTTGGGACATCTGTCAACGGAGGTAATTTTCTCTAAAAACATGAACCAGCACCGTTCACGTACTAAGTAGCCTCATTTCGGAGAACATTTTGTTATTTTTGCTTCAATCAAACATTCATGACGTGCGCTGCCTGCAGAATCATACATTTTAGAGTGATGTAGCAGGAGCTATTTACGGGAGGTCGTTGAAGTTTATCTATGCTACCGCCACGGGGACAGTTTTTTTCCAACATTTTACGAATGGGCAAATATAAGAATAGTTAACTCTTTTCATTATCATAGTATGAAATAAAGTGCAGGCTACATAAAAGTTCTCTTTAGTCATACCAAAAGCAGTTGATCTTATATTTTTTGTTAACAGGTGATGAAAGAAAAAGTTTTCATAGAAATGCACTTTTGTGTCTTTGAAATGTATCTATAATCACAGAAACTACCAGCCATGCATAATTTTCTGTGATCGCAAAATGTTATGCACGGCTTGCGTTTGGTGTTACGGACAATGGTATACGTGGTCGTAATGTGGTGCGCACAGGTGTGCAGCATTAAATTTTGCCGTATCTCAAGGTGTTCATTGTGTTTATTACCAATGAAGCAAAATCGGTTCTTTTACGATATTATTTGTTAACAAATTCTAAACACTCAGGTATCCTACACATTGAGATTACAACATTCACAGATTTATAGAATTCCGTTTTGAAAAGATGAAGCGGTAGATTGAAATCAACTTCGGATGCTGACAAAAGTTTTAAGGCTATGGTTTTCCATAATACCATAAATTCACCGGTGTAGGAGATATTCCTTTCAAGATACATAATTTTCAGCTTTTGAGTTTTGTTTGAGTAAAGGTGTCTTCTTGATAAGCAATGTAGTACGCTTACAAATAGCCAACATAGGCTTCTATTCCTTAAAATGTCTGTCTGAAAGGTACACTAATCACATCTTTTTCTCTCATTAGAGTCCTCCTAACGATTTCTTTCCTGCATTCTAGTTGCGCACGCTTTCATTAGACGAATCTCCCGTTGACGGTTGCACTTCAGCGAGCTTCCTTAACTTCGTATTTTACCTCAAAATCCATGCTACGGTGGTACCCACACGGTTGAAACGTGAAAATAGGTCTCAAAGCAGCAGTTCCTCGCAGGAATTAGAATCGTTCTGGTCATAAATTGATTGGTTTTGAAACTGAACCAATTACAAGTTTCGCTAAACAAAATTTTTTAAAAAAAATTCTGACTTCACCACGACAGAACTGAGATATTTTTAAAATTATTTTGACTGCTGATTGATTTGTCACCGTACCTTAACAGTCGATCAGTTTATATCGCCATTGCAGGCCCAAGGCTTGAAACGAATCCTGACGACGTATGAGAAAGTTTTAAACCAACCGGAGGATCAATTCATATACTTAATGTGGCAACGTCATCCATCGAAACCGTTAGTATTTTTACATATTTTATTTGTACAGAGATTCAAGCGGTATTGATATATCTGTCATCATAGATATTACCTCAATAATCCTAATAGGCATGGTAAGTTATAATGTTGTTCAAACTCGTTACTTGAATTTTTTTTTTCAAGGGCAACCAGTTATGTAATTGGAATGTTGAAAGTTGGCAAAAAACATCTCTATTTACTGGATGAAAATCAAAAGAAGTACGAAGAAGAACCATTGTGTATCCTTGATTTCTATATTCACGATTCCGTTCAAAGAAGAGGAAATGGGCATCAACTTTTTGAGGCTATGCTTAGAGTGAGTGATGCTTGTTTTTATCAGTTGATTTAATTTTTAAAAATGTTCCCAAGTCCTCGAATGGATCTTTGGAGTCCCATTAAAGCACGACTTCATTCAAACTATTTCATTCATTAATCTCTGGTCGAAAAGAAGTGAAAACAAACTGGTCACAGTATACGAAAAAGAAATTAAATGAAAAATGTATGTGTTAATTGAATGATTGAATAAATGAGCGCTGTCATGCTGGCTAACAGAAATAAAATTCGAATTAGTAACGAGTAAAGCAGATCTAAGTTCCTTGACCGTTTCTACGTCTTCTTTTTTTTTGCTTCTGTTCAAGCAAACTATCCAGCGATAAGCTTTTAGACCCATATAATCTCAAGTAATCGCTTTTTGGTTGTGACCATGAAAATTTTTTAGGAAGAGTCCACATCAGCAGCTGCAGTTGCCATTGACCGGCCTTCAGATGCGTTTTTACAGTTCTTGTCAAAGTTCTACGGACTTTCTAAACCAGGTGAGCAAACGTTTGAAAATTGAATTCACCATGCTCATTATCTTTCACATATTTTTGTAGTCTGGCAATCGACAAATTTCGTCGTTTTCCCAGAGTTCTTTGAAGGGAAAGCTCCCGTCGAACGTTACGATAAAAGTGGAAATGGATGTCGAAGTGAGAAATTCGGAACAAGAAAGAATGCTACGCAGGTATTTTTTCATATGTGATCCAAATCTAATTTACGAAGAAGATCGGGAAAAAAGTAATGATCCACATCGAGAACTACTATAAGCTTAGTACTTTTAGAACACAGCCTCGGAAACAACTGTTAAGGATACGGTAGCAGGTTTACTACACGGTAATCTAACCCCAGAATTGCGACGAGTTGCAGCTCCTGATACACCACTGGACCGAAAAAATAGGAGAGATTTTGGACATCAGAGTTTATGGTAGCTATGCACTGCTTTGCTTTGTTATCGTTTTTGTTATTACGTTATTACACTATTGTAAATGTGCAACTGATAGTTTCTATTGTAATCATTTTTAGACAGCTTTTTGTGAACTGTCAAGCTTAGTATTTTAGCAAGTTTAGGTGATCTCAGCTAGTCCACTTAAAACAACGTGTTTAAAACAAATAAAGCTATTAATTTTTAAATTATTGTTTGGCTTTTTTGGGCAATTGAAATATTGCCTATTATATGCGGCTATAGGCTGATGCGACGAGTCTTTTGTTAGTTTTCTCAAACTTTTCTCGTAAGCATTTGTTAGATGTTTTATACTGTTTCTTAGTCATTTCTCTTCTTACTTGTTACGTAATTTTTCGAAGTTAAATTTGTAATCCTACACAGAAATCGGGTCCCTAACTTACATACGGATCCGACAGAGTAGTGAAAATATTTCCTGTTTCAACACTCTGTTTTCTCGACCCCATCATCGACACCCTGATGTAGATGTGTGACCTCGCTCGGTCGATCACAGAGATGGTAATAAAGCAACTACAAGTGATATATTCTGTAATTTTCCATACCGTTGAAAAAATCCTTATCATAGAGAATTAATAGACTTGTAAATTCTGTGGATTTTATGACTGAATTTTTCATTTAAAGTTTTCAGATCAAAACAGATACATTTTGAACAAAACTGCCTCTGCTCTCCACATTATTTGATAGTTGGTCAAACTATGTAATCGATCTTGATGGACCGAGCAGGCGCAATAGAAGCGAAAAACGAACGCATCTTCTATTTCTAAGATGTGGGATCGTATCCACGTATTTCTTCCCTCATAGATATATTGGTGTTTCCTCCAACAGGAAATTTCTATTCTCAAATCAATGAACCATCGGGAATATTTTCAAGTAATTCGATTTTGTAGCAGCCGTTAACATAAATTAACATTCAGACAGGTTGTTAATACCATTCACCGTCCTTAAATTTCTCCCAGATTCTTCGCTTGAATTTTTGATTAGAAAAATGAAACCAAGGACGGAATAAGTAGGAATTTAAGCAGAGATGAAATCCAGCAAATAGTCAATGCTACTACTGTGGGTAAAAATGAGATTATTCTATGTCTAAGCAGTAAATAACTCGTGTTAATCCTTAAAACTGAAGAAAAAACATTTAAATCAAATGAAAAATATTAGGGTAAAGAGCTGTAGGAATCTCTGAGCCAACCTTAAATCGGAGGACGCCCTACTGCTATTTCATTAGATGAAAAAGTTTTCTGAAGCGAAGAAAAGATCCGGAAACAAAGAATCACATTTTTTGTACTCACTAACAATGTCTCCCTCCAGCAATCGTAAATAAATCCTGCAACTATGCACTTCGCATATTCTGAGTAAAGATTACAAATAGTCTCTAATTTTCCCTTATCCTACTGTAGATTGTAAGATCAGGTCTCTCATAGCAGCTGCGACAACTCCAAAATAGTCAAACCGACAAATGGTTAGGTTCAAAACTATCCTAGGTTAACCAATCGATGAAACGATCTATCCATTTTATTCACTGATCTCACCACACTCAAAATTTTTGACTTGAAACGAAAGTCGGCTCCTCAGTCAACTTGTCCTATCTCTAAGGAAAAACACCCATTCCCCCTCGTAAATAAAAACCTCACAAAACACTTTATTTGAGAATTTAATTAAAAAAAAATAAGATTCGATTATTGCTAGACGAAGTTACCAAATACTATCAAATATTTACCAGAAAACATAAGTTGACAAGCAACGGTATTCCTTAAACAAACTCGATTCAAATATAATCAGCACAAAGTCATTTGAATAAATATTAGGATGTCATATTTAAAAAAAAATTGGCTTCCACCAATAGCTTAAATATTTTGAAATCAACAATCAAAATGAGAGAGGAAAATGTAATGGGACTAACAACACTATATAATATTCTCTTAAAACAAAACGTCTTTCTTTCCACCAGATTTGCGTTTAACTCTATAGAGGTAGTACGAATAGCCCAAGGTTAAGTACTTGAGAAAAGAAATGACCTTGGCGTCGCCATAGAGAGGAACAGCTAACCAGTAAGAACAGGATCTCCAGAAAATGTTCGCGAAAACTCTCAACAAATGTTGCGAAGGGGGGCTGAGACTCGGGCAGTGAGGCTCTGATCTGATCTATCATTTTCATTTGTGAAACTTTTACAGAAATTTATTGCCAGAAAGCATTGATACATCTGGAAAGTTCTAACAAGATCTAAAATTGGCATTCCTAAGGATTGAGAGTTGGATTTAAGGCTAGTTCTCGGTCCCTCTTGGCAGCATTGCTCGTTTTCGGGTGTAACTGACAAGGTTTGACCAGTTCTGATCAATATGATCTATTCGGAGTAGATCGTATAGGATTTGTCGAGCCTATATTCTTTGCAATACAAGCGCTATCCGCATCTCTTCCTGAATATGACTGAATCTCATTTGCTTAGCAGTCCCTTGGACCTCTTCTATCATGATCTTCACACGATTTCCTGCTGTTTTCGTCATTGTTCCGAGTTATCAATCGATCTAGGTTTGAAAAAGGACGAATATGATCTTGAGCATTTCCATCGCTTATCCACCTTCGGATTATAGTTCACCTATATCCATGTTAAGACTAAGTTTGAACTTTTTTTCACTACCTGAAACTTCTTGTCTAAAGTCTTTTTGTCCTGGAAATTACAAAGGATCACAATTTAAGAACGAACGTAGATCTAGTCATTCATCCACCTCATAATCGATTCAAGAGAATTCCCCACGAATCGTCGGAAGATATTAATCACAATGAGACGTATGAAATCCAACAAATATGTAGAAAATCTTGTTCTAGGAAGATCCAAGGATTGTTTTCTCAGTTTCGTCAGTAACAACTAGTGACAGTTCAATTATATTTCAGGGACTACAAAGATTATTTTAAAAAGAACGCGCGAATATTAAGCGACAATCACATTTTGATTTAAATTAGACATAAATTGGACTTACATTCGTGACTTACATTTGGATCTAATCCATCCTCACTAAAGAATCACTTCAAAGCTGCAGACCAATTAAGGGGCACTAATTCTAATAGATAAGAATGCCGTAAAAGTGGTGGTGATGATGAGAATGAAATCTTTGTCTTTTTTTTCTTTCGTCCGTTTCTTTTTCTCTTTCCTTTTTTTGTTGTCTCTTTTTCTTTCTGTTCTTTTTTTGTTTTTTATTATTTTACTCAAAAGCTATTTTTTTTTTAATTTAGACCTGCTAATTTTCAGCAAGATGTAGAAATGAGTTTCCGAACCATATCACTAATTCGTTCCATGATCTTTCTCTGGGATAGACCGTATATTAAGTGTAGCAGTGGGATAGAGCCTGAACTCCTTGGAATGTGCCCAATTTCGCATAAATGAGAAGTATTAGACTTAATCTGGAACATAAATGTCTAGTGTTACTTTAGTACTGGATTTGTGGCTCTCAAGACAAAGCTGTTCAGAATTGAGTGACCGAAACTTCCAGAATAGACAGAATAGGGCTGGGAAGAGTCTCAGTTTGATTTCATAATGCGTCAACTAGACTGTACGGACATTCTGCACACGAAGGGCATAAAGATAACAGTATGCATGAATTCGTCACACAGAACCTATCCGTTGCCTGTAGCTTATTGTTTTGGATGTCATTTTTAAATTTGTCTACTTTATAAAACTTTTCTGTAAGCAAAAACGCTAAGCAGAAGGTTACTTCTCTGAAAGGAGAAGAAATTGTTAATGCTCTGCAATCTCCCAAGTTTCTGTTTCAAGGTAATCGTTTATAAACCAGATATGAAACTGCTAAGAACGCGTATCCATACAAATCTGGGATATTTCTCCGATCTACTCTTATTGCGGTCCCATGTGACAAAGTCATTTGTGCAGTGACGCGGCTATATTTCCAAAAATCGATCAAAACTCAACCAAACATCCTTTGCCGAAGACAACCTTTGCGGGGAAGAAAAAAGATTCCTTATTTAAATCGCATCCATATAATCTCATATCTTTATTTATACCTTAATAAACATGAAATAATAATGAACTTGGTAAAAATGTTTATATGTTTAAATATATTTCATACATAGTGTCCCGAAACGTAGTGTTTATGAGCGTTCAAAATGAGTTCGACACATTTCCATTGGATTCAACTCATTGCCATGAGGATATCATAAATCATCTGTGTTATTCGTTGTACTTTGTGTTTCTAGCACATTATTGAATTCTGGAAGGAGTTCCAACTGGATGAAATGTTACTTTATGGGTTCAAAACTTAGGAAAAATGTTGCAAAATTACACGAGGAAATAAAACGTTTGTTTAAGATTATCCAATCATAATTCTTTCATAGTCATTTCAAAAATGAAATAAAACGTTTGTTTAAGATTATCCAATCATCATTCTTTCATAGTCATTTCGTTGTTCTATGCGAACTATTTCATCACTATTTTACCAGGAAATTGTAAATATTTAAGTCGTCACCTTCAGCTTTCCAATGATTCTTTGAAAAAATACAATCACCAAATCAGTCACTAAATGGGCGTTCAACAATATATATATATATATATATATACCGCTTTTTTCACTCAATTTTGATTTTCATACCAGTAGCGCCAAGTACCAAGTTTTAATCGCTACCGTGCGCCGTCTGCATTATCAACAATATAATTCGAGCCAGCGATTGCATATTATACAGAAAGAACATTCTAGCAAGTTTATTATGGTTCAGATAGACTTCGCTGACTTCTGAGTAAAGTATAATCCTTGTATTTTTTCTTTGCTTACAATGTACTGTTAATAGTTGATTCGTAAAGTGTAGAACTTATGTTGAATATACATGATGAATCGTCATCACATACCACAACAAAACACACTAGTCATAGATAAATACACTGTATATTCAACAACTAATACAGTACTTTTATGTGATACTCGTGCAAATGTGTAACTTCTAATCAAATCCACTGCTTTGAAAAAAATCATCAAGCAGCGTATGGATAAAAAAAAACTGCTCAGAACAATCCAGGTGAAAGCAGTGCTAGGAAAAGAACTGAATCTAATCCATAAGAACATCCGGAATGCTCGACTTTGCGCCTTTATTTCTTGCGATTAGCAACAAAGAATGCATACCATCAGGATCTCGCTCCATATCTCCGAAGTCTGTGTTCTAATTTAAATGATTTACTGGAAATCAGTCAGTCCAGTGAACATTCACCAATTAATATTAAGTTATTAAGTCTACTATAAGTAATCAAATTTATTTTTATTCAATCTAAAGTTAGTATCTGGTTCAATGGCTAATTCAGTTATCGAAAGATAAGCTGTTTGATTTCGGACAAATTTGTTCGGATAGGAACCATGTCGGTTAACACATTTCAGGCTTTGATGAGGTCGATTTGCTGAAACGTTAGCCGATGAAACAAGTTTGTGTACATCTCCTCAGCGATCAATACACATGACACAGAACTCACCGCATTGCGCGACCACAGACTAAGACAGAGCTATCTCTCAACATTATTTGAATATTCCTATATAGCTGGATTTTAGCCGACGAAGGGTTCAAAAACTCTTGCCAAATCCTTATTCTGTAGAAGATTTAACCTAAGTCAAACTAAAAAACTTCAAAAAAGCAAAGATACTCCTTCTTGAAGGCAGCAGAGTCCATATTATTGAAGATTTTCCTCTACTATTTGGTGATACTTGTCTTCTGATTGTCGTTCTTAAACCAGGATATTTGTAAACCCTGCTTCATGACCCAATTTTTAAGAATCGTAGCCTTCTCTGTCGCATGATTTCCCAAAAGAAGCAAAAACAGATACAAAATGAAAGCGGTTCTGATGTCTTTCTCAGGCCTATAAAATAAAACCCAAGCAAAATTGACTTGCGGCCAATGATAATGTACAACCACAGATGGCAATGCGAAAAACTTAACAATTATGAAATCAAAGAGGACGGATCCGTGCCGATGGATGAAAAACTGGATCATTTTAGAGTTCCTACTTTGAGAGCTAACTAGAGAAAACTAACGTACCCGAGCTATAAGAGCATAATTCACTTCTCTATTAGTATAGTGTTTCGAAAACTAAATCCATGACAGAACCATAACAATCCATTTGCATGGAATGCGCTCTGCACACCTTCACACACCACACATATTGCTTGCTGGAATGAGGTACACTGAGCGCCTTACCGATACGAAAAACGTCAACACTCGAGTCGAAACTATCTGACTTCTCGTTCAATTGCGTAAGTGATCACGCTCGAACTGCCCTAGATCCACAGGACCCTAGGTCACCTCAGCAGCACAAGTGGAAATAGAGAGGATCCCACCCGCTACCGACAACGCTTACGCAATTGCACCACAGGTCAGGTTATGTCATCAAACACATAGAACCAGTACACTATCTCGACCTTGACGTACCAGAAGCTAAACGCAGACGCGTTTCAAAAACAACACCAATGACGATCGCTTCTATGAGCGTTTGTAGGAAAAAAATCAACATTACCTGGAGCCATGAAGCAAATCCTTTCGAGATTTCCTCAATAATGCAAATTTCCTTCAAATGATAAAAAGTAGAATAAACTAAGCGATACAAAAACCAGGTAACTTCCCTGCGAACTATGTGGCTACGGGTATATCGAATTACAGTACACACGCAGTACATAGCCGGAGAGCTAGTTACCAGAGAATATGGGTGACTTCAAATTGATAAGCGTAGAGAGATCGGGATCATTATCATTACGGGTACATCACAGGAGTGTAATCCGTAAATAATGATCCGGACCTCAGCAGACGCAGTATGGATGTGGAGACGAACATAAGAGTAGGCGAATAATGGTTAGTGCACCACACAACAGATGAGGTCAGTCGATAAGGGAGGAGAGAGGGTGGGGACGCGCGCGCGGCGCGTAAACAAAGGCGCTCGGGGGTCACGCGGACGCCACCGGCACCCCGTGACCCGCGAGCGATTGGGGACACGCCGCCTATTAGCATATGTCAAATAATCGATACGGGAAGGACCGAACCGTAGACCGTCAAAACGAGCACTGACGGGGAGTTTGGAAGCGATAAGCGAGACAGTCGTGCCAGTCACTGTACGATGCTATAAAAACCGAGTCACGATTGTGTCCGCTATCACAAACGATGAGGAGTGCTTTTATCTGTCGCACTAATCGTGACCAAAAATTGCAACATAGAGCGAGAGAGGGAGGGAGAGAGAGAGAATGAATGAATGAATGAATGAAGCGAGGAAAGGAAACGACGAGCTCACGCAGCTCAAGCTATGTACATTACGGGTACAGTCACATAAAATGCACACGAAATGCATAGCTTGGGCTGAATGACTCACTCACTCACTCACATGACGCACGCAGTATGTGTGAACAGTAATAGTAGACAGCGTATTGTTGCAGTAGCGCACATCGTTTAGCGAATAGAAGAAATGTGGTGATCCAGGCAGCGAAATGAATAGGACGCTTTTTTAGAAGCGAGAGCGGCGTAATAGTGGAGTGGGTGGATGGGTGGTGGGGCGACTGGAAAGATTGGGGTGTACGGGGTAGGGGAGGAGGAGCGAGAGGGGAGGGGGCACACAACCGCCAAGGCCGATCGTCGGACAGCGTAATGACCAGTGTCCAGTGCCAAGCCACGCCCTAGCTAACACCTGGCATCCATCCATCGGTCGGTGGTGGGCCGGTCAGCAGCAGCGGCGGCGGCGGCGGCGGAGGGTCGTCAAAACAACGCCAGCGGTGAGAGAGCAGCAGCCGGCGAGGAGGGGCGAGGGCGAAGCGAATCGACTCGATTTGCGCCCCCCTCACCCCATCCCACCCGTACTGCGACGACCATCTAGGGACGGCGGCAGCGCGAACCGCCGGCCGACGCCGCCACGGACAGAAAAGCAAGGCAGTGATCGGATGAATGGCGTAGGAAGACATTAAAACGTTGAAACAGTGACGTGTTCCGTCTCGTCGCAGCACTGCACACGGCGGCAGTAGGGCAGCTACACGAACGAACGAGAATTGAGGAGTAGTGACGCATGACATCGGAATGGGAGAAATGCTACCCGTACAGCGAACATGAGAGTTGCAGCGAGCGTCGCCAGAGCGCTGAGTGGTGCTGATCATGGGGGAAGAATCCGGCCGGTCCGGTGGTATGCGAGAATTGTGCGATCGATACGGAATCGCCGAAAAATTGCCTCATAGTGCATTCGGCGCCGTCACAAACATGCGTTTTCGCGCACACGTGAACACCACATATTCCAATTAATATATTAATGCGAAACAATGCGGAGACGATAGTGGCAGACAGGAGGGAAAAAACTATCCATATGAAATATCGAATACACGATTCAGCGATGACCGAACCAACATCGAAAGTGGCGAAAAGTATCCAGGTGTGATAGATATGTGCATGTACTAACATGTACATATGTATGCAAATAAATCTGTACCACTGTCGACTCCGATCGCGATGTTTGACCTAGATTCCGTAGGCGATAGTATTGTACACATCCACGTCCTGCTTCTCTCCGGCATCGACGATCGATATTTTAAAATTTGCGCGCATACGATCGGATCATTACGTCTGCTCGGGCGGAACCATTACAATTCATTGCAGAAGCACTTACTGTCGTGAGGTTCAGAGGAGTCTGAATACGGTGCCGGCAAAGAAAACGCAGGAATCGGCGGAAATCCCGAGGAAATAGCAGACGGTCAGTACGGTTGATGAAGTAGCGAGCGATCCGGCAGCCGCAGGAGCTGAGCGTCCTCATTGGACCACCCATGGTGCTTGGCACACTCCATAAACAACATCGGGGCCGGGTCAACTGTCGTAATCGCGAGCGAGCTGGCCTTGACCTGATCGCAACGTTAGTCGATGCCGGACACACGTCCGTGCCAGGGTCAATCAGGGGCTTTCATTATCGGAGGAAGAGGGGGGGGAGGGTGAGACAGCGGGCGGGCGGGCGTCACTGGAAGTGGGCTGACGTTCTCGGTGAGTTTCAATGAGCAATATCTAGTGCGATGTCCTTACAAGCATCCACGGGCACCTGTTATCATGCTGTGGTCCTCAACTAGACCTCAAAACCATAGAGGATAAGTAAATTCTAGTGGCTGGAAAGCTTGGGAATCTTGTGAATTAACTTTATAAGTACTTTATTTAGCTTTTAGATCGCATTTTCGTACTAGCCTCAATCTTTACAAGCAGAACATTGAAAAATTTTGCTCCACGTAGTCAAATAGCACCAAGGATTCCATTATGTACACCTTCGAAAGATCCTGTAATACTAAATAATCTTAAAGAGGTTCCAGTGATTCTTTTTTTTTACTCCGTGTAACTTTTATTGCCCTTTAGATGAATGTCCATTAGAAATTCATTGGACGCATCCTTAAACGTGAGGAGAAAAAAAAAGGAGCAAACCTCCATGAAAAAGGGCGGATGACCGTGCATTATGTCAATCAATTGTTCATTCTGCACTCTGACAAATCGACAGAGAGAACGTCGAGAAGATCGTCGATATTGACACAGTGATCGGGTATTGCGGTAGTGTTAGAGGAAACGGTAGCAATGCTTTGGTTGTGGGAAGCAGCAAGTGATGCAAGATATATGTAGAATAATGATGAGATAACGATAAAGAAACAAGAGTAGGACGTGGCGAAACATTCTTACAGTAACAAACACCCACGCAAACGTCATATAAACGTCATGGGAGGTTTCATATCGATAAAGTCATTTAGTTTAATATGTAGTTGAGATAGATATGGTCACAATAAGTTATGTAAATAAGTATTTATTGCTCACCCATAAACAAATAAACATCTTCATGTGATGAAGAAACTTTAAATAGTCGAAAAATCCTCAGAAATTACCATTATTTACTTCCATATTAGTGAATAAAAGAAACCATAACAGTGAAAGTGTAGCCAAATATTTCAAACTATTCTGCCACCCAATGTTAATTTTGTATTTTTTCGTACTAGCTCATAAATAGACAGATTTTAATAATTTATTGTCATCATGTGAAATGAAATGAATCTTTATGAAAATTCAACTTCTTAACATGTGATCATTCTTTTCTAAAAAGACTTTTTAGATCAACAGAAGAAGTATTAGCGGATTCGAGACAATGCAGTAAATAACACATAATATCACTTATATATTAGACTGAAGATTTTTTTTTGCATCAATGAGGTCAAAACTGATTTCTTGGGTGAGAGACTAGATTTATGATTAGGCATAGGAGATCACCTAAATTAGTCAATATTCTTGGTATTTGACAAGAAATCGAAAATTATTTTCAAAAAGAGCTTCAGGACAGTTCCAAGGGGTTTTATATATTTAAAATTGGCTGAATATTCTCTCTGTTAAAACTGTAACAATATATTACCTTTCGAAAATCTCACCTTTTATATGTTTAGTCTTTTTCTTTCAAAATATCAGCTACAGTACGTGGAAGTACATTTAATATGTCAATTCTATTGCTTAAGCCTTGAACTATACGATGCCCCTTTATTATGAATAATTTATATTGTAGTGAAATGTCTCATCACAAAAGTTCAAACAGATCTGTGGTGCGAAAGAATTTGCACTAAAAACCTGCAACCTGCTCTAATTCCTTTTTTAATGGGAACAGTATGATCAATAAGTTGAGACAGGTACGACAATCCCGTCAAACATCGGACAAAAAAGAGGAAATCGCGCCGGAATTCCATGACGCAGTAGCTGATCGGTAACGCACTTGACAGTGATTTACAAAATGAAAAAAAAGTCAAAATGCATGCCTTCCTTTTAAAACAGCAGAAGGAGAAGGCTAATAGAAATGTGTTAAAGAAATTACTCTATAAAAAGTCAGTAGCAGACATAATTAATTTGAACTCCTAACATACTGAGCACTTCAAAAAAGATCCATTTTTTTAAACGATAGATTTAATTAGTTGCATATTTAACGCACTAAGTCAATTATAAATTCAGCACTCTACGAGCATTTGATAGTTGACACATACAATTTCCATCGAGTAGAAAAAGTGTGCGAATCGGTTCCCAACCATAGTTTCCGTAAAATCAAAAAGTAGGATGAGTATTTTTGCCAAGTTTTACTTTATCTAATCCAAGAAAGAAAGACCTCTGCGTACGCTTATGAAAATCTAAGCAAAGTTTATGCCTAATGTGTTTAGTTTATGTCGAAACTCCAAAAGAACATTGAAATCAATATTGCTCTGCTGGCTTCCTTTCTTGTGAGCCCAGAGTGAAGGATGCACCTATCTCAAATCGTCCAACGAATTTTGAGGATGATAAAATAAGGAAATTGGTCAGGGCAAATTGACATTTAACTATTGACGGGACCTTCAAAATACTGAAGGAAGGCGAATACTTACATCTTGAAAAGTTAGTCACAATCATAAGCTAGACGGGGTAAAATGTAGTTCGGGGGCACTCAGTGAAGGGTGGGGGCGTTAATTCTGGAAGTAAATAACTAAATCAGTGAGGCTCCTAAGACCTAAGCATTAGTCCTAGATAATCTGTGAAATGTAAGCTAAAGTTACTCAAGTTAAGAGGAAAAAGTAAGATAGAGCATCCAGAAATAAGAACACCCCTTGTTGCCCTCCCCCAACATTTTCCCGGCCAGATGTATGGGTCCCTCATGAACTAGAAGAAATTCACTTCACGAAACATGTAGACGTCTGCGAATGTATGATTGCTTGAGATGAAGGCTCGGATATATCTCCGGCATTATGAAGCGAAATATTCCTGGAATAAAAGCTATAGGCGGGTTTAACGCACATCAAAAGCAAAAAACCACCAGAAAAAGGTGATGATCTCCGTCAGAAAGAAACAACAGCAACCAAAAGAATCCTCTAAGTTTTTAAGCAATCCACGTCTATCTACGATGATGTCATGTGCGGACGGAACCTGTAAACATCTTAAAAACTGTGTGAATACAATAAATAGTTTGTTGTTGTTCCTTCAACATGGTAACTGATCACGTTCGCTGTTGTAAATAACCTACCGTATTTGTTCTACTTTCTCATTAACTAGTCAGTTATATTATCCGTCATCGATATCCCCAAAATCACTTATCTTGAACTTCTACACATGTTAATGTTGAGCCAATCCTTCCCTTATATTATCACTAAGTACTTCTAAAACAAAATATAATGAGGTATAATATGATAATGTAGCGAAAAACCGACGAGGTTAGGATCCACTTGTCATTGTTTGAAAAACAAGTGAGATCCTCGAATAGTAGAAAAGAGAGTAATCTCGAACATATCGAATTGCGAACATCTTGTGCAGGGTGGTATCGATCGCGCGGGAAATTCGATCAAATTTGACTCAGTGAGAATGGGAGAAGCTCGATCAATATGACCAACAGTGGGGCTGAATGTCTATGGATAAATTTGGTTTGGACTATGTTTTATCATTCTGTTGTGTCTGATAATCATTATTCGTTGACTGTTTTTTTTCTCTCCGTTTAAAATTTGGAAGAATGTTCGTGAAAAGTCATCTACACCCGATTGTTGTTACAGCATTGCTGTTGAGAATGTATTTTTTTTGTCCATGTGTTTCTTCATCTTCTTCAAATACTGGAAGAGTACCATATTTTTCTCCATATAATGAATGGAATGTACTGGAAGGCAGAAAACATGTTGCAGTGCTTTTTTGCGTTGTTTTTTTTTTGTTGTTTTTTTTTTCTTATTGTTTAGTGAAACATAGGTGGTTGTTGAATTGTAAGTATATTTGTATATGTGTGTATTTGTCTTTTTGAGTTTTTCAGCAAAATAGAGACTCAAGGAAGTGAATCTTCGGAAAATGCCGAGTGACCTACAGTTTTCTACGATTATTAGACAAAACGTAACCAGAAATTAAAAAAAAAGAAACAATCACATGAAACGTAGATTAGTATGTTCGCATAAGTCGGATGTTTAAAGATATCTTCCGGTAACGATGATAAATTTGTCACTGCCACTGTGAAGATGAATTAGGCATTCCCTCTTACTCTCTGGAAAACTAGTATGCAGAAAAAAGAAGCGCAGAAATGACTATTCATATAAAGTTTATGTTCAAATGGAGTGTTCCTTTGTATTAAATTGAAAGAATTAGGCCTTCATCACGATTTTTTCTTTCGTAAACAAAGATTTGTTGAGTTTAAGTGTGATTTCGTAATGCTTAACCGTAATCTCGTAGTATCCAATTTGAACCTTTAAATTATTGTTCTTTGCTAGATAAATAGTGTCGGAACCTATAAACCACAGTATAATTTCGCTTATTATTCTTACACTAATTTGCAATTCTTCTCAAATTTCTCTGCGCTTGCAATACAATAATTGTTTTTTTTTTCTTTTGGAAGTACTGTCTCTACATTCTTCTTTTTTCTCTTCCGATTTCATCCGATTGTTACTCAATGCCTATATAACATAAACTTCTGATTTTTTTTAATCATGTTTTTTTCTCTATTAATTGCAGGTAGTGATCGCAAACTTGTGGGATTATTGTTCTTCACTGAAGATAACTCATCAAGCTTCTAAAGCCAACCACCTTGCTGGACTTTAAGAAAAATTTTGGGTAAGACTGGTTTTATTCTGACTAAAGTTTGCAAGCTGTAGTTCGAAAATCATTTGTCTTCCATAGCATAATCCTTTTCATTTGGGCGCATAAGGCAACGGATTCTTCTCGCTCTCAGTCCCCGATGATAATAAAGCCCAAATCGAGCCGCGTGGCGACACGCTGCGCGGTTGGTTATGCCAGTAGGTATTGAGGCGGTACTTTACGGCCACCTATACCCTATTCTAAGCCAAGGAATTTGTAATTTACATAGAAGAGATGTTGGACTAAACCTTTTCTAAGTAAATAGGATTAATGATGTCCACAATAGACGTGTCTTCCATATTATGCGAAGAGGTGTGTCATCGTCAAGTATTGGTCTCATTTTAGAAGCGCTGTTGTGGGCCTGGTTAAGAAAAAAGGATATTTTTTTTGAATATTTTTTGGTCCGTTTTGGTCAATTCCGGATCAAGTACATTGACTGATTTCTCTTTAAGATATTATCGTCAAAGATATTCTTTCCGAAATTACTCGTGATGGCGAGAGATATTGTGGATTCCTCACTCGATCAGGAAATGCCGAATCTCTCAAATGAAGGTGGGTATTCTTGTAATATGTATGTCTTTAGAATGGCCCACTTTTGACTGTTCAGATTCCCCCAAATGTGTCATGATTATGGAGGAGTCAAGTGGGAAAGAAGCCCCTTGTTCGGACACGAGAATTTTCGAGATACCGCGATGTGCTGATCGGGTCACGCCGTAAGTAATTGTATTTTGCTGCTCGATTTCAGAATTAAAGAAGAACAATTTTCTAGCGAGCCGTCAACCAATTCTAATACTTCATCTCTATATTTGTCTCCGAGCTCCATGGGCACTGCTTCATTGCTGTCGGAGGACTTCGAGGTTAGTCGTTTTCAGTGATACGTCCATGCCTTGTTCTTTCAACCTGCCTGTATTCCTCTCTATCGAAAATGTCCAAGTGCAGAATAAATCCTGGAGGAATTCCACATCTTTTCCTTTAGTTCCTGACGGTTAGCATAGATGGGGGGTCATCAGATGTTTGTCTTAACATCTGTTATTAAAACTGAATATGAACGATTGTTTGTAGAATTCGGCTTCATGTTCCGATGGTGATCCAGATCAGGAGGTGGATCCGGTAGCAAGTAGGTATGTCAGTTTTCATGAAGTTGCACGTTGGTAAAGTTGTTTTGTTCCTCCATGACATAGGCAATAAGGCGAACCCATGACAATTTTTGTAACTCCTTGGTTTAGGTTTGCAAGAAGCCCAATGTTGCTAGTCTGCTACTACGTTTTATATTTGGGATTTTTTCTGTCCCTTTTCGAGTTCTAGTCGCGTTTTATCTATTCAGGACCTAGTATTTGTTTGATACATGTTCTCTTCAGTTAATAATCTTCTCAAAGATGTGCTTTGCATTGGTCTTGGCTGTTTTTTTTTGCTTCGAAAAATCATGTAAGTGTAGTTATTTATTATTAATGTGTGGTTTTCTTGCAGCTCGCGAAGGAATTCGTTCATCGAGCCGCCGAATATTTTACCATGTAACAGTCAAGACTATCAGTTTTCTTCGCAAGTTTCCAACGAAACCGGCATTCACAAAAGTGAGGAGGAGATCGCATTGCCTGACAATCCTTCAGAACTTATTACATCTCATTTGGTCGCTTTTGAACACCATTCGAAAACATTCGCTGCGACACAGTCGCCGAAGACCGATTGGTAATGACCTTCTGTCTGGAGTCTTTTTATTTTTTTTCTTAATCTCTCTTTCAGTAAATCCGAAATCCCGAAGAAAATGAGTGTTGTGATGAATGCTAGTCCGATGAAGGAAAAAATTGATTCAAAAAAAGATGATAGGAAGATAAACGAAATTTCGCAAGAAATTTCCAAGTGCAAGAGCCTCCCCCAACTCAATAAGTCCATTGTGCCGCTAATGTCGCAAACTGTCCAGAGAAAAGCACACGAAGATAAAGTCAAGATCAAGGATAGGTCGAGATCGGGTTTGTTTTGCAGTTCTATTGTGATATCTTTAAAAGTTATTTTTATTCATCGACGATGAATTATTTTTTCTAATATGTACATTATTTCAACTATATAATCAAGTTGAGGGGACCTATTGAGTATGAGTCGAGTCAAAACTCGTTACTTCTTGTGTGGAATGCGCTTTCAAACACTTTGGTACTTTTCACGCTCAGTTTGAACTCAACATTTGGATGAGTTTTTGGGACTAAGAGCATATGGAAACATAGAAATAGAAACAATGTGCTGTGAAGGGCCAACCTTGCTGTGTAAAACTTACACGAAATTCTAGTGAGCTGTGTTCCCTCTTGTTTTTGTTTTATAGGACACCTGTAGGTCTTTTCAAATAAATAAATATCACTATCATTATGTTTTGTAATGGTTATGGTGTTTATGATGGCGTGAACAGTTCCATTCATGAATTCGGCTTGTCTCTGGTAACGAAGATTTAAAGGCATCACTCCACGAATCTGAGGTGGTACGGATTTCAGGTGGAGTATTCGGGATCACAGATTAAGGAGAGATGGGTGACTCTGTCCATTTCTTGCTAATTGGCGTAAAAAACGGCCCGGAAGATACGGCTTCGGGCGTTCTGGCGCGCCATTTTCTACAACGGGTCGATTGGAGCGCGCCCGCCTTGTGCACGCGCCGCATCCTCCGGGCCGTTTTCTACGGGAACTAGGAAGAAGTGGACGGAATCACCCGCCGTAATCTGCTATGCCGTATGCGAAGACTCCACCTGAAACCCGTGACACCTCAGATTCGTGCGGTGATTCCTTTAATCAACTGTATGAACTTCAGACATTTCTGACTTATTCAATACAGTTTTTGTTTTAGTCGGATCTTCTTCGTCCGTACGTGTTCGTAAGTTGTCGGAGAAGGGAATGATTGAACAGATATTCCCTGTTTTTGATCCACTCATGAAAGACATCTGGGACTTCAACAACTTTTCACCAGTTGTGAGTTTTTGCCCACTTCACGTTTTTTCCCCGGTAGTGACAGTAACTTTTTTATTTCAGAAACATGTCAAACGTGCGACAGGGATACGGAATACTACGCAACATTGTTTCATGATTTCAGTAATGCAAACGTTAGTGCACACGGCACCATTTGTGCGTTTCATCATGGAGAAACATAATCATAATAATGGTTTGTATTGATCGAAAAACTTAGATTTTCAATTTCTCCTTGTTTGCAGAGTAGTGTTACTTTCTAGCCAGTTAGTCATCGCTTTGATTATTGCCTATAGAAGAGGAAATTGGAGCACATAGATCTAATTTCATACTCTTTTACTCCACAACCATTACAGGTGTACCAGTTGAACGGTGCTTTTGTTGTGATTTGAAGCAGCACGTTCATCGAGTTCTGCGTATAAGGAATATCCCTCACAGAATGGATTGGATCCTTGTACACTGGAAAAGTATGTTATATCTCGTTGTTATGTTTACGTCGCGTAGATGTTCTCGAATATAAAATGGTTTTTTGAAGAATTGTTCGGTGCTGAGTACTTCACGACACAAGAAGATGCTCACGAATTTTTGCTGAAAGTTCTAGAATTGATTGATAGATGTTGCTGCCCACCCACGTCGTCAATTGATGCAATGTAGTTTTTATTCACTTCGAAGAATATTTCCGGCTTCTCTGGAACTTTTCATATTGCTACGTATCTTTCAGACCGAAGGAGCCTTCGCCACCGATGGTCCAACTATTCGGTTTCAAGCTCAGATATCAAAGTGAGTGGATTGCGTTAAATGCTGAAAATTTGATATTATCAATGGACTTCAGTGGTTTGTTCCACTTGTGGGACGTGTTCCGTGAGCTATGCACTTCACAACGATCTCTCTCTTCATCTCCCCAGACAGGATTATGTGAGATTTCCTCCAAACATGCACCAACTAATTGCGATTTACATGAAGGATGAAGTTCTGGAATACGCATGTCCAAATAAGAAGTGAGTTTTAACTTATCACGTTAATTCAGAAAGACGAAATTGCGATAGTAAGAACTAACATTCATGGTTTTTCTGCGGGAAAAAAGTATCAAGTGCTTGAAATATGTATTATATTGGGGTGTTCAATGAGTTCTGGAAGATTTGGTGAAATGGAATGATTATGATTGTTTTATTTGTTTTTGACTTCAATGATACCATCTTCAGTGAAAAGCTGGCCTCTTCGAAGACAAATTAATGATGGCCTTGCCTTTGAGTTCCTTTTTATACTCTTGTCGCGAAAATTTCCTCACTATTGCAAAAGAAACTAGAAAAGAAGAATCTAAAGCGTTTTAAAATTTGTTCACGAACCTAATACTTCGAGAAACCTGGCTTTCTCGAGAGAACTCCAACTGTAAATCCAGAACTTTCTTTTCGATTTCAAAATTTCAAGTTAGTTGTATACTAGCTGAGATTTTATATACATCCTTTTGTTAATAATGCATAAGACGGAGCTCTGGACAATAAATTGAGTGTATGAACTCAGATGTCATGGGAAGTATGCAAGAAGGACGCCATTCATTTTCCGTTCACCGTCTGTACTTATCCTTCAAGTAAAGCGCTTCCTCCACAACGGCAGGAAGAACGGCATGAAAGTGAACGTGGAGGTTAGTTTGTCAGTGTTTGTGAGAATACGTGTTAAGTTTTGAATTGATCTTGTCAAAGGTGCTTTTATTGCTGATTAACACATTAGATTTAGAGATAAGAAATTGGATCTTTTCAGTTTTTATAGTGTTCCCCTCGATATTTTGCAGTATACTGTACTATCTGTGGGACCACAGGCGTTTGAAATACCAGTAATGCAGGGTCTTGATGGCATCATATAGATGTTACCTTTAGCTATCGAGGCTAGCGACTGTTGATTTAGTTTTAGTGTCATTTCACCATGTCATCGATGGTACTCCCGTTCCTTTTTTTACGTTAAACAAACGTTAAACGTTTTTATGCTTTAGGAACACCTTTCTCTCGATCAATTTACTTACTCCCAAGGTGGTAATGAAAATTACGAGCTGACTGCTGTTATCTCTCATCAAGGGAATAGACAGTACACTGGCCATTACACCGCACTTGTGCGTGGATACGACCGCAAATTCTATCATTTCAATGATGAATTTGTGAGTCTATGATGCTCAATATATTTTCATTCATTCATTTCTTTCATTTTTGGTGAACTAAACGATTTTTCCTTTGCAGGTGAATGAGCAGCGATTACTGACGGCAGATCTGTGCCCATATTTAGTGGTATACAGGTTAGAAATTATTTCTTTCCTATGTACAGATGATGTACAGATTGAGTTATGCATCCCTATGCATTTCTACACGTTTGATTACATTACATGATTTAGCACAAAACTGATGGAGGTGTTATACCTGATTTTTGAGTCAAATGTACCTTAGCATTTTAAACAGAATGCTGTTGCCATAGCGTACATTGTGAATGTTCCATAAGACTTAACTTTGAGTTGTAGATTCTGTCAGCATTCACACTGGATAGTTATTTTTTTAGTCGCCGAGGACCTCAGGACCGTATTTTTGCCTCGCCCACGAAATCCAACGTCTGTTTACCCGTTCAGAAAGCACCGTCGCTAACACCAAATTCAGCTAAGGAACAGTTAGCGAGAAAAGTTAATGTTGATGCTGTTCCTCCTGTTAGTAATCCTGCGGTAATCCACCCAGCCACGAAGGTTGCTGTGCCACGTAAACTGGAGACGTACTTCAAGAAGATTAATGTCGCAGAATCGCAATGGAAGACGGAAATAGGACAGCAAAATAGTAGAAGTATACAGGCTGATGGATACGCTGGACTCGGAAGAAATATCATGAGTGCTATCGGTTCTGAGGATGAAAAAAATTGGACGAATGGTAAAGAAAATGGTAGCGTCACATCTTTTCAAGGATTCGGTGTGTCGAAAATGAGGCAGACAAATTATATCGAGGCGAGGTTCAATGGCAGTCGTTCATTTGGGTCATCTGACACGGATACCCTTCTACAGGCTATTGAAAGCATCACAGCAAATATGAGGTAGCTTTGGAAATTGGTTATTTCTTACTCCTACGAGGTATCATTATTTTACTTTAGCAAACGCCGAATCGGTTCCACAATGAAGTCTGGACATCAGCAAAACCATTATAGTTTCTGTAAATCCTCCCCCAATGAGGATGACGCTAGGAAGAAACCTAGATTGGGTTAGCAATTATTATTTAGGGGGGCGCTGAGGAGGAATCAAAGCAAACTTGGTGGAGCTGATGTGTGTGCCTGAATAATATATGACATTTAAAGTTAGTTCAATATAAGTAGAATTTCAAGTAGAAATAAAAGCAAGCTCCAAGCTTTTCAGATTTTAAATTCCTGTGAAAATCATGTTATTCCTTGAAATTTACGCACCTCTTCTCGATTTGCGCAATTTAGAACGGTGGAGGTCGCATTTAGGGACGTTAGATCACTAATCAATCTTGCGTAGGCGTAGCTACGACAGTGAGATTGGCGGGACATCAGGTAAAACGCAGCGGAACGATCTGCTGTCACTTTTGACCACAGCACAGCGGAATCATCTTCGCGCGTAACTCTTAAGAATATATTGTGACAGACTTATGGATCCCTCCTGATACGCACCCACTATTATTATCACATGTTCACTCTCTTTTTTTTTTTGCTTGTTCACACAGTTCCGTACGGTTTATCACTTTAGCCTTTCTCTTTTTCATGCTGCCTTTTTTGTTGTAAAGAATATGTTCAAAAAGTCATGTAATGATTAGAACAGAGTTTGTAGAATTTCTATCTATACATTTATGTAATTGTTCATTGAATGAGTAAGTATACAATTTCGTTGTTCCTATCGTCTTTTTGGTTTGCTGGAAATATCATGTTGCCTATTTGTCGTAACTTTCGAAAATCTGCAAAAATTGGATCTTTCTTCGGTTGATCTGTTTAGAGATGGATCTCCAGTTCGTTGACGTTGCCAGAGTTTTCTTGTTTGTTACTGTTATGTTGTTTTTCTTTTGAGAAAGTCTGTGATTAGAGGATTATGGTTCAATAATTTCTTTAAAGTGGTATTGTCGGTTGAACTGCCGCTGTTTCTAGAAACGGTTGCGCATGCAGACTTTGTGCCATTTTTTTCTGTTTTGTTTAGTATTGGTTATTTTGTTGTATTTTATGTTTTCTTGACTGAATGTAATAAACATGACTACAATATGTGAACAAAGTTATTCGCGTACCGACCGATAAGATCTATTCATGCGTCCTGAAACTAAAGTTCTTGGAGATCCGTGACCGCTGTAGTAACAGTGTGTTCTACACTTATAACCTATAAATTCTATCCCGCTACGAGTGCCAATTGTCGCAGTATCGCATTTCTTGAACTCAGTTCTGATCGCTGAATCGAAAACTGTATTCTACTTAGCCATTCGAGCTTGGTTATTTGGGTCCCAGAACTTATAATGAACTGATCATCCATTGCATCTATTTCAAAGAGTGCTAGTCGCCGCTGTATTACATTTTTCGAATCCAGCTTCACTCGCTGATTCGATATCTATGGAACCATGGCTACTATAGTTTATTGGTCCTGATGGGAAAGTACCGTATAGGCACTGAAAGCAACAACAATTGACTAAAAACGTCATTAAGAGTAATGATAGAGGCTAAAATTAAAAGGGTGGATCGTTTCGCCTCTACCTAGATGATCCACTTTAGATTAACATCACTGTTTGATTACATTAAACATCGTACAGCCTACGAACAAAATTTTAACTGTTATGCTTTGTGCCTACGAGTTTATCCGAGTTCCAGGAAAACAGGTCAGAGTTGTATTGATTAATGGATCAGTCGAAGAAATCAATGTTGAATTCCAGACGATCATCCACTCAGCTGGCATTGCTTTCTTGATCTCTTTACCATTCAATATTAGCAGAGCTAGCCAAGAGGTTAGAGCTTATATATGTGCACAGAAAACTCACAAGTGGAAGTATAGTCGGATCAACACGACATGTGGCACGGTAGCAGGGGTCCTCCCTCGATCCTAACTGTTACACTCTACCACATCACTTCGAGCACAACCGTTTACGCAACTGCATCGAATTTCATTCAATTTAACCTTACTATATTCAAAATATTCAAATTTTGAGTGAATGGTCAAGGTATAAAAGGAAAATTTCTCGTTTATTCTCTGCAACATTTATCAATTTTACAAGAAAGAAATATATACAAAGAAGGACGACTTGCACTTGTCAGAACACTCACAAACATAAATTCTTACACCTAAATTTTTCTCAGGCTCCTAATTTATAGGGTCAATCTAACTCGGAAATAACTAGAACCAATCGATTTAAATAGAAAGCGCATAAGTAATTCCAAAAGAAGGGGATCAAACGAGAAATCAATCGATGCCGAAATAATTTGCATCACACAAAACTGAAATACATCGTTTACGGAAACAATGCGGTTAAAGTTAGTTAATACAGCATCATAAGGAAGTTCCATTGACCATCCTGAGCAAAAACCATCCTGAGCATTACCACGTCTCTACCTCCACTAACAATCCAAACTGCAGAAAAGTTACAATGTCGGTCTTGATCTTCTCAGCAGCAACCTGCTACAGCTCTGAGTTTGCTGGTCCTCTGAGGAACATGGTTTTTGCAATTGTTCGATGTGAGATTCCAGAGAGATATCCTTACCATCCATAACAAAAAAAAAAAACAAAAATATTCTTTTGAGTGATTCGAAACGAAAAGAACGATCAAATGATCTAAGAACGGAGATTAAAAGTTATTTGAATGAATTAGATGAAATCAAGCCAAACAACTACAAATCAGAGCTGAAATCATAACAACACTATTTTATACAGGAAATCGTAATGATAAAATCCAAACGTAGGATAGAGACAATGAATTTCTTTCTACGGTGACGGAATGAGTACGTATATCTTACGGTGTACGTGGTATTGTTCGAGAGCGGGTGAATTGTACTTTTCAAATATTGTATTGTTTTGAATTCTAGATATTCCAGGCAGGATTGTAATGTCATCCTTTTTATCTCAATAGTTGGATGATTTTATTGTTTTATCTCATTCCTTCATGAGTTCCCTCCACATCAGTGATCCTTTTAGAAGTCGCTTGCTTTGTTACCAAGTAACTTCTGTAGTCACTATCGATGGTTCACTTTCGGAGAGTCATAGCGATTGTGGCCACCGCACATCTGACTTTATTATTCTACCAGCACAGCACCAGACGGAGCGTGCTTTCTGCGCCTGTAAGGATCGGTAACCGTATCCAGACATTCAGGCGGGTGGCACGGCGAAAATGTAATTGGGGTGGGGTTACTCAATGGCGCCCTTATTTCTGGACGTTCTATCTTACTTTTTTCTCTTAGTAACTTTAGTATACATGTCACAGACCCTCTGAGACCAATGCTTAGGTCTTAGGGGCCCGACTGTTTTAATTATTTACTTCCAGAAATAAGGGCGCCACTGAGTGCCTTCCCCAACCACTTTTTACCCGCTGTCACCTCCGATCGATAGTCACCAAATTCGTAGAGACGCGGAAACCGCGGCCGCAACCAGCGCTGGGCAATGCTTAACGGAGTAGATGGATGTCGTTTCCGAAGGTGGCTGACCAGAGCAACGGGGAATAGAAGAGAATTTGTGCGATCTCGTCCTGTATTCTACAGTACGAGGTTCCACAGCGACGGTATTTGTTAGCGCACCTCATACTTAGAGAATTTAATACACATACGGGACAGTTTCATTTTTCTATTTATTCTTATCCTGTAAATAAGGCTTGTGTGACTTCCTCTAGTACAAGATATAGGTAAAACGACATGAAGCACGACGCAGTTGCGTAAGCGGCTGCGCACAAAACGGTGCGGTGGAGACAGCGATTGGAATCGAGGTGGAATCATGGGGGCTGCAGAGATGGGTGGTGGTAGCGAGGATCCTTACACGATCCCAACCGCTGCGCCCTGCCGCGCCGCTTTGAGCTCAACCGCTTACACAACTGCATCATGGATCATGTCGTTTTGACTTTATTATGGATGATTGCGAACACTTTACTTTGGAGGGATTTTCAGTAGAAAAATAATCGAAAATTTCTCATTAAGACGAAATTTGGAGCGTTGAGAGATCTACAGTTGTTTATTTCGTTTCTATACTAATCCTAAAGTTACTGTTGAAACTCATAATGCTATAGTCAATTTTGAGGTGTTAAAAGACATTTGTGTTCTTTCATTCATTTTTTTTAAAGAGCCGTTCTTACTTTACGTTGTTACTTGTTATGATTGCGAGATCTCGTCCACTTTCTTGCCTTAGTGAAGTCTCATGCGCCCTCTTCCATAGTCCTGGGGAGGTACATATCACAGGACTCTCGAATTAAGTGTGGACTTCAAACAAAATTCAATTTCTTTACAATACATAATTCGGCTAATCTTAGCTTGATGAGATTTTCTAGTGACTACGTTTTAGTTTATTGTATATTTTTGTGAACGAAGTAATTCTAGAGCATTTTTTTAGGGTAACATGAAACAACTGTTGATAGCGAGGCTATTCTTATGTACTTTGACAAGAAGATATCCAACAAACAAACTATTTTTCAAATTTTAAGGTGAGTGATTGTGAAGATGAACAAGCATGTCGATAGCTCACGCGACTCGCATGCTACAGGGAGGTAAAATCAAACAGTTTCGGAAATCCCATCCTAAATCAACTATCCGTAAACAATGCCTTTATGTGATATCTGCACAGAGCTTGAAACATGCCAGCTCACATAAAGTGAAATGAATCAAACTGCTCTGCGAACGTCAACGGATTCAGATGATAAGGTCCAATTCCTTATCTTTATGGAAGAATTCTCTATTATGAGAAATTCAGAACTTGAATGATGATACAGGAAATTGTTGGAAATATTAACAAGACAGAATAAATCTTTATTCAATAAATTATTCCAGAGACTTTGATAAGAAAATCTTGACGCTTCACGCCATGAGGGTGGCTAGTTTTGAGTCAATAGCACTGAGGAAGTCTTCCGTTACAAGGAACATCCCTTTTTCTGCTCCTTTCTTGGAACCGTGGATACAAATTGAAAGATCTTTGGTCATTTTTCCTTCTTCGATTGTTTCAATGCAAGCCTTCTCCAGCGTAAGAGCAAATCTGGAAAGTCCAGCGATGTGAGAAAGATAAAATTGATAGGAAAGAAACATATATCCTTGGCGGCATTGTCAATTCACTTCTTAAGGTCTTCATTTTTGTCCAGTACTCCGCGATGATGCAATCCTCTAGACCAAGCGAAGATAGAGGCAACAGGGTTCGTTGAAGTGGGATTGCCCTGAAAAATTGGGTAGGAAATATGAATCAAATCCCCTTACTAACCTCTCTTCTTCAAGAGCAACCAGTGACAAGCACTGAGGAAAGCTCTTAGTCCCGAAACCGTGCTAGTGAGTAGTTCGGTTAAGTGGAAAAGCTTAGGTGGACTGTTTATAAACAAAACATATGATAAGAGATAACATAAGAAACAAAACGAGACTGTTTTGGTCCTGGCCTTTTTATAACATGAAAGTTAAGACATAGCAGTTATTAGGAGTAGTGTTCCAGAATGCCACCGCATACTGTCAACAGTAAAAAAAACCCACTTTTTGATGTTCCCTGTAGTGTCTTGTGACTGTTCCATGTGCTGCTTCAGCTTCAATAGTTTTCCCATCAGGACACATTAAAACCGACGTCATCAATCCAAGTGAGCCATAACCTGTATGCTTCTTTGTTTAAGTAACTGTTAACAACACATAGTGTTCCCACAAACGTGATCGATTCACATAAAGATCTGCTTTCAGAATAAATATGTAAATAGAACTCACCTTGTGCAACAATATCACTCTGGACATCTCCGTCATAGTTTTTGCATGCCCAAACAAATCCTCCAGCACTCTTCAAGCATTGAGCAACCTAAAATTCGAGTAACTTCTAGCACTTTTTCAAATAAAAGAATTTCTGGACATCCCGCTCTCACAATAGTTCAAGCTCCGTTAACACAATGAGTGACTTGCGTCACGAAGACACTCAATTTAGAGGACTGAGCTCTGTCCGTTCATTTCGTTAGTTGTTAAACTTAATTTTTTTGAAATGAATTGAGATAACTCTACGCACGACTATATAGAAAATTGCACATCCATTTCTATTTTTTTCTTTTTCCTATTTCTGTTCTTTTTCGGATTTTTGGTTCTGTCCACTGAATTTTCACATACCTGATCATCAATAAGTCTGTGCTCGTACCATGTGCCAGCATTTTTGAAATCCTTCTCATAGTTCCTAAAAGACAACCAAACATTAAGAAAAACCATGTGCCATATCACAATCGTGCCACTAACGATTCGTAAATCTCCTGGAATATGTCCTTAAATCTTCCATCATAACGTTTTAATATAGTATTTTTTGTGCTGAGGTAGAGTGGCCATTTCTTCATTAAAGCATATTGGAAGCAGGAATGGGCAAATCCACGGATGCTCTAAAGTAGGTATTTCAAAATAAAAATTTGAGTCCGCAGGATGAACCGGAGTCCGGAGGAATTATACCTCATCAGTGTTGTACATGGCCATTCCTACACCACCCGATTGCGTATATTTAAAGACAGTCGTAGCTTGTTCTTTACCGTCAGCTCCTGGAACAATAACCTTGGAGCACCAGATTTTTGTTTGTGTACATCCTCAATAGCTTGGCTTTTTTTCAAACATCACATTGCAACTTCACATTAGCAGCAAAAACTATTCGAAAAAAGAAAACTAATTCAGCGACAACATTTTCTTACCCTGTCTATTTTTCCTGCAAAATAAACAGTAAGTATCATTTGTGTTAGCAACGTAGCAAACGTAGCGTAGCAAATATTTCATTATAAAATTCATAAGTGCCTCCTGTTCTATGGTCTCATGCAAAAATGAGCGTTAAATGAGCTATAAAAGTACCTTTTACAACAAGTTCTAGCGTGGAGCCTTGCGGGATGACGAGATCTGTTGCTCGATACTAAAAAATATCCATCAAATCATAATTGAACAAACTGGAGAATTGTTGAATAATACTGGAAGCATGAGCCAGATCCTTTAAAAACTTACCTGGTCACCGAACGCATGCCTACCAATAACGATCGGTTTCACCCAACCTGGCACTAATCGTGGGATGTTTTTGCAGATGATAGGTTCCCGAAATACAGTTCCTAGACAGTATTTAGTTAGATGATGTGAATATAATATGTTCAAACACACTATCCGACAGGTATCCGAATAAAAAAGCAGAAATTCTACTGAAAAATAATTAAAGAGGAAGATAAATCTGTCCGAAAGTCTGATAAAATTTGAGTTGAGGCTGCAATCTTCATATGAAGGCATCACCCCACGAATCTGAGGTGGTACGGATTTCAGGTGGAGTATTCGTATACGGGATCGTAGATTAAGGAGAGGGGAGCGATTCCGTCCATTTCTTCCTAACTACCGTAAAAAACGGCCCGGGAAATGCGGTGTGGCACATGGCTGGCGCGCCCGAATCGAACTCGTTGTAGAAAATAGCGCTCCGGAACGCCCGAAGCTGTCTTCCGGGTCGTTTTTTACTGCAATTAGGAATAAATGGACAGAATCACTTCTCTCTCAATAATCTACGATCCCGTATACGACTACACCTGAAATCCAAACCACCTCAGATTCGTGGGGTGATGTCTTTAACAACAACACTGCTAAGCACTCACCACCAAGAATATTTCGAATTGTTCCATTCGGTGAAAGATACATTTTTTTCAAATTGAACTCTTTCACTCTAAAATCGATCGTATTTGATAGATCAATATAAACATTCAGCGAATAAAAACAATCAGAAACCTCGCTTCATCAGGTGTGATTGTGGCGCATTTAATACCAACGCTGTGCGTTTGAATCGCTTTAGCAGCATCGATAGTTACCTAAAAGAACGAAAAATCATACTGATTTTTAATAAACTGTACAAGAGGTTGTTAAATAATTTTATTGGCTAACGTCTCGGCAAAATCGCCTTCTTCACATCCTGAAATGATCAATTCAAGTCAAAATCTAAACGAGCAAATCTTTCCACAACTAAATAGACGAACCCTAGGCCTAGTTTTTCAAATACTGACGTAGCGACTGCTCCCCCGGGATCAGAGACGCTTAGCAGGGACCGGTGACTGATCGATCACGGGAGTGAATTAGCCAATAAAATTATTTAAAACCTCGTGTACAGCTTATTAAAAATCAATACGACATCGAACCAAAAAAATTCATTGAAATTCGAACTTTCGAGCAGAAAATCAGTTCACAATTTTCAATAATCACCAAAAATCATTAAAACCACATAATATTAAACCTGGTCATTCGTCTCATCTCGGTGGGGTAGACCCAAGTCGAAATACTTTACGTCGAGATCAAGATAGGGAAAAATGAGCTGAAATAATAGATTTTTAAACAATATCAAATTTTACGGTTTTGCATCTAAGCACCATCTTATCTTTTTGCATTCACCACAGCCTCCGCAATGTTTTCCCATTTTTATTTTAAAAAAATTCGAAGATTTATAAATTCAACAGGAGCATAATGTCAATAATAAAACGGAGGAATTGTGGATTTCTGGAACCGGCACTTGGGATAGTGCTGTTTCACTTCTAGATCACATTTATTTTTTTCTTCTGCTAAAACTGAGGTTATTCGGGGTGCTGATCATCAATATAAGTTTTGCACAATAAAACCAATTTCTCCAGTTCTTTGATATCCCAATAAAAATGTGCAAAACGGATGCAGTGTTCCCGATCAGCATGAAACTTTACGAAAAAAATCCACTTCAATTGAGCCACAAGGTACCGAACGCCTAACTAATTTAAAATTAACTGTTGCGTGAGTAAAAAATAGATAAATGTAACATTCCACACCTTTTTCTTAATCTCCTGCCAAATAATCCTAGTCATTTCGTCACCATCGAGATCGACTACAGGATTTGCAACTTTGATCTTTTGTTTAGCACCTGGAGCTGTGGTGGCAATCGCTCGAGAGGATCGGACTATCTGTCGAGAATTCCAAAGAACTAGACGGGCACTGCGCTGCATTACTAGGATATTGAGCTGAAAAGTTCAATATCGATGGAAAGAAGTGTAAACAAATCCGAGTTAAAAAAAAGATGCGAAACTGAAAAACACGAAAAAAGATTAATAGATGTGCTTGATGATTCAACACGTCTACTTCGTGTCTCTTCCAGAGTTTGATTGATTCAATGGAACACATGAAAGAAAATTCACAATTGAATAACCGTGAAAGAACTCAACGCAAGAAAAGTCAGAATTTAAGTCGTTGCATGATTTCACATCGACATGGACTCTTAGGATCTCAGGATATTGAACGATTGTTTGATCGATGATCACACAGATGCGCTAAGACAAAAAAAAGACATGTCCTCGCATTGAAGCGGACGTTAGCAGGCATCCGTTAGAGTTAGGCTCATCGGAAGTAAAGTTAGGTTGGTATTTGGAGGATAATATAGACATACACCATGGAAAAAGGACAGAATTGCGGGCAAAAAAAAAAAGAAGTGAGAAAGATCCACGTTAAGTCTGATCAAAGCGTATTGACTTATGATGCACTACGGCGCATGTGGCAGCGTTCGAAATGACACAATCCTCGATCGCACACAGATGACGTGACTGCAGAACAGTCACGACATTGCTAGAAGCCCGAGGGCGCGATTGCGCGATCGCATCGCGTCGATCCCATCGCGCGCATCTCAACTGTAAGCCCGTCAGTACGACCACAACTGTACGTAACACCACGATCGGGAATTTTTGACCGAACCGCCGCAAAGTGTGGTGGTGGGGCAAAGCACTTTTCGCAATGAAATTCCAGGGACAAGGATACTTCCTTGTGAGATGAGAGAAGGCACATTGCAGTCAACCGGTTGATCATTCGGCTTCGACTACGAGGCGACAATTACAAATCTGATAAGTAGAAGTTTTTCTTGAGGAATTTCCCGCCACAAATATCTCATAGGAGAAGATCGATAAATGACCGCACAACGAGCTGCAGTCAAGTTTTCAAGTCAATCGGCATGTGTATGGTTTTACTTGGTCTACTTGTAATAGGTGGTATACATGAATTTTCTTTTAACCTATATCCGTAAAAAAAGCTTTACCACCCGGAGTTACTCACGACGAATCAAGTAGATATAAGACTTTTGGATGACTCGCACTCTGGAAGGTCCAAGATCAAAATTTATGTCATTTGATCTACCGTTTACGTCACAAATACGTTCCGGTACTGTTCCATTCGAGCAGCTTCAAAAACAATAGCAAAGAACACGATCAATATTTCCTCACACTTTCAAAAGACCCTAACAAAAGTGGTTGTATCAGAAAACTTAAAATAATTTTTGAAAAAAATAGTCAGTAGTGGAAAAGGTTCGCGAGTAGAATAAGACCAGATGTGTGCCACAAGAAGCGAACAATCACATATGGGGATAAAATATATTACGACCACTAGTGTGAAGATTTTCAGCCTGTAAGAATGTTGCCAAATCCCGAAATATGTAGAAAAAAAATCAATAAAATACTGGTGTTTCTATCTATTTATTCTTCTAGACTTTTCTTTTTGTTATTATTCCATCCTAAATTTTTAAGTTGATGGCATTGCAAATAACTTCCTAGACATGTTGGTGTCCTAGTTTCACTTCGACTAAATATTAAATTGATTTTAGATAGGAATACTTAAAAAATCACCCAACTCCACTGCTATTCCGGAAGTTTATACTTAAAAAATCACCCAACTCCACTATTATTCCGGAAGTTTAAAGTGTGAGATATAAAGGCTGTCGGTAGCTTCTCGTTGTTAACGAAACAGAGGTACAGAATGGATTTTACGAATCCAGTCAACGCGAAGCAAATCCATTAAACGCCGGAATTTTACGAGTGGTGGGATGGTCTACTACAGAAACTATGTCAATAAGCATCAAATATACATTTTTGGACATTTACCTCTGATTCAATTAGTTCGGTTTAAAAAAAATGCAGACATCGAGAATAAGGATAAGTTCCGTATCAATTAGGATTCGTAATGACAGAACGGAACGATTCGTCGTCGCCGTTGATAGTTTACAGCAAACGAAGTTGTCAAATATCAACAACGACGAATTGTTCCATTCTATAAAGATGAATCCAGAAAATATTACAAGAGAAATGGACCGAAATTCCAGCGTACTCAACACCAGTGACAGGAATTCTGGGTATTATTAAGAGGAGGCGGAGCGTCAACTACGTTCTGATTGGCTGTTGGTTGAGGTAGATGTGTAGCAACTGCAGCAACTTGGATCCATTATCGCTCATTTTTGCTATCTCATCGGTGGAAAAATCCGAGCTTGATGGTAGGTTTGGACGTGTCATGTGGCCATTTACATTGGATTTAGTGGGTTCCAAAGCTAATACTTTACTACGAGTTGTTCAGCAGAAGCACAGCAGTCACATCTCGCACGTACACGGGACGTTCAACGTCCGACACTGGCCAGAAAAAGAACTCAAGAAAAACATCACCGTCGAGCAGTAATTCATCTGCTTCTCAACAATGCTGTGCACGTGAGGAAATCCAGACACCGGAAAAATTAATAGATCTTGGCTGGATCACGTTTTCACATCCTTCGTATTCCCTGGATATAATGTCACTTGACATTTTGGCATTTGAAGCCTAATCTGGCCAGAAGGATGTTTAAAATCCTCCTTAATCCATTTGGAACGTAAAATGCATTAGAACCAATGGAAAAAATCGCACACAGTGATATTTTAAGATCCTAGATGTTCATTAATTTCAAACGATAGAATTCCAAAGAGAAAGTCAGGATTTCGGAGAGGATACGCAAAGATTATGAAGATATTTCCGAGCAGAGCTACATCGCAGCTAAAAAGTTGACCATTTTGTGCTTTAACAAAAAAAAGATGAATTGCATTATCCTAACAAAATTAGTACGAATATATCTTTCAAAATATATTACAGATATGCCACGTGGTAAGCAAAAGAGAAAATGAATGGCAGTCCTTTGTTTCAATTAAGGGGTGTCACGAACTTGCTGACAACGTGAGTTCCGCATGGCACGGTTTTATTTTCCAGGTAGTGATTTAAAAATGATAAAAAGCACTTAGAATCATTTTTTTCCGGAAGGAAAGGGAACAGAACGCTCAATGACCTCGACCACAAGCGTATACGACCTCGAATATCACATGCGAACCGAAACTAAATGTTAGCGATCGACCGCTGTCGGGTATAGTTAGAAACAAAGAAGAGAGTAAACAAATGAGTAAGAAATACACAATACGTCCTCACTGAATACCTTAACTCTTAAAAACTGTAGCGAAAAGAGACAGAAAGGGTCGTGTCTCGTCAGACATTGGGGCTGCGTTGAATCTTCCAACAGAGTCAACTTCTTCGACGGAGAACAAAAAAGCTTCCAGAACTTTTCGACAAGCGAAATCTAGCTGACACGTCAACCTTACCGGCTTGATATTTTCATGTCATGACGCAAGCCACAAGTTTCTAAGTACCAGAGAGTTTTGCGAACCAAATAATATGAGGAATCATTTGCCGGACAACATGAAAGGAGGGAAAAATCATCACATTCCACATCCTCCAACAAAAAAAAAGGCGCAAGCATTTCGTTGTTGTTCAGAGGCTCGGAGTTTGACTCAAGAGTCAACCTCGTACAATTCATTAAAGGTAGAATATTTCACGGAGAGTTGGGGATGTTCGTAAATAAACATATATAAACATTTGTACTTATGTTTACTCGCAATACACCTACGGTTGAAGCGAAGCACAGGAATGAGAAATTGTGTGTGTACGAAAAAATAGTGTGTATTGCGATGTGTTGTGGATTCCCGCGCAAAAATAAGTGCCGGATACTGTAAACACATCTTCCTAATTTTTTAAACGTTATGGACCCACTTCTAGCAGACTTTTCCTTAAATTTCATCTGTTTGTCACTTTTAGCTGCAGTAAAAACTCATCTGCATCGTCTTATCGCTACTGCCCAACGTTCCGATAAAAAAAGTGACTAGATCAAGAGCACCGACTAGTGAAGTCAATAAATCTGGCGCTAGGATCAAAAATTGTTGAGATAGGATTAAAAAAAAGAATGATGAATGGCAGTGAATAACAAGAACGGTGCACGTTCTTTAACGGTAGCACGTGCTCTCAAAAATTCACTCATGGTTCTTGAAAACTTTTCAGTTGGGAACGGCTAAGCTCCTATTGTAGACAGCATTTACAGAAAACACAATACGCTCAATGTAATATAAAAAATAACCCTTGACAGCTCCAGATTTGTAAAAACAAAATTCAAAAATGTCTGGATATTACCTGTTTCTACAAGGTTCCATTAAAATCCATGTTGCATTGTTCACAATGATATTTTGTAACTTTATTATTATTTATTAATTTATAGTTAGCCACATCTAAAACTTTTATAGCGCCTATCTACGGCACGGATACTCGGATTCGGAGTCCCGTTCCCCGCTCTCAGGCATCCAGAAAAATTCCGTTGAAAAACGTTGCTAAACCTCGGCTATTGTGCCACGTGCAATAGAAAGCGCGCCAACCGGCAAGGACATGTGAATCGATTATTTTCGGAAGAACTCAAGTATCTAGGGAGAAATCCATAAGGATCTCATAATCTCTCAATATAAGCACTAGTTGACAGTTACAGAAAGCAGAATTTAGAAATTCTAAAATGTGCTATAGAAATGAATTTTAAGAGCGGAGACAGAAAAGAATTAATGAGAATAGAAACCGGTAACGAAGATGTGAACCGTAATAATTAATCTAAATTTAATTCCCTTAATCATAAAACTTGGAAAAATGGAAGCGATTCGATTTTTTTTTACACTACGAGCTGATCGTCGAGTTTCGATGACGTAATATAAAAGTGCGATAACGCTGCCCGTCTTCTCATTTTACAAACAAGCCTGAGTGGTCAGCGAAAAAAACTCGAAATCATATTAACAAATATAAATTAGGCAGCAATACCACATAAATCATATATCGAAAACATCTAGTGGCAAAAAGTTACATAATGAAAGGGATTCAATACAAATACAAACTACGACTACCTTACAAGGAGAGAAAAACGTGGAATTATTTTTAAAAAATACGAAAGAATGATAGATTATATGATTTTGTGACCAACATGTCCCACAGGCTACTATTTTTTGGGGTCGACCGTATCCTATCCTGAACTGCATGGAACACGGAAGAATGGACTAGGAACTGATAATCCTGGACTTCCACAGTGATCAATAAGATATCTGTCTATTTCGGATCAAAAACGGAGAGAGAACTATGCTACAGTACACGTGACCTGTCGCAGGTCAAGCTGGTCGATTTTTCAGATGCGACCACTCGCTGTGTTCAATAGCAATCAATAGATCTAACGATCGGATGGTCGCAACAACATCGTCATAATCATACTTTAGATTTGTGTAAATATACATTATTTTGTTATCTTAGCTCTATTTGTTTCCCCTTTTTGAGTTATGCATTATTTCCTCCTTTTTTTTTGCAAAATGCAAAATTGCAAACGATCTGGGATTAATGCTATCACTCTATGAACAAGTAGTGTTTCGTCTACGTTGCTTGCACTCATTATTACTGTTGTTATCATTATTGTTAAGTTAGAGCACGAATTCGTACGTGCTGCAAATTCCCTCGCTTACCGTAGTCCAATTATCTTTTATTTGTCATATGTGAAGTAGCAGGAACAAAAGGGGTACTGGGTGTTAGAGTAAAGACAACAGTGTTAACTAGTGAGGGTATCTAGAACGACACAATTTCGGGAGGGTGTTGACTAAAAATTCTGCAAAAGAAAAAAACACTTTCGGGAACCAATAAGCAAACAAACAGCGTATGCTATCGATTTCAATGTTACGATATCCATCAGCTTTAAATAGATCCTGGATCCCATATGTATGTGGAGAACAGGGTCTTTGTCCTCTGTTCAACACATTATTACACTACTGCACGCATACCTGCTAAAATGACACCACAAAAAAACTGAGCCAATGACATGTACACAATTTCTCGGCTTTAGAAACTAGAACTCAGCACATGTTTGCCCTATGCTAACAAGCAAACAATGCATCTTCTTCCTTACAGAAAATACGGTTAAATTCCTGATCGCGAGCTTTCACAAAGGAATTCTACGGAAAAATAAGCCAAAAATTTGAACGGGATATGTTTTCGATAATAGAAATACAAGAGTAGTGACAAGAAGAGAACGTGCTCAAAATTTTGAAGTTGCGTTTTGAACTAAACTTAGAAAAAAACTAGAAAAAAATTCAACGTCATTACGTCGCTACGCTTGCATTTTAGCGAATATTTTTGAGGGTCACGCAGAGCCGTGAACTTTGCTGGAAGTAGCTCAGTTTTGACTCCATGGATTTTGAGTAGGTGCTCATGTGGTCTATACATACAGTGTATTAGTGCATTCCTGTCGTAAATGAGTGTACCAATCGATATCGTCGATATCTTTTCCTGGCGTTTGACCTTTCTTTCGTCCTTACAGGTGACACTCGTTCCTCGCGGATTTCATGTTTCGCTGGCATGATTTCACTTAGCCGGGGTCATATTCTTATTGGTAACTTGTGCTTCATTATTTTGTTATTTGTTTATGTGCACACTAAACTATCACAACATGAAAGTCCATGGCGACCATTATCTTCGAATACCATGGACTTCGAATCGCAGTTAATCGTCATCTACAATCGGGTTAGTTCCAGGATTTTCATGTGAGTGCTGTAATGTAGCATACAATTCTCCAGGTACCAAAAACCGGTTCAACAACGTTCACTAATGCGGTTGCATATGATTTGTTCAAAGTGAATGATTTTAATGTGATCCATTTGAATATGACGAAAAATCGCCAGGTTTGACTTTTACTTTACGAGTTTTTGTGCATTTTCTCATTATATGCTTGCTTATTGTTTTTCCTGCATTTCGATTTCAAAGTTTTCTTCTGGATGGTTGTTGGGTTTATAAAAAATGCAGAGTGTGAAAGGGGAATAGATGATGTGCGCATCGATTGGTGAATATTCTCGGGATATATAGAAGCTACCGCGTTATTTTTCATTATTATATGATAGTTTTGATCAATATGTGCACAGTTTCTCTTGCATACAAAGTCACCTCAGACATATTACCTACGGTTGTTTGAGGTAGTACACAAAAGCTTTTGCAAACTGACAAGTTTTTGTTCAGTGTGTGAAGAATAATGGAGTAAAATCCGCATAATCCCAGAAAGTTTTTAATAGAACTACCATAGTGACTATTTTCTTGCACAATTACCATGCACTCGTACGAGAGTCATGGGATAACTGTAGGATGTAGACAAGATAATCTTCGCATGCGTTTTTTTCTTGGTTGGAATACCATAGTGCGAAAGGATCCATTTCTCTTTTTTGTGGGCCATATTCTTTCCTCGGTGTTCCTTAGAATGATCTTGGTTCTCCTATTTGGTTTAATGTTTGACACACAGATTATCGTGGATGAATATATAGGTCTTCGGGCGTCTTAGTTTTCTTCTGTCCGAATGAGGTTTTTCATCTTTTGCATCGAAACTCCGTTTTTTGAGATGTACTATGTGATCCTTGCGGTATATTTGAGACATTGAATATGCTCTTGCAGTATTTTCGTGCCTAATCGAAGAGTTTATTCACACGAAATCCTTAGACTAGTTACGTGCTCTATCACTACCCTTCGTTTTAGACCTAATAAGAGTGTGGATGGGTTTAATGCTCTTCTTTTCCCTGTACTGTCTAATTTGTCGGTTTTTTCTTTCCTTTAAGTTATTTTTTAAGGTTCCAGCAGAGTGCCCACTTCTTTTCCTCTCATTTTTAGCTACTATTTCCATAAATCACGATTGATACTTTCATCCGAGAGCGTCAATTCCGATAGGGGCCCTATCAAAGGATGGATTTCCTTTTGGTTCAGACTAGGTTCTGTCCTGCTACCTACATACGTGTTATCAAGACGGAATGTGTTTTCTCTTCGCTCTTATTTCTTATTTCCCTTTTTCTGAAAGTAATATTTCACTAGGAGATACACCACTACGGTTTATAAAGAGGAGCGAACGCGGCTGAGGCTTCCTGTACTCTGGTAATGATAACCAAAGGAAACGACATAATATTATAAATAAGTAGCATATTGCAGCTGGATTCACTTTTTTGTTGTTTTTCTCTGCAGTTAAAAGAAGAAGAGAGCTTATTCAATCAAGAAACAAACTCTTACTCAATCTCGTTTTTTAGGTGATGAGTCTCACCGATCAAGGTGAATTCATCAGAAATATTACTTCATGGATGGAGAGAAGACCTAGTTTCTATCATGGTCACGTTGCCTTCATTGACTTCTCAAGGTGAATATTAATTTCCAACATTTAATTATGAAACACTAGCAGTAGCTGAGTTTTTATTGGCAAATTTTTTAAGATTTGGATACCCAAATCCTATTTACATTAACATTGTTCGGGAACCTCTTCAACGTCTGCTTTCTCACTACTATTTTCTTCGATTCGGAGATAATTATCGCATCGGTTTGAAAAGAAGCAGAGCTGGGAACAACGAAGTGAGTGTTATACTCATTTCTATCTGCGATCCAAGAGTTATCCTCATGTTAACTAGAAGAAATTGGGAAGAAACCTCATATTATATTCTTATCATAACAACTCTTTCAGACTTTTGACGATTGCATTTTGAAAAATGGACGTGATTGTGACATGAGACAAATGTGGCTTCAGATTCCATACTTTTGCGGCCATCACCACTTTTGCACGTTAGTTTGAAATTATTTAAAACATACTTTTGTTGTGAATAATTTAAAACGTCATTGCAGAGTTGTTGGTAGCAGACTCGCCTTGGAACAAGCAAAAAGGAATTTGATCGATAAGTATCTTCTGGTTGGGATCAGTGAACAGTTGCGGGATTTTATAGCTATACTAGAGCGACTAGTGCCTCGTTTTTTCAAAGGAGCTTTGAGCCATTTTGATGGTCTCAGCGGTGAGTTTGTCCGCTCTTTTTTTTCCTTCATTTTCAAGGGAGTTTGGTGAGTATTCATGCGTTCTCTATGCTCACGTAGAGTTTCCTTACCGAAATCTCAACTAAAATTTCTATGTAGACTGTTTATTGGAATCTTCTTCAGTTTTTTATGTTCCAGAAAATCGTGCACATTTACGTAATACGAAACAGAAGTTCCCACCCAACGACCATACTTTGTCGGTAATCAGGCGAAATGAAGTGTACCAACTTGAAAAAGAATTTTACGACTTTGCAAAAGAGGAGTTTATGGCAATCTTCAAGTGAGTTAGATTAGCTATTGGTAGCGAGTTTCGTCATCACACGAGACTATGATTATTTAAGGAAAGCTACTAATGGAACAAATAACGCCTTGGACGTTGTACGTCTGAAATCCCAATATCACTATGAAAAAATCAAGCCGGACCGAGCTAAGCACTTTTGAAACTCTCAACGTGTTCCACAGAACTGCTTCTATTCTTCTCTAGGTAATGGATGAGATTTTCTGGTACGTGTACTTTGGATCTTCTCGATCCCTTAACTGTAACTTTAGGAATGTTCACTTTGAGTTATGGTTGACTTTTGTTTGAAAGGACCTATGAATTAGCATGAAATAGCAGTTGATTTGTGTACAATGTTGCTCCAACGAATTTCTTTTTTTTTCTATTTCTTGCTTGTTGTATCTTGAGGTGCTCTTGTACGGAACCAGTAAGTATTATTAATCAAAGGTGCTTAATGAGCCTAAAAATTAGGGCAGAATCAGTTGGGGAAGCTGCTACTACTCAAGTGAAATAATAGAGCTCATTTATATCGTTTGCTTTGAAGATTTTTCTTCTTTTTCCTTGAATTAACTATATTTGGGCAAAGCCTTCGTATCCACTTGCTTCTATTTTCACTATAAGATGTATATGCTGTTATATGTGTCAGTTTGTGGTCGGCAACCGTAAAAGCGAGGAATAGTAGTCATTGTAGTTGGTTGTTGAGGGAACTAAGTGAACCACGATAGGAACTCATCCTTTTTCGTACTCGAGAACTGCTTTCGGATAAAATGTAGTTGGGAGGTTCACTCTGTAGCGCCCTTATACTTGGAAGTAAATAACTAAATCATTCGGGGCCCTAAGAACTAAAGATTAGTCTTAGAGGATCTATGACATGTAAGATAAAGTTACTAAAAGAAAAAAAAGTAAGATAGAACGTTCACAAATAAGGGTACTACTGAGTGCCCCCTCCTATACATTTACATTTTCCTCCCTTGCTTTTTAACAATTCGGTAATTCGTGCTACTAGCATCTATATTTGGACGGAAAACCAATGAAATTGGGAGATGTTAGAACTAACTTACATATGGATGTAACCAGTCCACTCGTTTCTTGAGTTTTGGTAGTCTAACTGTTTGATAGTGTGCTGACTGTTGTTTTCTTATCTACGGATTTGCCCAATTTCTGTTCTCTCCTCTGCAGTACAAACTATGAATTATATTTCTTCCGCCAATATTTGACGACAATTGTCTTTTTGTATTTATGTTGAGCATTTGTTTGGGTATTTTTGTTGTTATTTTTTGTTATATGTTACTTATAGATGTATATAAAGCTACTTATCACGGGTATCATTCTGGTTTTCTGGAGTGGCAACGTCCGAGTACAGTAATAAAGCGCAGTTGTTGCTTTTTTGAAAACGAACAGTCAGTGCAGATTAGATTAGATTTTCATCTTTATTTCATGTGTAAGAACAATGGCGTGCAATGGTGACGAGATCTATCTAAATTTTTCGAGATGAGCCCTATGTTACTAGTAGCAAATGATTGTGCTGGTCGAAAAATGTAACAAATAAAACAGTTGATGCAAGGGTAGAGCAGCAGTACGACTGTTCGACGTGATTTCAGGAGATTAGCAAGAAAAAGCAGGATGGTCTCGAGAAATAAAAATAAGTAGTGCAATAAAACTTCGGTCATCATTTCAGTGAGGAAGAAAGTGTTCTGCCCACCCGTGTGAGGTGTTTTTGTATTTTCACGCGAAAAAAAAGGAAAGAGGTGAATAACATGCGATGATCCCTTAACACACACTGTACAACAGTGAAGAGATTTAAAAAAAAATGGAAATGATTGTTGGTTTTCGAAAAGGAAATAAATAATAGTGGCAACTTATAGTTTTCGCTTATATTCTTTGCAGCATATTTCCGTACATCTCTGAAGTGAACGGAAATTATTGAGGGTACCATCACATCCTCCATATTGGAATTCCACACAGGTGTCCGTTGCTGCATTGTATCCATAACGAGTTTCGTAATTTGTGCATGGTCCTGGATCACGAGGAGCGGAGCAGAAATCCACGGGATCCTGCGATCAAAACTATCAACTTTCCTATTCTCACAAAGAAATCAAAAATCTGTGCCAAATCGTTCTGTTTATCAGGAGTTACATGGAAGTTAAGGCACCTAAATCCTCAGATCACTTTGAAAACTGCAACTAAGCACAGGATGTGTGTTTTACTCCTAAGAAACTTCCTACATAAAAAAATTCTATTCTGATTTTGTTGACAGATTAAATAATACGCTCAAACATTCTAATTACTTTAAAATGCGATAAGCGTATTATTCATGCTATTTTCAGGTATTTAATTAATAATAAATATATTATTTATCCCAAACTACACAAAATGAATATTTCAAGAACTTTTCAAGGATGTTACTATCTATTTTGTCTGTTTGTGATCTCCTTGACTTACATCTACCGTATCCACATAAATGAGATCCTTTTTCCCGCCTTAGTGTAGCTATAAATAGCTGGGTCTTCCCTGCTATCTCTTTACCTGGAAACGCTACTCCCAACGTATCGTTATTAATTTTGTTTATTCATTGCAGTGTTTACCTATTTATTTTTGGTCGGCTCTACTAAAAATTGTTAGTCATACGGATTTAAAGATGTATCTCAGGATTGAGTTATGTAAGAATAAACATAGCCTTTAAGGTGAAATTTGTGTACCTGACAGCAAACGGATACACTAAATTCGGTGCTCATGTGACATATGAAGCCATCCGGACAACCGCGATCGATTCCACAAGCCTTCACTTGTCCGCTTTCGATTAGTGGAATACCATGTGGACAGTAGTTACGGTAAACTAGAAATTTCTCTGAATTTTTTCTCTTTTTGTAGGTCATAGATGTGGTGGAATTCACCTGGACACGTTTCACTGCATGTGGATTGGCTGATAAAATTATTCTCGTTACCTCCTATTCCACCGTAAGTGAACGGTGCACATCTGAAGTTTTTCCAAATAAACAACACCAATAAAATGCGAGTTAAACGGTAGATAAATATACCTGTTCTGTTTTTTATCGAAAAACCATCGAGGAAGATCCTCTCCGCCTGTGCCTTGAGTAACTTGCTGGTCGCATGGATCAATTTCTAGGACATTGAAATTTTAACCGATACATACCTGTTAACTAGGAATTTTTAACATTGCTCACTATTCCTTGGACAACACAGGGTCATAAGAGCACTGCTCCCGACATGACAATAGAATCCACGAGGGCAAGTGTCTATTTTTTGTCCGCCACTACAAAGCACACGTTCATCATCCGTGCCAACCAGTGGTTCTCCGTAACCACATGGATTCAGTTCTGAATAGTGTGTTTGAGGATGAGGTGAAGGAAATCCACAAATTCCTCTCACCTTTACATGCTTGTCGACAAGCCTGTTTTGTCAAGAAATTGTTGGAGTTTCCTTTCATTCCTTTGTAGACGAAAGTTCGACACATCTACAATAAATATTTATATTAAGGAATGGTTTTGCACGTACGTTGCACAAATGGCACGAAAATATTGTGCCAGCTCATTTCTTTTTATTTCAGAGGGGTGCCTTCTCTCGCCGTTTTTGTCCTTTAAGATATATATGTATGTCCTTTAGTGATTTTTTTTTGGATTTTCCTACATCATCCCTAGCTGACCTCATCCCGTCAACTATTGAAAGTTTTCGGAATCGTTAGAAACGTCTAATTTAATGAGGAAAAGCGATGCTTCCACCTGTATCCCTCCATCGTAGAACCATCTTTCAAGAGTTTCCGATCCTTGTCCAGTTTCAAGCGGTAGATCACATGGGCGTCGAGCTGATATGGGAACAATATGTGTAGATGTTTATATTTATCGAACGATATTTACACAAAACTCACTTCCAGGGCAGCAGTTAGTTGTTTCTGGACTTCCTCCCACGTGGCACCAGTACCCATTGATGCATGAATCTTCACCACCACAAATTATAGGCTCCTTGAGGGCATTGAGAAGAGGTTCGCCGAGTTCACATGGGTTGGGCAGGACTGAGGTAGAAAAGTTGTGTTTTAAAATAGATTTGACGTACACAGTTCTCCGTTTACCTGGACACACTAGCTCGCAATCCTCCAAATTCAGGAAATTATTTGCGTTTCCCTTGGAACCTTGGTAGGTGAATTCACGACATCTTCGAGTCTCTTTGTCAAAGTAGTACCTTAAATCAGCGATTTGTTAATTTTTCTTCCTGAAGCGTAGACATTGTATACCTCGAAAGCGAGTAAGTCCCTTCTCCGACAGCCAATTCCTGAGAGCATGGATCACCATCTGAAAGATTAGAACAAACTATTATTTTATTATTATTACCATAAAGTTATATATTATAATTATTATATTAAATTATTAGATTATTTTAAACTTATAACTTAAGCCTTACTCTTTGGACAGCAGTAGTTCTGATCACTGTCAACTCCAATATGACAGAAATGTGTTGAAGGGCAACGTTGAGATGGATTGCAGACTTTTGGCACGTTGCCAACAAGCAACGGTTTACCGCTTCCACATGGATTTTCGTACACCGGACAAATGGTTTCACAATCATCTTGGGTGAGGAACATGTTCTAAATGGAAATCAAAGTTCAAAGAAATCCTTTTACTCTGGATTATTTTGAGGATTTCTAATATCATGTTTGACGTATTATTCGCCACGAAAATTGCCACCATAGGTCCCGCTGAGAATATATTAGGGGCCGATTAAAAAAATGTTCTCAGACAAGTTGTGTCTTCTTTTATGTCGTTTATTTTGCTTCACTATTGGTATGTGAATAAATAAATAAATAAATAGGAAGAATTTCTGGAGCGAAATATGTGGCACTGTTTTTTTTCGCGACTATGGATGGTCAAATTCTACTGGGTAGTCGTGGATACTTACGTTTGCCCAGGTGACCGCGATTCGTGCTCAGTAACATACAATTTATTTTTATTTACAAAATTACAATTTACATTATTTACATTTTCCTCAAATTTCCTGGCTAGCACGTAGTCCCTCAGGCCTCTGTCCTTCTCCGATCGGGGGTTCATCGTGGTTGTACGAGTAAACCTTTTTTTTCCAGCAACGTTTGCATTTTTCTTTTCGTACGTAGTCTTTTGTCAGTTTTTGTGGCAGCCTTTTAACAATCCTGGACGCAATCACGCGATCCATAACCAGCTTGAGAACTCATAAAAGCTAAAGGAACATCAACACGTAACGAACCTGGTTTCCTCCTTCACCACTGTAGATAAATTTGATGCATTTTTTCTGCTTACTGTCGAAATGCCAACGTGTGAGGTACGAGTTCCCGTGTCCTTTTATTAATGGCATCTCACATGTGTTCGGGACTGAAATACTAGGATCAGTCGAAATATCCGCAAAATCTTACTAGGATATTATTTACTTACGTGTTGAACAGCAAACAGTCATTTCTGGCGTGATTCCAACATGACACCAATGCGATTGTGGACATGGTGATGTCGGATTACATAGACGTGGCTCGTTCGTTGGTGTCATTAACATTTCTCCAGAACCACATGGTGATTTACATTCACCTGAAATTCCTGGACATTTGTTAAATTCAATAAAATGCGTTTATATTCAAAATTATCTCACGTTTGCATTGTTTTTCACATGCTGCCTTTGTAAGGAAATTATTCTGATTTCCCTTGGTTCCCTTGTAGACAAATGGTTTACATTGCATCGAACAGGAGCGATCATTTGGATCAGCATACCATCGAGGTAATTCTATACCTCCTTCCCCTGTTTCTACGGGAAGCGAACATGGATCCGATGAAGCTGAATATTATTTATTCAATTTTATTATTTTCGAACATTTCTTTTTCAAAATGTTGATTAAAGTCTCCGTATATGGAATAGAAAAAAAATCACCTCCAGGACAACAAACAGTAGTAGAATCGGATCCTCCTAAATGACACCATTGATTAACTCCGCACTCTGTACTGTTAGCAGAGCATTCCCTTCGCGGTCCGAAATTCTCGGTTGGACAAGGGTTGCTCCATTCTGTAAAATTCAATGTTATTTTAATTCTATTAGTTTTTAGTTATTTTTCATTTTTTAAAATTAGTTTTTATTTCAATGTTATTTTTTATTGTTATTTCAATTGTGAATTCCTCAACTAGACTCATGTTCAGGGATTTGTCTGATCAATCGCCAGCAGAAACGGAAGATGTGACCAGAAATGACCTGTCACTCATAAGCGGTCCCATTTTCCTCTGTCGCATCCAAAATGCAACAATGTGTTATAAATTAAGTACCATCCTCGTTTCTGTCTATTTTTCTGAAGTATGACAGCGGTAACGTGTGGTACGGCCACGCCTCTCCTGTCGCGATTGGTCAGTCAGCAAAAGATGGAACGTGAGCTGAGGCATTCAAAATATCCAAGAAAAGTCATTGGAAAACTGGTAGGAAGAATTTTCCGTTCCAAACATACAAAAATATCAAAGGAGAATTTCCTCACTGGGATGGAAAGTGGTATTCTTTTAATTTCATAGCAATATGTGCTTAAGCATAGAGTTCACTTACTCTGGCATGCATCCTGGCATTTTTCCAAAGTGAGGAAGTTGTTCTCATTTCCCTTAGTACCTCGGTACATGAATTCAGTGCACCGCTTAGAAAGTGTATTGTAGTAGAATCTTTAAAATTGTACATTAGATCAAGTGCACAAACTTTATGTTTTGTGAATATGAGTGTAATGATTCCTGGATCATGATGGATATTATCAAGCACAATGCTTTACCTCTTCACATTAGCTTTGCCTTGTCCCACATTCAGCGCTAGCAGACATAGATCAGTTACTGTAAAAGATTGGTACATATAACCGTAGAGAACTATAGGCTTACTAAAAGGAGAGTGTGCCCCTTACATCCACTCGTCTCACAGCAAGCTGTCGTTTCCGGATTTTCTCCGAAATGACAATAGTAGTTCCGCGGACACGAAGAAGTGTCGTTTGGACCGCACACAATTCGTGAGCGATTCCTATGACTCGCTGGATTACCGATTCGACATGGATTTGCGCGATCGATAGACGAAGCTGAAAAAAAAGGAGCTGCTTGTTCAAAGATCCTTGAAGTGTAAAAAATGTTTCGTTGAAATTTGGCTCAAGGCGCTCTTTCATATAAAACAGGTAATGGGTTGGTATTGTGTTGTCACGAATCAGTCATTCAGTTGGGAAAGGTTTTTATCCCGAATGTTCTCTATTTCTCTAGGAATAAGCGCTCAAACATCCTAGGTAAGTAATAATAAACTCCTAATGGCGGAGCGTTCCTTCCTGCTTTTAATCGGATCTACTGAAGGTCTTCGAATTATTCCTTGCCTATCGAAATAAAAATTAGGAGAGGAGATAAATCTATAAGATCTATAGGATCTATCTATACATAAGAAAGCTAGGTGCTGTTTAAAGATCCCGGAAAAGGTTACGTCACCGACAGATACTGCGTCGTGGGCTCTCTCAAATCGTGAACCTCGTTTGAGTAAACTCACTCGTCTCGCACGCATCAACACACTGTGTTTTAGTGACGAAGTTGTTTGCGTTCCCACGAATTCCTTTGTACAAGAATCTGAAACTAGTATAGGTACTAAAAATTCTGCAGCACCAAATTTTTCGCAACTAATTTTTGAACAAACCGTCGGCATTGCTTGGCATGTTTATCATAATACCATCTGGCAACAAGTTCACTACCTTCACCAGTGTCTCGTCGCATTTCGCAGCGGTTTGCTGGAGAAAAAGGAGTAAATCTCGCAATAAGTGAGGAAAGAAATGAGGTGAAATAATGCGTTAAAGTGACGTCATACAAGGGTCAGTTCTCAAGCAGCAGGAACTCGTTGCAAAAGTGGCACCCGTGTGACACCAATATTCTTCAGGACATCCTCCATTTGGTTGGTTCAGATAATTACATGAAATTGGAGTATTGAACTCGTTCATCAACGGTTTTCCGGATGGACATGGATTGAAGAATTCTGGAAGAGATAGAAAGATATTTTTAGAAGTCATCTTAACTAAAAAAAACAATTTACTTGTTTTATTCATTTGTTTGCGTTCGGGACGAAGGAATCGTGTTGTGGACGAGATTTCTGGTGTCGTTTCCGGTGGTGGTGTTGGGAGTTCCGTAGTAGTAGTGGTAGTTGTACTTCTTAGCGTTTCCGGAGGAGGAGTAGGAAGAGTGGATGCCTTAGAAAGCCATATAATAGCTTTTGGAGGATTAATAGACTAGAAAAAGTTTTACAGTTGTAAATGTAAACGTCATCGGGAATGCTGTTGACGTGATTGGCGGAAGTACCATCGGAATCGGTCGTACTATTGTGTTGACGTTCACTTGAGGTAGTGCTACTCCTCAAATTTCACTCAATTCGCTCAATTTGTTGTGTATAAGCCTATCCTATGCTCATACTTCTACATTTGTAAATTTTTAAGAACCTGTTGGTCGATAATTCCATCTGTACCGGTTCTGATTACACCATACGTATTGACAGTTAGTTCTTATCGGATACATCATGGTCCGTTGAGGAATTCGCGGTTGCTGGTAGTGGAACTGAAATATATAGGCTGGTCAGCTGTACGTTTTGAGATGTATTTTCATTTCTACTAGCAAAATTTCGTAGGGAAGATTTTATGGACGACAAACCAACGACCTCCTTACTTCGAAGCTATGGGAGGGAAATTCCATTGAATCGCCGATTACAGAACAAAGAGTATGAGAAAAGGCTATGAAATACTCTAGCTTTTCCGGAAAAGATTCCTTCGAGAAATTACAGGAAAAAAGCTATGCATTCCGGCTGAATCCTTGTGAAAGATAAATTGCTCACCTGACAAAGTACTATTCGTACAAGTATTGGAAGAAGCAACAGCTTCATGGTACCGCCTAAAATACGTGAAATCTATTCAGAAGGAAATCGTAGTCGAGCAAAACAGATGAGAGGGAAAAGCACTAGAGCGGTCCAGAAATAGTCCTAGATAAGATTTCCGGCTAACGAGGATAATGTTAGCAACGGATGTGGACGAGGAGCGACCGCGCGCAACTTTGCCGCGACAGTTTAGTGCGGCTACGACGTGCGACCCTTACTGACCGGAAGTGTAAACAGTCGCGCCGAACGAGGAAAAAGTGAGTGACTGAATTAGGCAAACAGAGTCCACTCCCCAACTGCTAGATTGCTAGATGATAATAAGGTTGCTGAGTTGAACTACAGGATTGACGTAGCCGTTGTCTAAATGGCAAAGCGGTGCCATTGTATACTGTAGTTGTTCACTTTATGCTATTCTATCTTCTGAATAACTAATTGGCTTAACTAGTTGGTAAAAAAATTTCAAAAAGTGAAAAAAGGATGCCTAGGCGTCCGGAATTTGAAAATATGATAAGAAAGCAGAAGAAGGCAACTCCTACCGGGTATAATGAAAACAAAAATGAAAAGAAAACAGCAAGAAAAGAGAGAAAGAAATGGAGAGAATTACCTTTAAAGATGGGAACTATTGGCTTCTTACTTCAACGACGGACTGTTTTATGATCAATATATCACCTTAATCCCCATGTCCATAGATTTATCCTGTAATGTAATGTAAATTAATTCCAGGAGACCTAAGGATCAGCGTTCTCCAAGTATCACCTTTGATAACCTTCTATGTAGCCCACCGTACCCCTACTCGTCACATTTTTGCTTCATTTCCGACCTAGAAAGTAAGTAATGCTCAGTCATGCTTCTTTTCTATTCTCTCGTGACTACATTCCTATCACAATAGTCAAGTCTCATTGTTTTCCTCCGGGATTTCCCCATTGTGAAGTCAAACAGACGAAGAGAAACTCATCGCATTACCCATATATATGTGAGGTTTATTGTGAGTCATAAGTAATATTACTAGAACAGAAATCATCACCTTCTAATTCTGGAATGTCTAATAATAGGAGCCAATGACAAACTAACTGAATTTCCGGTAAACTTCTTGTGTTCGTTCTTGTGTTATCGGTTTTTGGATGACAATAATGACTCAGGATGAGGTAAAGCAGAAAAATAGGATAAGATTCGCTGAGTTTACGCTGGTGGCTTCAGAATTTTGCTGGAATGTTCCCTCGTAAAACGTTCTCGAGCAAATCGTAAAGAGTAGATTCGACACCGATTTGGGAAGCATTCGAAAAGTCACTAATATTCGAATATTCTTTTGAGTATGTTAAAGACATTGTTTTTGAAGCATTCCTATATTTTCAGACTGCAAAATATTCGAAAATTCGAATATTCGTAGGATGGAGAGGGCAAAACCCGCAAGCAAGCAGAAATATTAGATAACTCTGGCACACAACAAGGAAGAATAAATATACATTACTGATGCACGTTGGAGGTGACCGAAAATGAAAAAGGGACATGTACCACATGTAAGTGATGGAAATAGTAAAGAACACAAAGTTGCCTCCATTTTCGCATATTTTACTTCGTTTGGAAAGGTAATTTTTTCAAACTGGCAAATATTTTTAGGAGTCCAACGGTTGGTAAAACTGTTAAGTGCAAGCATTCAAGCCAGCAGAAGTTCCAACTCCAGAATCCCAGCAGTGGTCATGTAAACCTCTAGTTTCTGGAGAGATGTCTGATATGCCTTCCCTTAACCCATTTTACCACAATTAATGTCTTTATGGCCATCTTGCTGGCACTATCCATTCCCATTCGTGGTGCCAGGCTGGCGTTGGATTCAACAGCTTCGTACTGACAGCCTCGAAGAACAAACCCTGGATAGAACAAACAGACTAGTCGTCTAAAGGAGGAAAAAGCTGTGCGTCCTTACCATATTTCTCCCATTCTTGTAAGAAAAGTGATGAGCGAGCAGTAAAGACAGGAAGTAGCCTAGAAAATAGAAAAATAAAATAAAATAGAAAAAGGCACAACAAATACATTAGTTTAAGGAATAACCGAAATAGATTAGAATAGGATAGATCAAATATACAGTGATATAGTGAAATATACAGTCTCCGGAACAGGAAATAGTAGTGGAACATACAGCAGAAGCTATGTGGTGAACGTTATGTAGAACGAGACCAGAACGACTTACTATGGATTCCTTTAGCATCCGAAAATTGAAAATGAGCTCATAACCATAGCTGTTCCCTCATTCAGACCTCACTCGGCTAGACATCGGAAGTCAGAGAGGGCCTGTATAGGGAAAAATACGCTAGAAGTGAACATGAGAACATATAGCTATGTCCATAGAGCACGTAGGAAGAAGAAATCCTTCCAGGAGAAGTAGTAGCGCCTTTGGTAATGAGGTAGACGGGGTTTCAATCTGATGTACGTTGGAGCTTCTTCGCATTCTTTCTTCTTCTAGTCCTGGCATAGTTTTTCATGTTTTTCCTTCGGAGCAGTGCTGAATGTAGGTTGTAATTCATGGGATTGTCGCACTCAGAGGAATGAAGTTGAACGTATCTGTGAAAAACTCAGGAAATGCTGCATTACTATTCATTCAACTCTTCTAATAGTAGGAGAAAATGTGTTTGACGGAAAACTGTTTCTGGAAAGAGAAGCACAAAACGAAGGTGAAAGGTTGTGAGGAGACATCCTTCTGCTCACGAGTCCTACTTTCCTTGGGGAATATGACATCCATTTTGAGTGGGAGCGGCAGGATGCTAATCCATGTAGCCAATTTTGTACCAAGTTTACGCGATGGATATGCGGAATCTATCATAGCGGAGCTATCGATGCACGAAGGAAGTTCCATGGGATTGTCGGGATTCTGGATGCCTTATTTGATGTCGTGGATAACCGTTTAGCTGTAGAATCTTGTGGCTACTGCCGTGAAGTGCGCGAAGTCGTAAGGGTGGAACTTCGACGTCGTCGCCGTCAAAGGATCTCCAAGAATTTGCTAACAGGTATGAGAGAAGGAATGTGGGTATGATTTTGGAAACCCGACAAGAAATCAAGGCTTAGCACGGAAAGTCCAGGTACAACGGGGACGAGGAAATCTCGGAAGACTCAAACGCAGTTGTTTTGCTCATGATTTCTACGGTACCTGCCGTGAGTTAAATATTTCTTGCCTCGAAAAATGGTCCTAAACGTCTGCCGCCCTCTATGAGTTGAACAAAAATAGACTCATCTAGATTCACATGGTAGGAACGTAGAGGCACAACAATTACGGTGTAGGTCATAGTGAATTGGACAACTCTCGCCCTTGGCTTTCTCTTTTTCCGCAAAATACCGAATCCAGGGGACCGTCATCTCCTTCTTTACGCTTCATTGATCTGTGTTCATAAAGACGGAAGAGGGCAAAGTGTCCTTTTTCTACTTAACCTTTCATTGTAGTTCTCAGCAGCCTAGTAATTCTGGATTAATCGAGAATCGCCTTCTTTCGAAGCGACTAACCTTCCTAATGGCGCTTCCCATTTCCTGAGCACTGAACGCCCACGCAGGGAAGCCTTGAAGGGAATGACAGGGGGACTGCGTGGGACTCCTGTTGATTGTCAACGTCATTTGTCCCATGTCAAGATCCGTTAAACAGATGATTGTAGATCCACAGGAAGACATTTATCCTGGAAATAGGTTGAAGATATAATAACTAACCTGCCAATATCTTCTTGTGTTTCCAACACATTAATTAAGTCTTTTATGGATAATCTTCATTGAATCAAGTCGACTTTTCCCTATACCTTATGGATAACACATCCAAGATAGCAGCTGTCTTAGAGAAGAACAAAACAAAACAAAACGATGCTCAATAACAACTAACGTAATATAGTAATTTATTTTTGTTCCTGCTTGCTGTATTCTTTGTTTTTTTTTTCACTATGCATTTACAGTCTTCCTTTTGTATTTTTTCTTGCCACATTCATTTTCGCGCGTTGTTGAGCATAATAAATAAATAAATAAATAAATAAACAAATAAATGCTACATTGTGCATGCGATAGAAAATGGAATGCAAAGTATGCTATGTGGTAAAAGCCTCAAGACCACGATCATTCCCTCTCAACCGTCCATACTCCCGGCTGCGGTACCACCGCTGCTAGGATTACTGCTTATGTACTTATTTTGTCCTTTATGGACATAGCTGTGTTATCATATTTACTTTTACCGTCTTTTTCCCCTATTCAAACGTCATTTCGACAGCTGTCTCGCATGATCTGCTGGTACCCTCAGCATAAATTTTCCTACGTGGCCTCATCATCTCATCTCTGGATTAAACCGGAAAAGGTTCCTTGGGTGGCAAGTAAATTAAAATATCAATAGAAAACAGTAGTGGTGATCCGTTTCGCCCCTATCCCTAGACGGAACATCCAGAATTAGTGCTGAGAAGGAGAAGAATCAATATACCACTCCCGACACTTCAGTATGGAATAGTGGATTTTGAATAGGAGGGAATAATAAGCGGAGTGGGTTAGAATAGCTCTAAATGTACCATGAAAGGGTTGAAGGAGGATTAGAAGGTTATAATATCTGAGGTTCACATAGATCCCACCAAATCAGTTCAAGATCAAGGAAATAGAACAGATCCTAACAGTTTTGTGGACTTTTTGTGACCTTTTCGGATGCGGAACTCAGAATATCTGTGAGAACGTATGTTTATTATTTATAAGATGTTTTAAATACAATAATATCAAGTATTTGAATATCATCGGCCATAGGTACTGCTAAAGGCCCTCGAAACTACGAAAGGGCCGCCGACATTCAGCAGAGCTGGCCGCGAGCCAGCGCTCCGCAACGCGACCGCCCGCGCAAGCGAATAAGTAGATTTAGATGGGGCCGTGGCTGACTTCCGTACGCTTGTGTCATTTAAAGGTCGGCCTGTTATGAAATTTTGTGATTTCCGTCTCTTTTTCCGTTCTTCATCATCACCTCTTACTTCTAGGAACACAGACATTCATTTGTGCGTTTCAGCTCCACAGATTTCCGCAATTTCTCCACATCTGTTTTGTTGCGTACGTTATTGCACGGAAACCTCCCATTTCTTTGACCTTTAGGCCATGTATTGCTGATCATCTCAGTCGAATTTGCTGGTGAACAACCATGGAAGAAGAAATCCTACCCCAGTTGACCCCTCTCGATCAATATCTGGAGACGGAGGTATGCACACTTTCAATGTTAATAATGTCAATAACATTTTATTACTACTTGTTCGTTCAGTTATACAGAGTTTATTGTACTTCAATTCAGATGCTCTTGCAATGTGTTGATAGTAATGTTAGAAATATTTATGTTTCGTGTGTGTTTTTTATGCTTCGATGCTCTTCACATTTCACGAAGTCCGACCGCACTCTGGAATTCATTTGAACTTGCATTATGGATGAGCTGCGGTCTCATTTCCATTCATTCCGATATATAAACACTAACAGATGATGGCAGTAAATGCTGTTCTCGTAACGATTTTAAGTTGGATGCAATCAAATGAACGATTGATGATATTTCTTATGGTCATCTGTTATTCCGAGAATATAGTTAAAATTACCTGAGGTACATGAAGATGAGGGGAGGGGGAATTTTTCATTTCGGTCTGTTTTTCAAAGAAGATGCCGGTTACCTCGTATTTCCCAACAAATATGTGATGCTCACAGTACTGACAGTATCTTGTTTCGTGAAATGAGGGCAGTCTGAGTAATTTTATAAATCTAAAAGTCTGGAGTCCATAAATATTTCAAATCCCTTTGGATTTGTGGTGTTATTGAACAACAGTAGCTTGTTTCTTGCTAAGGAATGAATATTTGGTGTTGTTGTATGACAGATAATAAGTCCCTAACGATGTGACTGTTATTTGTGGTATGAAGTTGCATCAAACTCGTAATTTTCCTTTTTTATCCTAAGGTGAAATTTATCTCGAAATTAGCTGAGCTAAGTAATTCGAACTGAGGACTTTTCAGGGGAAACTCGCAGCTTCGATTAGATGGCTCATCCTACGTGTGTACGAACAAGAAAAGGACATACCCGATAAACTGCGACATGGGGCATTCCGGGATGAAAGGGTCAGTATTTTATATTGGTATATTCTTCACATTTTATGAAAAGCTTCTTACAGGGACATTTGCAACTAGACGTCGCCATTATTACTGGTTTAACAAACGGTTCCTTGTACTCGCAGGCTGCTGCTAAGATATTTAAGGAACCGCAGCTCGTAGCGGTATGTCAGCTTTGCCATCTTAGCTTTTTTGTGTTAACGACAGCAAGAAATTTTCTGCATCCTCCATTTAAAGGCATCACCCCACGAATCTGAGGTGGTGCAGATTTCAGGTAGAGTATTCGTATACGGGATGGGAGACTACGGAGAGGGAGGTGATTTCGTCCATCTCTTGCTAATTGCCGTAAAAAACGGCCCGGAAGATGCGGCGCCGCACAAGACTGGCGCGCTCTAATCGAACCTCTTGTACAAAATGGTGCGCCAAAACGAATGAAACCGTATCTTCCGGGCCGTTTTTTACGGCAATTACGAAGAAATGGACGGAATCACCACCCTCTCCGAAATCTCCCATCCTGTATACGAATACTCCACCTGAAATCTGCACCACCTCAGATTCGTGGGGTGATGCCTTTAAGTAAATTGAGACATTGTTGCATTTGAAGAAAATTTGCACTATGCGTTTGCCTTGGGCCGTCAAGAAGCTATATTGATGTTGAATTTGTTAGAAAAGGAATGGGACTGTGACTACGTTTGGAAAAGTCAGCTGTTCACTTTCAACTTCAGCTTGTTCAGATTTTTGAGAATAGAAAGAATATTATTTGATAGGAATACTATCATTTCGGACCTTTTGATTCCGTTAGAGAGAACAAGTGTTGTGATTGATTTCCATCCGATCCGAAAGTGCACTTTTCAACAGGTCACTAGTCAAACAGTATAGAAGTCGGCTATTACGTTGATTTTATTGTATATTCTGCAGAGAAAATGATTCAAGATGGACCATTTAAACGTGTAATCCTTTATTCACTGCTTTTCTTGAATATATCCAGGGTAGTTTTTATCCCAGCGCTTCTCGCATTCAAAAACTAACCTTTTTTCATGTTCATAACCATCGGTTATCTTGAGGGCTTTTTTGTAGGAAGAATATTTTACTGATGTGCTGAGAATTACTTTCAACGTAAGAACATATCTTCCTATTGCAGCAGTCTCATGGAGCGGTGCTAGCTGCCTTAGTCGACTACGGTATCGATGTCGTACAGTGTTGCGACGGAGGTACATCACCAGTAACTGAGACAGCGCTTTTCTCAGCTGATAATTTCAACATGGTAAATATTTTCTAAGGATATTAGTGCTTTCTCCATAAGTCTATGTAATGTTAAGGCGGCGCATCTAGCAATGATGGATGCGTTAATGCTCGCTCATCTTCGGAACGTCATCACAGTTGGTCGAGTAATCGATGCCGTGAGGTAAGTTACCTTATTCGAGGTTAATTAATAGTCTTCTGAGTGTGTATCTACTAAAGAACCAATATCGATTATTCATTAACATTGATCTCTTGTTGTAGTCGACACACGACTGTTGACGAAAGCGAGCGACCAATGGATTCAGTGGACGCGCTCCTATTTTGGATTAATAAGGTTTGCCTTTTGGTGCGAGATGACGTTGAACGGTCCCAGATACAACTGAAAGGTAAGTGCTAACGTCTTCTATTTGTTTGCTGTTTCGTTTCTCTTTTAAAAATTTCATTATTATTTTGTCTAGGTGGTACTGATGGTGGAATGATCCCTGAAATGGAAGATCTCTACGATGAAATCAGTGATGGCCAATGTCTTTGTACTCTCGTAGCTTGGTATCGACCGAGAGAAATGGAAATTGAAGGTTAGTCAGCTTGTCATTCTCTTTTCATTAACATTAACAAGATTTTGAAGTACTTATTGCATTGATTTGCAGATATTTGCTATAACGATCAAATGAGTACAGCTCATTGCCATTACAACCTGCTTTTGTTACAGTAAGTTGCATATTTTATTATAGATCCATTTGCTCTGATTGTAATACACTTATTCTATACCCAAGAATGTTCTAAATACCGTTTTATTAGAAGATATGGGCAGTATTTGTATTGTTTATACTTCTTAAATAAGGCGATTCACTTTTAGGCGTTTCTGTCACAACTGTCTGCCGTGGAATCCATTTCATTTTGAAATTGAAGATATCCTTTATCTTCATGACTCACTCCAAATGAATATCAACGTATTTTTGGCCGACTTATTCGAGATCTTTGAACCTGCCCCCACCGGTGGGTATAGCTGTATGTTTGAAATTCTATCTATTAGCTTTATCTTCGTATTTGTTTTCGACTTATTTTTGGCATTTCATATTCAGTTGTTGTTCAACAAGAAGCTGTTACATCTCCACGTCGATTCGTACCTATCCAGGGAATCCCAGACCTGCGATCTGCTAATTCAGCTGCTCGTAGCCCACATCCTCCAAGAGTTAGGAATCCTTTCAGCAGTGTACATGTAACATCCACTCCAGGAGGTGGAATGACCATGCCATCTCGATCGATCAGTATGATGAGTCAAGACAGCTTGCTCACCAATAGGTAAGAATCCTTAACTCGTTTCTTAGCTTCCAAACAAATTCCATGGGAATTCAATATAGGACTCACGATTCCTGGCAAGTTGCGCCTCAGCACCAGGCATCAGAGTACTGGAATGCGAATGTTACTAACTTCGGCCGCTTAGTTCAGGTATGTATTGTAGAGCTTGTGTTTTGTCCTCATATCCCTCTTTTTTGTTATATGTTTCCCTCACCACGCTTGTTTCAACTAGGAGTTAAGCTCTAAACTGTTTAGCCTGATGGAGGCAGTAACGGGAATTTGTCAACTGCTGCATGTTCGCCATATGCCAGAAGCGATTCTCTTCCTACTGCTTCTATAAGGCTTGCATTGGAAGAAAAGCGCCGCGATCACGAAAAACGGAAGGCTTTGATAAGGTATTGTTATTGTGCTTCTCGTTCTTGCTTTTGCATCCATAAAAAAGAAATTTAGCACAATGACTGAATCGGAACGAGCTGAAAAAGGCAAAGCAGCATTCTTTGCTTTAATGAGCAGGTGTGACGCTACAGTGAGTTTTTAGTTGGTTCTTCCGAGCGTTTTCTGTGAATCCACATCTTCCCACTGCTTTAAGGATCCTGCCTCAACTGAGTCGCCTAATGCGAAAATGATTCGTGAGTTGGATCGTAAACTGACTGACTTAGCTCAGCAAGTATCAATCATGAACATGGCTCCAGAACAACAACGCATGAGTCGTGCACTTTCACAGCCAAGTGTTTATCAAGGTGAAATATGAATTTCCTCTAGTAATCTAAGTTCATTCATATCGCTACTTTCTAGATCCTCCACAAATGCCTCCTAATTCGGCAAGAGCTGGTTACGGGACTCTACCCCATAATTTGACAACGCAAGCAGTTCCCAACTATGCACAGCCGTATGCACAACAACAACAACAACAGCAGCAGCAACAGGAGTTTTACAGCTATGCCCAGTCACAGGGGCACTATGCGCAACCTCAACAGGTGAATACTGGTCCTAGCTAGTTTTCAGACACATTTTTGTTCAAGTGTTTTTCTCTCTCATTACTTTTATCTTTGCTTTTTCCTCATTTTCTTGACTATTCAAATGGTGTGTATCACCATCACCGTTTGAATAGCCAAGAAAAATCTCTTTACGTTAGTTAAAAATCGTGTGGATTCTCGGCTGGCGAATTTCCCAGATGAACCAACTTCGAGGCATCTATTAATAATCACTTTGAAATTCCTTCATTGTCCCTTTACTTCGTTCCTTGCAGTCAACTCGCAGGTTTTATTTTCGCATGAAAATATTGATAGTCAATTTATGAGGAATCAAGTACTGGATTTTCAAGTTTGCTAATAGATAGATTATTTGATTATTTAAAAATTCACTGCATTTTAGTAAGTATTACCTTGTTAGGTCTGCATTTTAGATGCGTTCGAGTTTATCTAATGGAATGTTGAACTATTTGTCTGGCCAAGCGCCATCGTACGGCGAGTACCCTACGAATTTGGTTCAACCGCATCAAATACAACCTCCTCCTGGATATACAGCAGACCCGTATTCCTCACATCCGGGCACATACATGCAACAACAGCCACAACAACCAGGTTATTCTATGGTGAGTTTGCATTAGAAATCAAGTTAGTGTACAGATATGGTCATGCTTATCCAATTATGGTTCCTTTTCTGGTATTTCCCAGCGGATTCCACGTGTAATTAAGTGTCATATACGATGCATGCTCTGTGCTGCAATTGAAAAAAAAAACATGCTGTTGCTCGAGTACGCCTTAGACATACTGATGCTGGGGGATTTACAAGGAACCATAACCGGACCAAGATGAACATGTCTGTGTTTTGTTTCTAGATGTTTCTAAGCTGCTCACTTTTGTACAGATGCATCAGTCAGCTCACGCCGCCACTGGTTTCTCACTTCATCAGCCGTCAGCGGTAGGTGTCGCACCAATGATGCCCCCGGCTGCATCCACTTACTCGTCCGTCCAAGCTATGGCGCCATCGCTAGATACGCATAACTCTTCACCTTCTTATCCACTACAACATCAGCCTGGACAACTTATCTCAACGAGTGGAATGATCCCTACGCAACAACAACAGCTTTACTCGCAGCCGTTTTCGTCGTATCAGGGCACACCACAACTCGAGAACCAACCACCGCTCGACTTCGAATCTCAGGAAGGAGTTTCCACTTTCCGGCTACACAGTCAAGATGTAACTTTTCTCTTTTTCTATTATGATTCAGGGATTTCGTTTTTATTCCTTGCAAATATATCATAGGGTGACATTTGTGGCTCCTAATCGCATAGACTTAGTTCATAGTGGGTTCTTTCTCAGAATCGGAGGAGCGGAAGGTTAGGCAAAGTTGACCGCTGTGATTTTGATTGAATACTGGGAAATTGAATGGGAACATTGCGCTCATTCACTCGCTGAACTGAGCTGAACGCTACCAGGAACCACTTCCTTTTTGACATCCACGTTTTGAATTATGGTATAACTGCTTCTAACTTCATTGTTACTCCTGTTTTCCTATAATTGTTTTACATCCTCTTATATTGGAAGACGAGGTGTTGAGGAATAGCCAGTACAGTAATTAAGTTCTACCAAAAAAAAAAAATCTAATATGGGGGATACTTTTACTTGTGTAGAGGCATTTGATATACTAAATCTGTTGTTTTTAGTCAAAATGAGGATGACGGGTTTTTCATATTTCAACAGTGACTACTACATACCAAATACCAGGAATAAGCAGAATTTTCATCTTCTACGGATTTTAAGTGAAAAAGAAAAAATTCGAAAACTTGAACATGGAAGAGCTTATGGACTGTTTTTGAATTTTGATGAAAACAAGGAACAAACATATTTTTCTACAATTTTATGTGATTTGTTTGTTTCCTTGCATTGTTCATTATTTTAAATATTATTGTATTCTTGATGACTTTATTAAGATATGGCGAAATACCTACAGGAAAGACAGGAACAATCCTACAGAAAATGTAAGCGGAGAAGTTTCTTTTGAGCTTCTAGAAATTGCATTTTTTTCATATAGCTAATTCGTTAAAGAAGTTGCTTAAAGAGAAGGGTCCGAGAGGAACAGTTCGAGTGTTCAGCTGGTATTCAGATCCGTAGCGCAGAAATTGTTTCTTACATATGCTACTAATCCGCGATATAGTTTCAGGCATCATCTAGCCGAATCGATCCGCCCTTAGAAATCAATCGCAATTTGACAAACTGGGGCATGACATATCAAAAGGTATTTCGTCTACTAGTTATGTTACTTGTTATGAACATGAAATATCGCGGGGGTAAATGCTTGAGGTGGATCCTATAATTGGCTCATTCGTCCATCATTACTGTTCTTCTGTAACTGTAACTGTAGTTACTGATCCTATTTTCGTACCGTGAAGACAAATTTTGCATAAAAGGTGAAAATGACATAAAAAATAATTTGCATGGATGCGGGGCGCACAAATTGCTATTGAGAGGAGTAGGACGACTAATGAACCATTATAGTACTTTTACTCTACCTCTTTCCCTTTCACAATGTTCTACGTCGACATTTTCACTAGGAATATAAAATTAAAATACTGAAAAAATAACGGTATAAATGGAATCTATTCCGTTTTTCAATTTTACAAGAATAACCCGATCAGATGCAGGGTCATACGGGTCGCCCACAAAGGAGAACATGGGAAAATCAGACATTCATCAAAAGTGAGCACGATTTGGTGAATCAACCAGATCTTGTTCCCACAATTCCCAGTGAGGATGTGAGTGTTTTCTTTACACTCTTACTGAGCACAGAGTGAAGTCTTCTGTTCAGGATCAGATACAGCGACAATCTCCGTGCCCTGTTGGAGCAACTCAGAGACGCTCTAGAGATTCTCGTGAAGGAAGCGATAGCACAACTGCTCCAGAACCTGAGCGTGTGCGAGTGCAAGGTATGTGCTTTTATTTTCCGAAATTCCACTAGATCTTACTATATATGATCCTACTTCCAGATCAAACAGTCGCTCCACCGCAGCCATCGCCACCACGTGATCCAGCGAATCACACAAACGGTACAATGTCTGAACAAAATAGGTCGGTTTTTTGTCAGAAGGTGTCGTCTTTGGTATAAGTTTTGCGGAATTCTCCATTCCAGAACAACAGCACCATCAGGACCAGCTTTTGTTGTCAGCGACGATCAAGCAGCCGAGGATTTCGACAAAATTGTGAGTTGATATTTCCAGATATTTTCTGTTTAGCTTCTTACCTAGTGTTTCATTAGTGTTCTCTACTTTTACGTATTTGCAACATATTTTTTTGCTTCGATTTTTTGCTGGAAAACGTCCAAATAAGTTTGGTGTCTAACGTAGTCGCGTCCCTTGGCGTATTGATTGGAACATTTTTTTTCATTATTCTTCTAAAAATCAAAATGCAATGATGCTTTCATTTAATTTAGTGTAGAATTTTTCTTTTTGCAGGCTGAGCAACGTCGTCAGGCTAAGCGAGCTGCTCTTCTCGCAAAGACAATGAAACGCAAGGAGGAAATTGAGAACAAGGTGAGTGACAGTGGAGGGATTGCAACATTTCCGGCAGAACGTTTTTGAACTGATTTTGCCCGTGGTTTCGTGAAGTTGGTACTTTTGTGACGCCTAGCTGAAGGTTCTTCGAACTAATCCATTTATTTAGTTTTATAACGCGTTCTATTGATCGTATTTACCACTCAAAATAACGTTACCGGATTTAGTTAATCCACATATGCTTTATTTATATCGATCGAAGGTTTTGTAGGTGGATCAAATTGAGCAGAGGAATGCCGAGAAAAGATTGGCGGAGTTAGCCAAACGTGAAATGGCAGAGCAGCGCAAGTTGGAGAAGGAGTTACAGCGGTGAGTTCCACGTTTCTAGTATGGTCTTTGGTATAAACATGCAGTAATGCATGTGTTTGATTTTGCAGCCAAAAAATTCTGGACGACTACAAGCGAAGAAAAATGGAAAAAGAATTGGGTGTTGAGTCAGGGTCGAATTCTGCTCGTGGTCCTCCTGGTCGTGGCCATTCGCAGCCGCCTTTTATTCGTACCAAGTCACAGGTAGTTTTTTTTTGTACAGTGTGTGGTGGGGTGCTGGCGCTTTGCTGATGCTTGTAATATTTTTAGATGTCTGAGTCAGCGTTAAGTACGGATGGAGTGGAGAAGGGACGTCCACCTAGAGTACGCGGGCAGTCCACCGTTGAACAGCGCATTTCGGTTTCAAGCTTGCAAGAACCAAGTGAGCTAGAAGTTATTTGAAAATTCCTGTTATAAAAAATTCTCCTACTAGACAAAAAATGTGGCGCAGTCTTTTGTTTCTATTTTAATTCAAAAAATATTTTATTTATAATATTTGTCGGATATATTAAACTATATCTTATTCTTTTTTTTTAAATGTAAGTTATTGCCTATAAAGCTTTATTCATTGCCATACATTGAATACTACTCTGGATTTTTGTTCCTGAAGGAGTTGAAAAGGTGCGAAGTACATTTGCATATTTGTTTCTTTGTTGATCTACTAATTATGCAAAGATTTTAATATAATTTGATTTTTTAAGAGAATTTTCATTATTGGTTGTTTTCAGCCCACAAGCTCTTTGCCAAGGCTGCTCCGAAGTCTAATCGAGGCTTGATTATTAATGCTCTTCAGTACAGTGTATTTCCTGGGGCCGTAAATGACCAGACGAGGATGAAGGTAGAGTGCTTTTAAAACTGAAGCATGTTCGTTTTTTTTTTGTAGCCATTGTTTTTTTTAAATCTTATTTCTATAGACGATGAACGATCTGGCTGCTTCCGATGCGAAACATTTTCTCATCCTCTTCCGGGACTATAAGTGTCAGTATCGAGGCTTATACAGCTGGGATCAGGTAGATTATTTGTTGTTCTTTTTTTATATATATCCAGGTATGGGTTTTTTTGGGACGATTTTGACGGAGGCTAAAAGTTGAGATGTGATCCAACTTCAGTTACATTTCTAACTACGAGTTTTAATAGTTAAGCAACGGTCAGAATAGAACAACTACGCAGTTAAGTTAAGTTGCTTTCACCGCTTCACTAATTAAGTTCATATCCACTTCAAACGTGGATATGAACTTAATTAGTGAAGCGGTGAAAGCATCCTGGACAAGTAAAATTTCAGCCTCATGCACTTGCCACTAGTGATATTCGCATTTGAAGCCTATTGTAAGCCTTTTCGTATCGGATAATTGAAGAAGAAATCGTTTTCTTCACATTAATACGATCTATGACTCAATTATCCTCAATTATCCTGATGCTACTCAATTATACTAGCACTCAATTATCCTGATGCTAGTGTTCTGTCGATACAGAAATTCTTATTATAAAAATAATTCAGGTATCTGACACAGCTATCAAAATTTCGGGACAGGGTCCTTCAAAGTGTTCGGAAAGTATCATGAAGCTGATGTTCAAGTAAGTTCTCTTCATTTTAGCAGGTTTTTTTCTTCTGTAACTTGCACTGATTAATAGCGTTTATTTGCGCTCAAGTCGCTTCGATGGTTCTATTCTTCAGATATGATTCGGGTGCGAAGAATTTCTCACAAATACCCACAAAGCATCTCGGTGCGACAATCGACGGTTTCTCAATTCAGGACCAATTTTGGCAGAAGCCTAAAATCCCCTATAGTGGTGCAGCGTCCCATCGAAATAATTGATATGGCACCGATTGTATAGGGAAGCTTCGATGTTTTTCTTTTTGTTGTGATCGCCTTAAATGGTGACGTGATGCACTCCGGTCCAAGTGATGCCATTGTACGTTATTCTGTTACATTAGGCAGTCGTTCATTGTTTCTGTGACTGATGCTGCGGTTAGCTGTAACCAAGCTCAATTTGTCATGCATTAATGCCTTTCTGTTCTCTTGTGTTGTATTCAAATCGGTCATGCCTACCAGACCAGAGTTAGTGAATCAACTCGCTGTTGTCTCCTGAATCTCTGTGATTTTTGGATATCAATTTAGTTCGATGATTCATATAGTTCAAATATGACTTCAGCTATTATTCCCGACAACGCTATTTGAATTGCTTTTTTTTTTCTTTTTGTAATTTTTGCGCTTCTTAGACATCCCCATCGATATCGCTGTCCCGGTTTCTGCATTGGTCATTTCTTTATTTCCTTCACTTCTATCATGCTTCAACTATTACTGTCTCTATGTTTTTATAGAGAAGTGGAATGCGGATAAGCTTAGCTTTTTTTTTTCTCTACCGAATCCCCGAATCGCACAAATGCATATTCTGAAGGAGTTCTGTTTCCAAATTGGGGAATTTGATAGGAATGGCAGCGCAATGATGTGCGAATTATTCGTGTCGCCGAGTATTGTATTATGTCATTTGTTGCTTATATCCTGAAGCACACTCCGACGGTTCAACTGCATCTACCACACCCCCTTCTAGGCTATGCACAACAGCACAACATTTGAAATATTTTTTTTTCTGAATTGCTCTGTCTCCTGGGTTGTAAAGAGGGTGATTTATGCTTACTACTTACTGTTATTCCATTATGGTTTTAATGACACCGTGCGATTTATTTTGGTGCTTTTTTCGTTATTTATAGTTGCCTGTATTTTTGTACCGTTGTGCCTGTAGTGCTTAGGTTTTTAGTTTGACTCCTTTTTTTTCGCATAATGTTTGCCGCTGTAGTTGTAACATAACACTTCATGCCATGTTTTCTAGTGCATTGGTTTTTTTTTAATGTAATAAATTAGATGATGATCTATGTAGAGAAAGTAACTTGTACTACAGCAGTTGAGTTCTCAAAGAGGTCAACACATGCTGAAAAACTAAACCTTAAAAATAAAATTCAGATTGAAGGATTAATTTTATTTTTTAAAATAATGGAGCGAAAAAATATCATCGGAACACCATTATTTGCGTAAGTGACAACTATTTATTCGTTATACGATTTAAACCTCAACTACTCCAAGTATTGGAGGACAAAAGCAGTGAATTGGAGAGGACATATAGGGCCGATCGATAATTTCGAGTCAAAAGTGGTCAACTGGAGACCTACGACACGCCATGCTTTTCCATTTGAGCTTCCACAGCATCGACGGGCATGCACTGCAGGATTTTTTGAGGACCCAAGCGAAAAAAAAAAACGCTATTTAATTTTGATTATTAGTATTGGTTTTGATATTTTGATTCAATTCAATAACGAGCTAAAATGCTTCATATAGGGAACACACTTTAGCAAGTTTGAGTAGTGCAAAAAAAATATAATATATAATAATATAAGATAATAAATATATAATATATAAAATATAATAATATAAGAAAAATAGGAATACGTACGATAAAGGTTAACGGAAAATAAATTGAATCTGAATAAAAAAAAAACCCACTCTTCAAATTTAATTACTAGAAGAATTCAGTCGTTCAAATAAATATTTAAAGTAATACGGTTTTATATTTATAATAATAGATGGATGTAAAATTCTGAAAGACTCAGGATCGAAGTCGAATTCATTGGCAGATCTCTTGCCGATTGAACGTGTATCCTTTTATTTATAGAAATCTAATCGTTGAGGGGATTTGTCACGGGCGGTTCCTGCATTACAGTAGGACTTCAAAACGATAGGTCAAAAATGGCCGATCAATTATTCTGCGAGCTTTTCTTTAAATTTTAGTTATAGTGTTTAAGAAATCGAAGAAACAACGTGCTGAAATGTTCTTACACGAACGTCAGGAAAGATCCAGAAACATCAATTTATTGTATATTAGCGGTAGCAGTGCGCCAAAGTTTAGAATGATCAGGTGGTAGATCACATTGCCAGCACTTGCAATCGTTCGACATCCCGCCACAATGGGTGGCCTCGTTCCCATAATGTTTGGTTTTTCGCTTATTTCGTCTTTTTTTTGGTGAAAATTTCTGAATCCGCGTAATATCTCTTTATATCCTTGAAACACTTCTTATTTGATTTCTTATTCACTTCTTGCTATTCTATCCGATCAAGTGGTTTTTCAAAGTTTATAGTATGCTCATGGAAACAGTTGTTCTGGATCGGTCTATAGTATGTCCATTTTGAAATCCTTGAATGTCATCGCTTCAAAACTTCTCCTCAATAATCTCACTTTATACGTTTTAAAATACTTGTACATATAAGAGATAGAATGGTCGGAACGAAGAACGAAGAAAATGAGGCATAGTAAAATTTTGGCGTTATTGAGATAAAAACAAGAAATCCACCCGAAATTCACAACCAAGATGATCAGTACAAAGAGGTTACTCTGTTAATGTTCCTCTACAGTAATAGGATTTGAAAATAACTCCTTAGAAGTCATAGTGACGTTTTTGAATTTTTTTCTTTTAGACAAAATGAAGCGATATGCAAAGCGTTGATTGTGTACCCATCGGTAGATGAGGTGTTGATGAGGATTGAGAGGGGACAACTGACATAACGTTTTGATATCCATTTGTGGCAGTTGTCTTCGATTTGGTTGATTTTGTCTCTCTTGTATACATTGAAGATGGGATGCGTTTTCTTAGTAGGACACTATTCCCTGAACTTTCCCTAAACGACTGTTGTTTTAGTGGAAGTTGGAATGAGACATTGCGATGAACCTGAAAAAAAAGAAATCAGCTAGTTGAGAACAGAAAAGTTTCTACTAAATCTAAGAATTGAATAGGAAAGGAATCATTTACAGTTATTTTCATTTATGTTTTCAGTCAACTATGTAATTTTTTGAAATTTCTTTGTCCTCTTTATGTCAAACTTCAAATTTCCATATTTTTTCCTCTCTCAGTTAAAATAACCTACTTTTACTTTCATGTTTGATGTAGGAGGTGAGAAGGAATTCCCAACTGATGCTTTACACTCGGATCGACGACTAGACGATAACATATCGGTCTCGCTTCGATGTGAACTGTATCCTGAAATTCCATGCTTATTACATTTTCCAAACTATGTATGGGAAGGGTACTGTTTGCAATAAATCAGTAACCACCAACCCAACGGTCCACGAGCACACAACGCTTTTACAGCTTGAGATCGATTGAAAAGTATATAAACCCATGGGTTCACGCATGAGTTTAAATTTCCCAGGATCATGACGTATATACTCAGGCTGGGACCTAAACGTGAATTCTTAGGCAGGATATTCGAAAGCGTATTCACAATGACAAATGTTGTAGTCAGAAGATAAGGGAAACTTACTTAGGGCATCAGGTTTGACAGCCTGGATCATATTAACTACACAGAACGGCATCCATAAAAAAAAATTTGTAGCAATAATTGTCATTGTCAACCTCACTGGAAAACAAATTATTTGCCTTCAATTACATAAAATGATTTTCTACTTTCCACTATATTTTTGTGCAAGAAAAATTCCATTATCCGTTTGGGATGCTACATCATTTACTTTGCTGAGAAATTTGTGTTAGCATATTGATTTATTTTTTAGATCGATAATTTCTAGACATTCCAGTCACAGAATTATGCATGGTCACCTGTTTGCACTCGTTTCCTATCGAATTCCGAATTTTGACGTCGATGTCCGCAGGATTTTTTTCGTAATCGATCGATGTAGTCTTGCGTGACGTCACTGAACGTTCCATTAATCAAAGATACTAATTAAATTATTTACACTAATATATTATGTTGGATGTTACTCTACATATTCTGTGTTATTTTGTAAATTTTGAACATGATTATGGACGGGGAAGGACGATGAATTTTGAAGTAGAATTTTTTTTCGGTGTGTTTTGCATCTGGGAGACAGTAACTAATTTCAATTCTATCCAAGTAACCAAAAATAAATAGTCCATACCTTCATAACGCATTAATGTTAAGGTATTTAATGCAATAGTAATATTTTAATAATAATGATGTAATTCAAATGAAAACTACTAGGACGTTTTTAGTGGGATTTTTTTCAATGCTTTCATGTCAGGGAAAAAAAAGAAATTGGGTTACCACCTTTTTTTCGGTTCCATCTTGTTCGCTTCTTGTAATGTAGCAGCTTTTGAGCGAGACATCCATACTGCTTTACATACACGATAATAGAAAAATGCAGCGAATATGGATGGCAGGAGCCAAGCTGGAAAATGATTCAAATAATTTTTTCTTCTACCCATTCCCACTTCTAAGGATCTATGTATATAGTGTTAAATGTTCCTAAGAACAGAGACAAAAAAAGTTCATTAGAAATTCTGATACAATAACAACAATATAATTATTATAAATTAGAGAAATTTCTGTGCAATTTCAGATCTGCTACATATCGTAGCGATAAAATTTTGAAGAGAAAAAAAATGTCATTGGGATCCAGATGATCTAGTTTTAGCACTTGAAATCCTATTATTTTGACACCATAGAATCTCATTAAATTCCACATTTGTTACCAGGATTTTGAGAAAAAGGGAATGAGAATGGATTTTGAGAAATGCTTAGCTGTAGGAAATAAATGAATGCACTATGGTGTGATTTCGCTTCTCATTTTCCTACTCTCTTTTTTTCTTTAACCCCATTGTACAGAACGATATGCAGCAGCATTAAGTTCCCATTAGTATGGGAATTCACTCAAATTAGTGCTGTAATCCTCCGGTTTTTTTTTTGGTTTGTAGAATCCTGTTACTGCTGTTTAATTGGGATAGAAAAGCTAAAGCTAACCAATAATTATAGTGTTGGAATTTTATTAATAATTTATGTTTGAAGCGAAATTCAATCTGCTATACGTTTTGACGACAATTGATGTTCTGTGGTCGACCTTTCTACGACTGAACACACCTGGACATCTTAGCAATTTGAAAACTTCGAGATATCGGTCCCGTTAGAAAAAAAAATTCCAGTTTTTGCTTAAAAAAGAGATCTAGGTAATTTTCGGCTTCAGAAACTGATGAAGTGGTTTCTGAACTTGTCTTCGGACATTATTTCTAAGGTTTCCGATGTTCTCCTGTGCACATTCTGTTTTATCCGTTTTTTTTCGCGTTCTTCCTGCTTTCTCAAATGGATGCCTCCGGGGTGGTTAGTTTTTTTTCGCCATTTTTCGGATTAGTAATAAGTAATTTAGCATTTTCGTTAGTCGAAGCTTTGCTCCTTTTACTGTAGCATCTTGCTCTATGTTCAGTAGTTCAAATTAAGAGACGTAGTTGTAAAACTTCGCCTTCTAGCTAATTCCAGGGAACACCAATTTATATTTTCATTCATTTTTATAATGAGCAACTCCGGAGCGCCTTTATTGTTGTCTGAAGTGTTAGAGATCCCTCAAAAATAACTCACCAATTGTATTAAATCCAATGACATAGAGATTTTTGAGCAAATGTGACTTGTTTCCATAAAATGTCGCACATTCACCGTTTCTCCTGAAACCATTAAGGGAATAAAATGATTTCAGCGATAATTTTGCATAGGTTTTTTGTCGCACTTTTTCTCCCAAATTAACAGCTGTGGTATTGAAAAGAGAAGAGCAAGTATCCAGGCAACAGCTGCAAAACAGTTCGGTCGCCGAAAACGGGACGAACGAATATTCGCCAATGGGCGACATATTGCCTGAAAGAGAAAGGATTTTTTAAAAAATTTAAAAAAAGAGTCAATGAGTGCAGGTGTTACTCTATTCCTACCTGATAACGGTCAGCGCTGATAGCAACTAGGAGAAAAGGGCTGGCGTACAGCGGAAACACTTGAGCATATCGCATCGCCTTACAAGCCCAATCTGAGCCTCGAAATTTTGGATACGAGACCTGAAAATGAAATTTTTCACAAAAAAAACTCGGCTTTTATATTTCTAGTACGGGATTCATTAAGATCTTTTTTTGGCTATTAAAAAGACAACACGTTCGTTTATTGAAATGCTTAGACACCCAAAATAATTAAGGAGGAAAGAGATCGTGAAATCTTTTGTGGAATTGAAATTTTTCAAAATGACTATTATAGATATGCAAGGATAGATCCAAAAATAAACTATTTTTATATCCATATCTTTTCATTTCTATTTCTCTTTATTTCTTGATTAATAAAATAAATAAATAAATGGAAATAATCATAAGGGTTAGGCATAAGTCATAGTGATCAATATCATCAATAATAAGTGAAAGATTAGAAATGGACTCATTTTAATGTTGGGACATATCCAAAAAAAAATCGTGTGTAAAATAAAATATGATTTATTGGTTCGTTTGCTGATCCATAGCTCATCTATTGCTTCCTACATAATATTTCTAAATGATATATGGACAAATACAACATTAAAATCTTGCATAACCATAATTAATGTTTGATTAATTGTTCTTTTGTTGTTTGATTAATAACATTTACTTTGAATAATGAGTACAATTTATGAGAAATCTAAAAGTCGCTTATTATCTGACGATGAAAGATCAGCGGTTACATTCCGCCGAAAAAAAAACACCGAAATTTTCATTTCTTTTGAAAAGCAATTTCGTAGTCTCGTAGCGTGTTGTTACTGTAATTACCCTTTTGGAAATTAATACAATAGGGGATTTTTCTATCTGTTTCTTAGATCTAATAAAATTTCAAGATTGCACGAGGAATATTCTTAGTTTTATTTAAATCTCCTACAAAAATTAAAAGTATAAGATCGTAAGTGGCTGAAAAATAGAGCTTCAAGGATAAATTTTCCACTTCGTCCACCTATAAAACTATGATTATGACACAGAAAAAAAAAGATTTCTGAAATATTTTCAGCTTACCAGTGTTAATATCTCGGTCCCTAATGTGAGTATAGCAAATAGCAAATCGGCTGCACATGTATGAAGTAGAAGTAACTGAAAAGAAAACGGCAGCTACCTATAAAGTACAATATAAACTATAATTTCTTGCAATTCTATGCATATATACCTCTTTTTTTTTAGTGTACGGTAATGTCATATTAATTTTATTATTAGGAGTTAGTTAAGAAATCATTCTTATGCTTATGTAGTTCTTTTTTTTTATCACAGCAGTAATTACGTATTTTATCATGAATGAAATTTTTCTCTGAAACAATTTTTGCATTTACCAATATACGGAGAATTCGATCGGAAAAGCTTTCAACGTTGCTTGGCATTAAATATACTTAGCAACCCATTAGTGAACTAGTTTGAATTACATTACTCGAATAGAAAATCTATTTACTAACCTGTACCGGAGATATTCGACGTCGTATTGCATGATTACCACGAAAAATTACAAAAATAAGGAATAGATTTCCAAGTGTTGCCAATGTCATCACCACAGATTGATGGACAACAATAAAAAATACTTGTGGGTGCATAGAACTGGAATAAAACTGCTCTATGAGACGTATAAATGAAAATAAATTCATTTATTGCGATGCTTAGAAACGGAAAATATGTAATGAGGATAAATACATGGGAGAAAGGATACGTAGATACGTAGGCTAGGTGTCTGACATTTAATTAATCCGCTTGGGATGTATTCACTTCAATTCAGAATTGTTTGAGCTTATACAGTAACTTGCGAGGGCTAGCCGATGTGTCAAGTCAGTGGTTTTATCCTCCCAAACAAGTCTAGTATCAATTTATCGACCTCAGAGGGATGAAAGGGTTGATTGGCACTAGAGCAGTTTCGAACCTCCGATCGATCGTGCAGGCACAGTGGAACCTCTTACCGACTGCGCTACACTCACCTCGATGATAGGTAGAATTCTGCAATTAGAATGTGAAAATAATGATGCATTACACTGTAGATGTAAATAGTGACTGGTTGGAATTCAGTAAATCGCCAGATATGGATGCTGCGAACATACTTGTAAGTTGTACATTAAAATGGCGGCAATTTTTTGAAGAGAGCCCCCCTGGGCATCCGATTGGAGCCCCCTAGGGTAAAAAAAACGGCCGAAGTTCTCCATCCCCACTTCTTTTGGGTTTAAATTTCGCTCAAATGATAAGGTCTCTTTAGGAATAAAAATATTGCACACTGAATTTCGCTTGACTCCTAAAATTGTAATCCGACAGAGATCATTTGCAAAAATACAGTAACTTGTGACAAAGTGAAAATGGAAGTGAAATGAAAATTACTGTAATGGGCGGGTGAATAAATGGACGGATAGAGGAAAGAATGGATGAGTTATGAACGAGCTTTTTCGGATGGATCAAAAAAAGCTTTGTTTGGCTGCTTTAACGAGCTTTTCGGAGCAATCATAAAAAAAAGATTTATTTGGTTGTTTTAGCCGTTAAAACTCAGAAGCACTTTCTAATTACTCCAATAAAAACAACAACAGCAACAAAAAACAACAACAACAGCATGCAACCAGTGAATCCTGTTGACAGTTAAGTGGAACGTATTTTAGGATTTTGACTTCTCTTTGATTAAATGAACTCATAGTTTTTGTTCTAATCCATACTTGGATGAGTTAACGAAGAGTGACAGAGGGAGTGAGATTTATATAATTATATAATGAGATTATTGTGGTTTTCGAAGCATTTCTCATGATTTTTGAACAGGTTTATTAATGTTGAAATGGCTGTAACATTATTTGATTTCAGCGGATTTTACGCGACTTTTTCGGAGCCCGCGCTAGGTTTTGCCTGAGGAGAGCGATATTAATCAGGTAAAATGCAGCCGCTGGTAGTTATATTTTCTCTTGTGATGCGTCCATTGGAACTCATACACTTTTTTTTCGCCTAGCACACTGTCTTTAAAGTAGCAGCATTGATGCACAAAATATGTACGGATAATGCAGTCGTTTGGACGAACATAAAAAGTGGCTGCCTTTATGCATGTCATAACCCGTTGAATTGTCTCGAATACTGTATATTTTGACAGAGGGAAAATTGACTCTGGATGCAGAAAAGCTATGATATTGATACCTACGGTATTGATATTGACAGGGAACAGTCCAAAAATAAGCAAAAATTCAAATAAATCACAAATAACATTCGTTTTCCGGGGATCTCTTCCCAACTAGTAGTACGTAACCTTAAAAAAAATATGAGCATACTATTCATTAAATAATTTTGGGCCTACTAGATATTTGAAATTTTATTTATTTATTTATTTGTTTTGCAATGCAATGAATTGTTGCCTTTCGAGGATTTAAACTTGAGAGCAAGTTAATATCCATGCAGAATTCATCGTGTGAAACGGATAAGGATTCTTTAATCTTCGATATTTCGTATTGCTTGTACGATGAGAGCAAAACTAGGAACTAACTGACTGCAGGAAGTTTTATTTCCGTAATTTTCGAGAAGATTCTATCAATGATTATGAAAAAACATATGTTACCACGAAAATGAGGAACGATTAAACAATTTCATCGTTTCGAGTATATCGTTGTAATAATATAATTAAAAAATGAAAAAAAAAAAAAACGAATTGGAGCGAAAGTCGCCGATTTGCTAACGTTAATGTAACGTGAACGTATGTGCCTACTTTTTCTGGAATATTTCATTAACCAGGTTTTACAAAATTGCCAACGACGACTTCAATTCATTGTTACCGATGCGGAGAATTATAATAATTGTGCTTAAAATCTGAGAAATGAAATATTAAAAAGATGATGTTACAATTTTTTTTGCCAGAAACTCACCAGAATGTATTAGAAAATTGTAGGCGAATTGAAATAGGATGAAATTGAAAGGAAATGTTTTAAGACGTGAAATTCTATTAGCAGGTGTATTATTGTATGAAAGTTGAAAATTTATTGAATGTAAGGGAAAAAAAGATGTCAACACCTTAATAATTAGACTTTTCTTATAGGTAGAAAACAATTTATTAGATTGATATACGATTTAAAAAGTCACAAGGAGGAGAAGAAAAGAGTCGTAGTCTTTTTTTCTCATTTTTCATCACAACTGTGCACTCAACGGTGTTCACTGCTCAGCGGTGATTGATGCGTGTAGTTGAAAAAGCAATAAAACCTATTGTAAACTTATAAAACAAAACATAAAACAAAACATATGGGTAAAAGGAAAAAAAAAGTTGGCGAATGATGGCATAGAGAATTATACGTACATATGTATAGCTAGGAGTTGCTGTGATGATCATTTTTGATGGTCCCTTTTGTAAAAAAAAGTTCTTCTATTCTTCTTATCCATTAGGATAAGAACAACATTTTCTAGGAAAGGAAACAACATTGGAAATGCAAATCCTAAGGAGAGAAGGCCTTACTTTAATTATTTTTCTCATTTTAGATGAATCCAGTAATTTTAAAGCTCATTACAATAAAGTAGATTTCTAACCCTAACGTGCTTTTTTTTCCGATCCATACATACGCGATTTTTCTACGGTTTTCGTATGCACATATTAAATGAGTTTTTCTAGTATTTTCTCAGCTTAAACATTTTCGAGAAGAATGTGAAAACATGTTTCAATTCAATAAAATTGAAAATTGCACTAGAGCAGAGCATCAAAGACGTTGAGGCAACAGAAGAAATGTTCGAAACTTTGTTACCTCGTCTCGAATATTCTTTCTGCTACCCTTCGTTGCTTCATTTTTCATTCTGGACTGATTTGAAAAAAAAAAATTAGCTGATTTTTTAGGGATCCGTATAGAACGGAAAAGGTCATTCCTGCATCCGATTGTTTTTTTTCTTTTCATTCGTTTATTCATTTGTGTGTTGCTTGAGAGCTGTGTTATTTGACAACGAAATAACACTTTCGACTTTCATTCGGGAAGAAAATGAAATTAAAAAAAGAGCATTCAGCTAGTGCTTGAAAGAAAATGATGTTTATGCTTCTTTCATGAGTAAAAGTGGTTGCGTTGACAACAGATTATGTTAAAAATGAATTTTTTGACATAATCGTGTACTCAGACAGATGACGAATAATTATCCTCAAATGAGATAGCCTCGTTCTTCTATCGACATTACTGTAATGTTAAGAACAAAATGGATTCGTGGAAAATTGCACTAGAAAAGAGATGCATACGCACAGCTTCTTACACCCCCTCCCTCCGGTTACAGGATGAATGCTCCATAAACCCTTTTGCGTTGGGATTACATGGAATCCCTGGTGACAACTAGAATTAACGAACACCCGTGTAGATCGATCTAGAAAGTGGTGGTGCGTAACGTGAAAAATATATTCTTTCCAGGAGTAATTAATTATAATTTCCAGTTTCTGATGATTCATTCAAATGAATTTTTTATGAGCAATTTTAAGCGGGTATGATGGGTAGTTGGAAAGTTCCTGAAAGAGTTGAATACTCCAAAAAATTGCACTTTATCATTTTCGAATTCTAAATCGTTCAGAAAAAGAATTCTAGAGATGATTGTGAACTGCCAAACAATGCTATTGATGAGATTAACATGACAACAATTAGGTCCTATAACGAACGAAGAAGTCTGTAGTGCTAAAAGTGAAGTGGAGATGTAGATTGCATTGAAAGCGCACATGGGTAATTCTGCAAGTTTTTACCGTATACACTGCAGTTGACTAGTCAACTCTAGAAATTACTTTAATATATCAAAATATGAAACGAAGCATCTTTTCTTGTCATTGAAACAATCTTCTCGTTTTTATGGATGTCTTAGAGGGTGGTAAGAATTATTACTAGGAAAGAAAATGAATGCCATTATATTGTCAGCTGTTTGTTTTAGACGAAGAATCCTAGAAAATGTCTTTTTTTTTCTTATAACGGAGGCAAGAGTTTTATGCTAGATCCTTGAGAATAGTGGAAAAATATAGGTTGATAATGATATATAATAAAATGAAGTCATGGAGCGCAAAAGATTAGGAGGCAGTCTCGACATAATTCAAACGTAATCCTCGGAATGAGTGAATCCGGTAAAATGGCGATGATGTCGATCAACATTTTCCGAATGAGAAATGTTTCGCACGTGACACTCGCCATTTGATTCGATTCCACTTTATACGGACGGAAGTGAGTGAAAATACTGTTTCTAGGTAATTCGAGGGATTTTGATAACTGGTAAGATTAAGATCCAGAATATGTATGCATGTAACATCAATAATTATGATATTTACAAGTAATTGAAGATATCCGACACCGTATCCGTGCAAGATTTAACGGAGAACGATCCGAAGAATCGTCGCGAGAATAAATTGCAGGAAAAAATATCGAAGCCATTTAAAAGGTCAAGATCTTTCCAGTATTATTAAAATGGCACTGAAGCCATGCGTATGAATTCATGATGCTTCAACTGCTTGTGAGTTCATCACATAGCCCGCCCACAATTGCGTCTATACCTCAGGATTTGCCTCGATCCCCGTATCAGACATATAGCTGATTCCTTAGAAATATGTAGTGAAATATATATGACAGAGAATCGGATTTTTCGCAGACAAAGTATTTTTCATCACGTACGTTTATGATTGATGGAAATCAGGTGTAGAGTAGTTATTATCCGCTAGGAATTTGCCGCATAACTTCATTTGTGGAATTACCAGAAATATTGCAGAATTCCGTAACTCGGAGAACTTTGATACAACTAACAATTGCGTTTCCATGCACCTTTATTAAATAACGGAAGCGGTCCTTTACTTTCCGGAGATTTTTCCAAATACTCATATTTTCCCATTATTTTTTAAAAAATATTATTGTTGAAAAAGAAAAATGTTCGTGAATAATATAGAAATCATCAAATAATCTTAATGCTAAAGAATTGTATTTTGATATATGAAATGGTGAAGGGCAAAACTACAATTTGTAGGTGAAAAATTTTCAAGTGAGGATTTCAGCCGATGGTGAACTCATCTGAATGGGAACGGAGGAAAATTAAGAGGAAGCAGAATGCGGAGCTGAGTTCCCATGATCGTCATGCTACAAACATTCTATCGTCTGCATTAAAAATGCCAAGATTCTTCTAAGGATGTGAAATACACGAATCCTAGACGGTACTCATCTTCGGATCTTTGAAATACGTACCGTAAGCAGCTAGTCGAAATGGTTTCAGGGATTTTCACTCGACCTGTGTAGTGTGTGATTAATTTCCCGAAATTTAATAGGTCTTAAATTAAAATTATTTATTTAAATATTATTAGTGTAATTATTAAAATTATTATCAATTATAGCATATTTATTAATTATAGTATATTATAGTATTTTGAAGCATGTTTATTATTATTTAATATTATTGTCTATTTATTTAAATTATTTATTATTATTTACTTGATTAGTTAAATTTATTTAGAGGTAACAAGCTGAGTTTGTAGTAAGGAAGAGGAAGTGAGGACAGAATGATCAGTGGTATATAAAATTTCATTAAGAGACATCTCCGAGAAACCCTCACGAGTTCCCTCGTACATTTGTTTGCTATCGGATCGACAACACAAGCAATAATATTACGATAGTTGAAGCCTATACAACATCTTTTACATTTTACTTTTATGAGTATGGTAGTAAATACGTCCTCTTTTTTCCCTCACTACAAAAATAAGGGCTAAAAATTTGCCAAAGGCTAAAGTCTTTCTGCCTCGTAGTGCAATCGATGATTCGGATGCGACTGCACTTCTAAACCGCCCTGGAGCAAAAAGCTAGGAGAACATTTTTTGTGTATTTACAGAAAAAAATTACCATAAATAAGTACAAAGAGTTATTGTAAAAGAACGGAAATTACTTTTATGATGAAACATTGAATTTTTTTTTTCGGAGACTTGTCGTACAGACGTTATACAGACACAATTGGAATTAGATGGAAGTAAACAACATTGTTTAGGGGAACTCTCATGTATAGAGATAAAATATATTTTTGGTGCATGTTTTTCTTCAGTAAAATGCTTAAACTCATTTCTTTTGAGTTCGTGTTCTGCTGAAGGGGAGGAGAGTAGTGTAAAAGTACATCTACGCCGGAATCCTGATGTGAATACGGATCTTAGATGAGGAATAGCGTGGGTAGAAATTCACGCCTCACATCAATAAAGCACTCTAAATTAAAACACTTTTGGTGAGGTCGAGGAGGAAGCTGTTGACGTCAAACGGATGGAATTTCTAGGGTTTTATGTAATCTAAAAATTATTTAGCTATTCCATAAAAGTATCCACGTCGTAGTGAGTTAGTTAGAAATAGAAGAATGTGCTAGAATGAATTTCTTCATTGGTATTCCAGCTAAGCCACCAAAGCCGATCCTCCTTACCATCCATAATCTGTCTGCATGATTTAGAGATCAGAAAAACAAATACAAATTGTACAATAGCAAGCCAATATTTCATTGGAATTTTATACTTTTTTCAAAAAAAAAAACCATTATTAGGCTGTATTTTACCTGTTTCTATGATAATCCACTTTGATGATTGTCTAGAATCTGTGCACGAGATCAAAATAAAAATCCCACACCAAATCGATAATTTATTGGGGTAGCGAATCTGGCGAGGTCTTAACCTCATTGAAACTCTTAGAGCGACCATTTTCAAGAAAAAAAAAAGAAACTACAATTAGCCTGGAAATTTCTAGACGATCATATTTCGTCCATACGATCAATGAAAGCTATCGTAGAAGAAAGAATGAAATTGAGTGAATTCTAAGTGTTTCCGACAAATTTCCCGTTGATTGTAGGATTTCTCGTCCCAAACACACACACATTCATCTATTTTCGTGAATAACTTTTTAGCACATCCACGAATCCAACGAATTAGCATAATATGATTAACATTTGCCAGGAAGCGATAGCAAGAAGTCAGAAATCAAATTCCACTAATTTCATGATGTGTATTTGATTCTGAGATACGTCAGGATTTGCTGCAATCTGGATAAATTTCCGTAGACAGCGAACGAGTATTACGGATAGAGGCGTTGATTGCTCGTATGCTTTGAGCGGATGTTACGGAGAATATACGATCGAATACACCACTTTTCTATTGTGCAAGAAAGGTTCTCAATCAAGCAAATGTAATTATCTTAGAGATATACGAAAGCAGTCGTATTATTCGTTGTTGATCGAGTTGTCAGTGTATTATATTTGAAAAGAATTTTGTCGAATTGATAAACGAATCAATAGAATTTATTGTGATTGGAAAAAATTCACACTAAACGTCTGGACGATGATCCGCATTCGGTCAGCTAAGAACTACGAACGGGAATTTTTTAGTGATTATTTGGATAAAAGTCACAAAAAAACCAGTAGTTTTCGACGCATTATTTATGTTTTTTTTTCTAGGCAGCTACTTATTTCATTTGTTATTCATTTTTAATTGTGTTATTAATTTTGCCAAAATGTACTTTTTAGAAATATGCAAAAATAGGGAATTTCCAAATTCTGAGCAAGGAATTTCCCCATTTCTGAAAACTCACGAAATTTTTTTAGATTTGGAAATATTGAGGGTTTTGAGGTATTAGACAAAAAGAAATGTTTTCAAATAATTTTTTTCTACTATGCAGCTATAAGAAATACGCAGAAGTTATCGGGAATAAAGGTGGCTTAGAAATTTGTGTATGGACATAAGGATAGGATTTTTTTAGTTGAAATACAGAAGAAAATTCGTAGTGCAGCCAAAAATAAAGCCGTCTGCAAAAGGCGTAGAGACTTAGCTTCGAGAGGGGGAGGGGGTGGAGGGGGGATAAATTTGATTTGATGTACTACAACCGAACCATATATGTCCTAAGATGATCTTAAACGTATAGTGCAATTTGATTTGTCAAGTAAGTCGCAGAAAATTACCAATTTAAATGAGTATATTGAATAGTGTTTTGGTGGAGTTCCGGTAAAAACAACAGAAAATTGAATGGGAATATTCTCGCCACAAAGATGACGGCGTAGAGGACAAATAGGTAGATGTCCATCAGTGAGGATTATTCTTTTTTTTCTAATCATCCACATTGTTCTGTGTTTGCTGTGGTTTTATCGAATGAGCTTAGAGTGAGCTGAACGATGACTTCGACATCTTTCCTCGTCCGCCGTTTTTCCAATTACCAAACGCGTCCTTGTATAATTGAATTATTCTTGGCAGCAAACTTTCGTCGTAAACGACACATTCAACAAAGTTGATGAGAGGTTCCGCTAAACAATATGTACAACGCTTCTTCTTACGGTTCTTCACATTTCCGAAAATAAAGCTTCATCCGATTTGAGCAGCACGAATTTTTCATAAATGTCTGCTGACGTTGTTTGTAGAATAAAATAGCATTTTCAAACAGCATAGTTCCTCCTTAATATTCTGGAATAAATTTAAAGGGGATGCGAATAGTAGAAGAAGCTTCTCTGATATCATTTGAGTATATGACACTTCCTATATCACCACGGTATTACCTCTAATGCTTATATTCATAGGAATAATTACAATTTTCTAATAATACTAAGACTTTTATTAAATATCAGAATATTACATGTCATTGTGATGATGAAGAAGAAAAAAAAAACCTTTTCTTTTGCTTTACAAATTTTGAGCACCTATTATTGGGCTATTTACAATTTTCTAATAAGACTATCTTTTATTAAATATGAAAATCTTACAAAGTCGCAGTGATGATGAAGAAAAAAACATTTTCGTTTGTTTTACAAATTTTGAGCAGCTATTATTGGGGGTATTGGGACCACCAAACCCAGGATCATCCGGGATTCCATGGGAGCTATTACGAAACTGTAACTCTTCTATGAGGATACAATGTTTATGAGGAAGTAGTAGAAAGTAGTGAGCGAATAAGAAGTGGAGTACTCCAACGAATAGCTATCGGTTCCATTTTGAGCAGTAACAGACTCACCCTCAGGGCCAAAGCAATACTCATTAAACGGATATGAAGTGGGTCGCGTACACCAACGTTCAAAATAACCGCCCCGTAACAATCGCTTCGCGTAGATCATCAGTAAGAATAACGCGTTACGGGGATCCGTATCCACGAAAATGCTTGATTCAGCTGGTCTATCCGTTAACCAACTGTAAGAGCTAGGATACGGCTAAATCCGAGTCTGGTCATTCCCAAGAATTCCAAGCTAGAGTTCTAGGAAATCCACATCAAAACTCATTTTTCTCTGTGTTAAACGGTTGTTTACGATATTTCAGGCACTTGCAATAAACAACAAATGTTTTTCATCCAGTATTCAGTTTTTAAATGATGGATAAAAGTTGCCATAATTTATTCTATGACAAGTTCTATTCTCTATCTATTTACATATTTCTCATATATCATAGTTCCTTGCTAGGGTTCTTCAGGTGATGTTGTAGGTATAATTTTAAGTGGTATCCTGAATACAGTGTATGAGTTAAGTGAATGCGGAAAAAAAATTGCACTAAAAAAAGCAGAAGTAAACCGCAAAAACAGAAATGTTTTGGAGAAGGAGTGAGTTCCTGAATCGAGACTATTAGATTCGATGGAGCGTACATCAAAGAGCACCTCTGTCTTATCAACTCCACATTGGGACAGGACGTGAACGCATCCATCAGGAAGGAAATGAGTGATCAACGAACTATTTCAGGAAGTTGAATTGAAATTACTCCGGGAAAAAATAATTTTGGACAATTCCTGAATTTTCTTCTTTTTTTTTAAATATTCAGACTCAGACAACTGTTCTATGTTTTGATTTTTTTCTTTTGGTGCACCAATACTGTAAGTGAATAAATAAATAAATAAATAGTTTTTCTATGCTTTTTTCCTTAAGCAGTACTCCTGGATATTATGGAGTAGCCTCTCTAAATTTCGTGGAGGGGGAGGGGGGAGGGTGAAATAGGTTGATTAGTTCTTTTTCTGAGGTAATGTGTTAATATGGAGTATGGTAGTCAGTTCATTTGTACACGTAACAAACGATCTCAATGATCGCCGTTACGTAACGTACGGCAACAACAAGAAATCAAAGGATATACCCAATTACGTGAATAGTGGCTTGTCGACACGAAGTCGACATCGACACAACAACTCACGCAAGAAGAAAACCAGCCGACGACGTCGTCGTAGGTTGAGGAGAAGAATTCAACGCCTCCACCACCACCGCCACCGCCACCGTCACCACCCGCGTACCCCCCTCCGCGTGTCTCCAGTCCATACACACACACACACACACACACACACACACACACACACACACACGTAAACAACATATTCATCCGGAGAACACAAATAGAGAGAATCGTTTAAAACACATCCAGAAAGAAACGCAACAAAACTTAGAGTAGTTCCAGCAAGAAAATGAAGCTGACGGTGATTCGGAATAAACACCAGGATATGCATGAAAATTCATGGCATATGCCACTCTCGTTCTCCATGCTCATGTTCAAATACAACTAACGTGAACCAGTTCCGAATATTTTTATTTTTTTTCTCTTGCACAATGTGAATAATGGATTGGAGAATGGATATTTTCAAGGATACTGATATTAACTATGTCGACACGGACACTGATGAGGACAAAAATTTCACTTTGCAGGAGTTTCTGCTTATTTCCTGGAGAAGTAGCTGAAATGAAGTGAATTCATTAATTCATTCATTAGAAGTAAAAAAAGATGAACTCAATATCCTTTAGTTTCAATGTGCTGGTTCGTTAACTGTTATTTACTTGATCATATACTAGTAAGTAAATTTACTATTCATTATAAAACTACTTTGTTTTAGAGAATTTGTTTTGCATTAAGAAATAGTAAATAATCCCTCGTTAACGGCTATACAATTCTGGTAATCCAGACAAAGCTTCTCCTAATTCCTTTTTCTAAGGAGACAATATTATTCATAAATTAGTCCAGATATCCTTAACTTGTATAAGAAATGAACTATCAGCTGCCTTATATGTACTTGTCCGACCTTTTTCAAATCTGATAAATTCAAAATTTTATGAGGTTATTGAATTATGAAGGGCCTCAGGTGAAAATTTGTTATTTTTTGTCTTTTTCCAGAGAATTTTTCTTCCTACTTCATTACAGTTCGCTTGCTAGGTAAATTGGTGCTCCCAATTCCTGGATTTGCATGCTGCACATTTCGCATTTTTTATGGATATACTGGCAGAAAAAAACGTCCTGAATCTTATCCACAATTGAGAAGAATGCACTTTTTCGAAAATTTCCCCCGATTACTTTATTTTTATTCTTTAGAAATAGTTCAAAACTATTTCGTTGCGCTAAATTCACTTAGATCAGTGAGAGAAAATCTGTTTAAATTCAACTTTGAAAGTAAGCATATTCCTAGAAATTCTAAGAAGTTGAATTTGACTTTTATATTGGCGATAATGTATATGTCTCTAAGCAAGGATCGATAAAGAATTTCTCAGAGTCCTTAATGTAAAATGAGGGAAGTATAGGAAATAAAAAGTGAAATGAAGAAAAGAATGAATGATGACAGATGGAGTTCCGTGATGCGATTGAGGGGGTTTTGCTTTGCAAATCCACCATAACCATTGAGAATCACAACAAATACGAGATGAAATGTGCAGAATGCCTTTTGAAAAGCAACCTTAATTAGACGAAACATGACTAATTCTATTATTTGTTATTTTGAGATTTGCTTTTGTTTTTTCATCATCAAGCAATTACCATCTCATAACAGTCATCAGTAATTTTTCTATCTACTGCTCAACGTTTTCATTTTATAACCAAACCATGGATTTCATATTATCGTCACAAGGATAAGATGAGGCTAATCACCATATAAGTATCATAAGATTAGACTGAGGATCGATACGAATAAATGACTTAGAATAACCGCACAAAAAATTCATTACATTAGTAACTCTTCTCCAAAATTGATTTTTTTAACTTTGTGAACAAAAATGACGTGGATTTTTCAAAGTGGATGGCAGATTTCATTTGAGGAAATCTGAAGTTTCCTTGAATAGCATATTTGCACTATTAGGCTATCGCATTTATTATGATGGCCTTACGTCATTCCAGGAAATTATGTGAGTAGGAAACGGTGGGGAATATTCGAGAAATGTCACACAGTAAAGGGATGTCCCATATGGAAAATATTGGAGTGCTAGGATTACAGAGCACTCTGTCCATAAATATTTCTCAGTGAAAAGTAGTGAAAATTTCGGGAATATTCGAAGCGTGCCTATCCGTGGAAACATGGAAAAGTGGACACATTCTGATACACAATCCATTCCCTTCCATATGAATTTACAGTCATGGCAGAATCAACAGAGAGGTTTGTTGCAGTCGGTCGTTAAACATTTTGCAGCTTTCGTTCGTAAAATGTTACGTTCAGCTAACAGTTCAGTAACTTGAGAGTTTTGAGTTATTCGATCCTCATCTGCACATAAAATCGCATGAAAATTCAATGTGAGAAAAAAAAATCATCTGCTAATTTTCATCATATCACCTGCGTAGAAAAAAAAAGCTTTCCTTGACGACAATATGTTATTATACGTATGTTATTATCGTTTCAGCAATAATTATGTACCTAGTAATGGTAGTAAAATCGAACTAAAAAAGAAAAAGATTCAAAATTAGAAAAAAAGTTAGAATGGGTATCACTTTTAAATGTGTGAAAATACATCAAAATTTTAAAAAAATCTCTAATTAAACGCACAATTGGAATTCCCTCAAACGTTGAAATGAAGAGAAATAAAAAGATCCAAAAGTGAAAAAAATGTAGAATGGGTATCACATTTTAAATGTGTAAGAAACTATAATGACCAGAATTTTTAGAATTCTGTAATTAAAGGCACAATTGGAATTCCCTGAAACGTTGGAATGAAGAAGAATAAAAATGATATAGGCGCTGAAATTGTCAGAAATGAAGGGGAGGAAAAAGAAAGGGTTTGTTTTCACGTGGGACCTTGTTATTTACAGTACGTGTACTTCTGTAATGAGGACCCATTGTAAAATATTTGACGTTGAACTCATTCTCTGGATATATACACATGCAAAAAAAAATAAAGTGAAAAACATGAAGATACTTGTCTGCAGAGCGCATGGCTGCTATAAAAGTCGTGCAAATTTTAGGGTAATTAAAGGCATCACTCCACGAATCTGTGGCACGGAATCGTGGAGTGATGCCAGGTGGGGTATTCTTATACGGGACAGTAGATTATGGAGAGAGGTGTGATTCCGTCCATTTCTTCCTAATTGCCGTAAAAAATGGCCCGGAAGATACGGCTTCGGGTGTTCTGGCGGACTATTTTCTACAATGAGTTCGATTGGAGCGCGCCAGTCTTGTGCGGCGCCGCATCTTCCGGGTCGTTTTTTTACGGCAATTAGGAAGAAATGGACGGAATCACCCCCTCTCCATAATCAACTATCCCTTATAAGAATACTCCACCGGAAATCCGTACCACCTCAGATTCGTGGGGTGATGCCTTTAAAATATGACGAATTATTTTCGATGGACTTCTTGTTAGCAGAGCACGATTCTCTAATCCTTTCAGGATGTTTATGGTTTTCTTTTTAGGAAACTCCATAGCTCACTTGTTCTCTCGTCAGTATCGTGCATTGAGCAGGCCATCCTTTTCCGTAAATGTGCCTTATCATTTGTTCCATTTATTTATTTATTTATTTACGTGGTCATTCCTTTTATTTTTTGTTTCAAATTCTGTCATTTAATTTTTTTGGGTATAAAACGTCGAATATATTAAATAAGCTATTAGATACACGTGCTAACAAACATTTTAATGCCAAAATTTATTTCTATATTTACAAGTCCTGAATGCCAATGGAAGCATATAAGGAAAACAGCACAAATTCCGCATCATCTCATCTCAGAGATGATAATCGCATTGATTTATTGGTGGCCAGCAGAAAGCGATTTTCTCTTGTCTACACGAAAAAAAATACAACTAAGTAGAAGATGAATGAATGAAGAAGAAGAAGAAAAAGAAGAAAAAGAGTGGAGCGACAGAAACCGACCATAGTATCAAAGAAGATAAGCAGACAGTACAAATCTCATAAGATTCACTGTTCGAACATATTATAAATAAAATTCACGCAAAATTTTGGTTGAACTAAGAGGCATATTCTTGGAAAATACCTGTTTTTATGGACACACGTCTAAGGGTTTCGGTGGGATGATTGCCGCTACTTTAAATTGAAGAGAAAAAAATCCGCTAACATCAATGAATATTAACAGTAGTAAAGTACATAGTTCATGGAATGTTGTGCTTATAATAGTAACAAGAAAAAAAATACAGCCAGCAATAAAATAGGGCATTCACACTTAATTATATTAAAATAGAGAACGGCCAGACCTTGAGAGAGTGAGAGTGAGGAGAAACCCCTCCTGTAGAGCATGATAACAGCGGGCGAAAAGCAATTATTTAAACAAATTCTCTAATAAAACACTACTTTTTGCTTCAAAGTGCATTGCTTTACAGTTTAAATCCACAAAATATGTTAAATAAGCTATTCATTGCATTTGTTGTTACTGATTCGTCGGCGCAGAAACCACCTCAATGTCATCGTCATCCAGACTTGGAGGATTAGTTGGTCGATCCAATATTTCGACACTATCGTCCTCGTCATCAATTTCTTGCTTTTCTACCATCTCCGGCATACTTTCCGTATCCGGTGATAAGTCTTTGTTGATAATTTCCGGAACACTTTCACTGTCATTGATTTCTCGTTTATCCATGATTTCAGGTGAACTTTCACTTCCGCCACCTTCTGATTCCACGAATATCTCATCGGCGCCGGCTGTTTGCCTGACGAGAATCCGTAGTTCCGATGCTGTTTTGTTCAGTAACACTTCTGGACGGTCAAACTCCACAACCTAAAATGAAAATGAATGTAATGTAATTATATTACATAATTATTGATCGAATAGATGTGCGAGGTACAAGTAAATAGTACAGCTAGGAGGCAACAGTGCTCACCATAATAAAAATACAACTTTTGGAAAAAGAATTTTGTAACAACTAACTTTTCCTCCATCCATCATCAAAACCCTATCCAATCCATAAACATTTTCAAGTCGATGAGCAATTAGAAGAACGGTAGCATCTTGAAATACTTCCCTAATCACCTGGAATTACCGTATATTGATCACATCTTGGAAAAAAAGCAAATGAGGAACGCTGGCCGAAATACTCGAACCTTTTGGATGAGCTTGTCCGTCGACATATCCAAACTTGAAGTTGCTTCATCAAGTAGGACAATTTTTGCTTTCCTGGAACAAATCATGGATACTGTTGCCGAATTCTCTGACATCATTTCCAAACTCACGATAGCAATGCTCTGGCAAGGCAGAGAAGCTGCCGCTCTCCAACGGAAAAGTTCTCTCCACCTGTTGTAACCTCGGATTCTAGTTTTTTGTCGAGGTTGGAGATCTTAAATGAAGCAGATGTCACTGTGACTTACATGTAAAAATACAGTAACTTTCTGTAACAAAAAAAAATCACCAGTGTCTTGAGATACGTCTTCTCTAGTGCGGACCACAGTTCAGAATCGGTGAAAACGTTGTTGGGATCGAGATTTGAACGAACTGTTCCAGCAAAAAGTACTGGATCTTGTGGAATGAAGGACATAGCTCTAAATGGTCACAAGGATCGTTCGGGGAAACTTTGTTCGGTTCCTCTAACTAGTAGGTAACGTTCAAGATTGATTTTTCAAGAATGACAGGGAAAACTTGAAGGACCACCTACGCATCCAGAAAAGAGAACCCTTAAAAGCTGCTAGTCTTAACATAGCCAACTACAGTACTTTTACGGATGTAAAGAGTAGCCTCGTTAATAATTTCACTGCTGATCCAATTTAATCGCTTTCATTTCATTATTGTAAAAAATTTTCCAACAAAGTAATCTCAAAAATCTAGTTCTTTAATGATCTATGGGGATCTATGCTCATTCCCTGCCATTTCTGAAAACCACACTGTGAATTCCATTTAGTAGCAGAAAAAGCTCAGGAAATAACATTATCTTTAATTTCTTTGTAATGAATTAATTTAATTTGGTTTTTTTATTCGTATTTTCGCAATATAACTCACTTTCTCAATGTGTGCAGTCCAATTGTTGCGATATCGACACCATCAATAAAAATTCGACCCCATGTAAGGGGATAGAGCCGGTACAAAACATTTCCTAGAGATGATTTTCCTGAAAATTACAAAATTACATATAAATTCCACGTTTTTGACTAATTCTCTCCCGCGTTCCCCTAACCTGATCCAGTTCTTCCGATTACACCAATTTTTTCCTTCGGTTTTACCTCAAAGGTGACGTCATTCAAGGCTAATGGAAATTTGGGACGATAACGCAGCCTGGAAGGTCGTCATTCATAAGAAAATAGATCCACAATGCAGATTTGAAAAAAAGTTAATAAAAAATCCATTTACTACAACTCTTACTGGACTTTTACTTCATAGGAAAAGTTATTAGAAGCTAAGTTGAACATGTAAGAAGTTTCAACAAAAGCTGTTGGGACTCTATCGGGATTTTCGGGATCTCTGTCGATTTTGCATGAATTCGAAAATTAAAATTTCCCTAAACATACTTTACACTCTGGAAATCAATTTGTCCATTCTGTGGCCATTCTTTCGGTACGTCAATTCCTTTTCTGGTCTCCCAGTTTCCTTCAGATTGAATGGTCTAGACAAAATGAACGGTGAGAAATAAGAAAAAATTAGAAAAAAAAAGAAAAAATTTCAGAAAAAAGTCGAAATTACTTCGGAATAGTAGGCGACACGTTCAACAGAAGTCATTTTTGCTTCCAATTCCGTTTGTGTACGTACGGCAAACTGGAAGATACCGCTCATCTGAAAAATGAAGGATTTTTTTTTTTATCACCGAAATCTAGGTAAATTCATCCTTAAACTTTTTCAACTGATATAAAATTTATAAGAACAACCTGTACAGCAAATGCCAATGCCATTCCTGCATCTGCAGGTGATAATGTTCCAGTAAGAATAACAATAAAGAAAGCAACAATTGAAGTGATCATCACAACAAGCAAATCCAACCAAACCGCTAACCATCGCATAGCCGATTGAAACATGAACACAGCTCCGCTGAAATCGAACCATACATCTCATCATTGACAAAAAAGTGCCAAGAATTTCAAGGATAACTATTCCGATCGCGTAGAAAGTCTAGCAAGAACAACTGGTAGAGAATCAAAAGAAAAGAAGGGAAAAATGAAGTGGAAATTATTTTTAATTTTCTTCTTTTTCTTTTACAAAAATTACTTACTTAAAAATTCTTATTTTATTTTAAAATATTAAAAAAAAATTCTTGGCTTGTATTGAATAACGTATTCATGTGCTAATCTTTTTTATGGTGTATATTTGTGTTATTCGCTCTTTGAATGCTCCGTTCATACACACACGGACAACCATGTAATGAATGAATGAATGAATGAACGAATGAATTAATGAATCAATGAATGAATGAATTAGTGAATCAATGAATGAACGAATAAGTGGATGTCTGAATGAATGAATAAATAAAGAAATAAACTAATTAATCTAAGCCTTATAATGTAGCTTGTAAAAAACGTTCTTTTCACCATTGTTCACCCTCTATCCATGATAAGCGTAGATAATCCAGATTCAGAACTAACCTGTTCGCATCAAGTCGCTGTTTGAGTGCTTCCAAAAAACGATTTGACTGTCCATACGAATGAATACAAGCTAATCCTTCTACAGTAGCTGTGATATGATCGAAAAGTGGAGATCGAGAGATATTTTCGGAACGTTTTAAGCTGAAAATATCCACATCATCCTTACTCATCAATACAGTTCACTGGACGATATTAAAATACCGTACCTTCTTATTCCAGCCCTAAAGCACATGACAAAAAGTAGGAAGATAGCGAATAAAGGAATACAAGCTATAAGAAATGCTGGAAATACCCATGCGATAACAAGCAAAAATCCAATACATGTTATCATATTCTGGAGAAAAACTTCGGCGGTGAACGGTAACTTCACATCAACTAAAAATATAGGATTTTCTACAAACATATTCAAATTCCAAAAACAAATTAGTGCTGTTTGTCAAAGATTTTGTGTTTAATAATAGTAATAATAATAATAATAATAATAATAATAATAATAATAATAATAATAATAAGAAGAAGAAGAAGAAGAAGAAGATAGATAAATTAATTAATCCGAGAAATTTCCTCCACTCTAATCTCAACGGATAGTCGTTCAAAAATTCCAATTATTTCTTTTTCAATTTCAATTACGAACCATTTTGTTTAAGATGTGCCAAAAATTAAAAACAAAAATAAACAATTTGTCATTCAATGCGATGAGAGAAGAAAAATTTGATGAGATTAAGTGTGACGTTCTTATCGTGGATAGAAATGACAAAATAATGAAAAAAAAAATTACTCACTCTCGTCCATATCCTTAGAAAATCGGTTCAAAATACGTCCGGTTGGTGTGGAATCGAAGAATGCTATAGTACCACGAATTACCGACGAGAACATATTGTTGTGAAGTCGACTTGCTGCATTAAGTGATACCTTCAAAAGTTTATTTGAACCATATGAGGACGATAAGGGATAAAGAGGCATGGAACTATACTTGGAGGACATCCAGAAAATAGAAAAAGAGTTCAAAGTAGAGAAAACACGGAAAAGCGCACAGTTCTCTACGTTAATCATGAGTGCGACGAGATCAGACTTATTCTGGATGTTCCTTTCAGATTCGATGTGAAATGAGGTACTTATAAGGACGTGTAAATATCCAGACCCAATAATTAGAAGGATATCAATCTCCTGTTTTTAGTAGTACAAATGGGGACTGGTATGGAAGTAGGACTTCAGGGATAAAGCTCGTAATGCATGTTTGTTTTTGTTGTGATGTTGTTGTTTACTTTGTTAACTTGTTTAAAATCGTCGCAAAGAATATTTGTCAGCGACAGGACTGAATTCACTTTAATTTCGGTAATGAATGAAGTCAAAAGCTATAAAAAAGCTGGACTTCTCACTAATTTTTGCATCCTGGGAAGAACAAGGATTAAGACAAGCGTTAATAAAATTATTAGAATACTTTGAAAGGAAAAAAATAAGTTTACCTTCACAAAGATCATCGCTTTAATAAGTCCTGAGACGAAAAGTATCACAAGTGAAATCCCATATACAGTCGAATAATACGGTGTATCAGGACTATCGGCCAAACTACCTTCTGAATGTAGACGAACACTGCCGTTCACTTGGACTAGCTAAAGACTAAGCTATGATAACTAGTAACATTTAAGGATAAATCCACACTAATTAATATCTACCTCCTCTCCATGACCGGTTTTTAACCATCGTGACAGCCAAAATGTGGAAAATATCGAAGCGGATACGTTTAGAATAAAGGCGGCCAGGAGAAGTACCCAAACTAAGAGACTTCCAGCTGCACGCACATAACTTCTAAATAATCGTACCGTATAATCATTAAAATCCAGTCATAACAACTACAAAAATGTGGTACTGTATTACTTGTAAATAGAAAACGACATCCCTGCCAATCCATAATCTTCCTCATCATCCACAATTTTACCTGCAATGTTAAAAAATAATATTCGCACAATTAATAGCAAGTTCTTAAACTTTGATTGATCTACTCGAGCTTTAGCCAAGATTGTTATAAATCTTCTTTATTAACTAATAGCTAACTTTACGGCGTTATTAGCGGGTTAGTAATAACTCATTCCGAAGATATTTTTTCCTGGAATTTTATAAAATTTCACATCATGACCTCCTATCAAAAAGTGGAGAAATTAAGGGAAATCATGTATCACGAAAGCGATGCAATTAGGATCCTGGAAAATAAAGAGTTTGGGTTCCAGATTACTATGAGTGTGGCGACGCTCAACTCCCCTCATTGTCCTTAAAAAAGACGGTGTGAGAAACGATATTATTCCTACGAGATACGTTAGAACGCCCTTCTACACGCTCTAGTCCCTCAGCAGTCCGGTTTCTCGGTTTTACTTGAATAGGCTGCTGAGGAGATCTCATTGATCTCACGACCGCTCGCAACCGCGCGCGGCCACGCTCAATTCCTCGCCATCAGGAACTATAAACTCTATATTTTCATATAGAGACCTCATTTTCGTGATATGTCCTTCAAAAATGAGGAGAAGGGGTTAAAAAGTTCCTTATTTCGGTTGCGATCGATTCCTATACGTTGGGCAAACAAATACGATCTTGTCTTAACTGCGTTACTTCAGAAATCGGATAAATATCCAAGTAGGGAGTTCGTTCTCTAACAGTTTAACATTTTGATAAAAATTAAATTCTCGTCGGCATAAAAAAGCGTAAAAAAGTGAGGATTGTCTCTGGAGCTGCAAAAATTATAAAATATCTAAAATTTAGATAGTAACTAAAATCCGGAAAACTTTAGCATTTGTAAAGGTCAGAACTTAGCAAATTTATTGAATACAAGAGCAAACCAACTAACCTTTCGTGTCATCATCAGCAATAAGTTTTGCACCAGGATCTTTGATATCCACAATATCTTCGATCTTCAAAAATATATCATATATAAATAAAAATTGTGTCGAGAAAAATTGAAAGAAAAACTTTGCGTCAAAAAAACCCTGTAGTAACGTACTTTGTCGAGATCCTCCTCCGATGGCGAGGACAATCGTCCTTCTTGGTTCGAATTGTCCAGAATACTTTCATGAGTAGAAATTTCTTCTAGAATACGGTAGCTGTTATAGAAAATCGAAGAGATTCTGTTAAGCTGAGCAAAAATCAATTTAAAAAAAAATTAAAAAATGATAAATCTAAGACATGCGAAGCCGGGACATAGTTATTTCACTACTGGGATCTGAAACCTGGATTGTGGTCGTACCTTGAACTTTTGCACTATCACAATATTCCTTGTATTGAGCACATGTCGCTAGGAGCTCATCGTGCGATCCGTGCGCGACAACTCGTCCACTATCCATGAATATCACACGATCGCATTGCGATAGGCGCTTAAAAACAAATATTCACTTGATCTTCAAAAAAGGAGAACGCATGAGGGTTAGAGGCTAGACCTGTGGATCCGTGGTGACCATCACAACGGTCTTGCTAGACAGAACGTCAAGGATAGCATTTTCGAAGATTTTCTCGGAAACCTTAAATTTCGTTACTAACGAATAATCTGCGATTAAATCGAAATAGAAAAAAACGAACAAAATCAAACCTTTTTATCCAGGCTAGAAAATATGTCATCTAAAAGATATATATCCTTGTGAGCAAAGATCGCACGTGCCAAAGAAACGCGCGCCTTTTGCCCGCCGGAAAGTGTAGCACCTCGTTCGCCGATCTGCAATAAAAATAAATCTTTTTCGTCTTTATTTTTAGATAAAATATTATTTTAAAAAACCGAAATAAGTGGAAAATAATAACGCATACATGAAAAAATAAAATAAATCTGTTACACACTTCCGTTTGATCTCCAGCAGCTAACGATTCCATATCCTTTGTCAGTTGACAGCTACTTACAGCCTGAATTATATTGGGTAGAAAAGAAATCAATCGATTGATTTCGTCCTGAAGATTGAGAAAAAATCTGCTCAATCACATACCTTATAATATCTTTGAGAATTCATAATCGAACCGAAAAGAATATTTTCCTGGACGGTAGCGTTTTGGATCCATGGTATTTGTGGTGCGTATGCAAAAGTTCCGCCGACCTCTATATCGCCATTTATGGTGAACATCTAGAAGTGAGGAATAAATAGAAGGCATATAGGATTATTATTTATATTTATTTATAGTTTTATTATTTACATTATTTATCACTACTATTTGAGGCCAATAATTCCTTTCTTATTTGAAAAGAAATGAAAATAAAGACAAAAAATGGCACTTCAGTTTTTATAGGAATTTTAATAGTTGTTGAGAAGTATGTATCTTATCCACAAAAATTACGGATACTCACATGTCCAATGATGCTGTTAAGCAGTGCACTTTTTCCACTTCCAACCGCTCCACAAATTCCTGTCAACTCTTTTTTCCTGATGATTAATGTAATGTTATCCAAGGTGAACGCGGATTCCTGGGTATCCACAGGCGTTGCTTCTGTAGGCGTTGCAGTCGATTCAACTTCAAGAAAAAAAGTCTTGGTACTCATCCCTTATGTCATCAGGTCATCATTTAACAGAAAATAAATCCATAAATAAAAAACAACGTTATTTTGCAAAAATTCAGGTTCAGATAGGAAATTAAAGGATCGTACTCACCATTTGGTCGACTCCAAGTGAGGGTAGCGCTACGGAATCGAATCGCCACATTTTGATCCTGAGTATGTGGTTGTACTCCTTCCCATTGTTCGCTCTAAACACTTTTTTCTTCCAGAGAATTACTGTGTGAATTTTATATTTCGTTTAATTATAGCCTTTAATTACACGGAATCAAAAAATCGTAGTAAAATCTTACTAGTAAGATCTCTTGAATTCTTCGAATTGCAACAATTGCTTCAGCGAGATATCTGCTTCCATATGGAATCATTCTTATACCAAATAACATCACAAAAAATACAGTGATCGCAGAAAATGCCTGAAAAGAAAAGAAAAATAATTCTCAAAGACTTTCCTTTGTGAAAATTTCGATTGACTGTGATTTCTGGAAGAAAAAATACCGAAGAGAAAGGAGTCAAACCGGAACTCAAAAGAACAAGAAGGCGCGGGATGATACTTGGAGGTTAGCTATCAAAAACCCAGATGTTGGGATATGGGAGGTGTGTAAGAGTCCAGAAACATCAGTTTCAGGTGATCTTTTGCTTACTCGGAAGGATAACGTCAATAACTCCATAAAATCCACGATAAGAAAATGACTATAGCGGGAAAGTAGTTTTAGAAGACAAAATAATGTGCTAAACTTGTATAATCACAAAGTAAAAGCTACAGAAGCTACTGTTAGAGTATTCAGGAGAGAAAATCCAGGAAAAGATAATATTCTAGCTATCACTCACATCACTAGCCAATAGATCATGCCCTGATAGTACTACTCCTAGAAAAGTAAGGATTGCAGCTACCACAGGAACAACCGGACCACATGCTATAGCTAACGATTGAGCGTATCCAGCTGTCTGGATGTCGACCTTCTCGGCGTGACGCATTTCTGGAAAAGTCGATTCGTACCAAGAAGAAATAAAGTTGAGGATGAGAATGAGGGAAACTACGAATTCAGTTAAAAAAAAAAAACTTACGTTCAATTCTTCTCGAGAAGCTCTCCTCCATACAGTTTATTTTGATGATACGAATGCAGCGTATAATCTCACCCATAAGGCTGATCCTTTTCTCCGTTTTCTCTATGGCATTATTACGACAACGGACCATTGTCTTTCCCAAGCCATACTTGAAAAAAAAAGAAAAAAAATTAGATTTAAAAAAAAGAAAAGTAGGTGGTTATATATGACACCATCTCACCTGAATAACATCGAAAATGAAAAAGACAAGGATCCCAAGCAGCGACCATCGTCCAACTACAGCAAGCAGGTACCCAACTCCGCCTATAACGAACCAAATTAACTAGATTAATTTTAAAAAATTAGCTAGGAGAAAAAAAAAACTACACCAACCAATAAGCACAAGCGGTCCTACGATCACAAGCGGCGCAAATGTAACAGCGTCAAAAAGTCGTTGTCCATCGTTTGCAAACATGTTCACAAACTAAAATGACCAAAATTGAGGGATAATCGAGGGATGAGGAGGTCTGTAATCCGCATCGAACATTTCTACCTCAGCAGCAGTCCTTTTCCCTACATTACGTGCACCAAGGATACGCTTAAAGAGTAATCCTAATAGGGCACCTCGAACACGGATACCTGTACGGTATGATACGGCCCATGTTGCACCATACGATAAAACGCGAGCAACTTCTACCTGAAATGAAATTTTTGGAAAAGTCTCTAACTCAATCTTTGAGTCAGTGGATGAGTCAGTTGGTATTTGAGAGGGATAGCTAGTCAGAAATACTGATAATTTCAGTTGAACAGCGCGACCCGACGAAAAAGAAGAACAATTTTATAAATAAAATGCCTAATAATGCAATAATATAATATAATATATAATAAGTATTCGTCCGATATTGCCTGACCGATATACGGTATAAGGAGTTGAATCGGGTTTCGCGGTCACTACTAGCAACCCTTTCTGGTTATCGAGCTTTCTAGATTACCGTTTCACCCGAAAATAATTTTGTATCAACCGAAAATAACTTTGTTTCAACGTAAACACTCCTGAGCCTCTTCCCTCCGCCACCAACTGATAAGGTGATTAGAGATAGTATCTAGAAGTTAAGAGGGAACATTTCACTATATGGGTCCCATTACCACTACGAGTAGTGTCCATAACTAACTAATTTATTGATTCGGTAATATTACAAGGTATAGGGCAGATAAAGCGTATTATTTAAACACTTGATTGACAAATAATAAATAACAATTACTGTCATATCAGACACCAGCGAATCGATTGGTTTAAGGCGGTGGGGAGGAAAGTCAAGGCGAAAACTGTGCGAGTTACAGCAGACGCGTCGCGGTGACACGGCTGAAGAAATTCGAGGACAACTAGGTACTGTATTGTATTATTGTACTGTATTACATTCAAAGCAGAAAACGGTTTCTTCATAGAAAAAAAAATCTGACTAATGGAAATCACAGAATTTCACGTGAAACATTCCAGATCTATGTGAAATTTCTCTTTTTTTTTTCTCGTCAGCAGCAGAGAATGCAGCAAAGAACTCGACAATTTTATGACTTGAAGGTGACTGAGAGGAGGTGACATTTATCGGAATAACATGATCAAAAGATGAAAATTCACATTTCAACTAATCTTTTTCTGATCACCAGGTACTGCAGCTGTGCTGATAGAAATGGTTGCTTTTATTGAAAGCATCTGCCTTCAACGCAACTTTTTTTTGCGTTTTTTTTTTTCAGGGTCGTAAATGAAATTAGAAGCGTTATCAAGTGCTATCTGCAGAGAACTGGCAACAATTTTCGGAATGCGTGGGATCAATGGAAGGTCCAAAGATGACGGTAATATCAAAGCTTCGAATAGAGCGTCCGATAAAAGCTAATGTTGAAGATCACTAATATTAATATTATATCATTATTTATTAATTAATAATAACGCGCTGCTTTTATGGATAAAGAAAGTTAAAATGTGACCGAAGAGACGTTTACAAATGTATAAGAGAAAATAAGATATGAAAATTGAGTCGATTAAAAAATAGACTCTAAAAGAATACAAAAAAAAAACAATCTGCACCCACCAATCCGATGGATATGACAAGAAAAATCCCAAGACGATAGTTCACTGGTTCACCTTCCAAAGGAGGTCGTTCGGCAAATTGCACAAGCCCTTAAGTATCCGGAAGTAGACGCTTAAATCCAGAGTAATTCATTTAAATTCAAAATTAATTATTTACCTCTTATAAGACATGTTGGACCGATGAATCCAAAGATTAAACAGAAGAGAAACACGCCACATGCGGCCCACAACCGTGTCTTGATAAATCGAAATAAAGCACGAAAAAGTGAGGGGCTTTGAGGATTTCGTTTCAGCTCATCATCCCAAAGTACTTCCATCCTGGAACAATCAAGGCTACTCCTTAAGTAAGTAAGTATTAAGTAAAAAACTAAAGATAATGAATATAAGCAGTTAGTACTATTCAAAATCTTCGGAAAGCTTGATTTTGCCAACGTTATGACTCGAATATTTGTAGACGACCCGTTTTGCATCCTTCGTTTCCCGGACAAATTTTTAGTGGATTATTTGTAAAATCAAATTTACTTGTTGAAGGCGCCATTTTCATTCTATTTCACTCCTATTTCCGCTTCACTTTCTTCCAAAATACCCTCTGCGCCCATAGAAGTGCTTCTCTTGGATGTGAATGAAGTAATTAACTGTATTATGGATTTATTCTACATTCGATGAGTCCTAACTCAAATCCTTGACGAAGGATCGCCTTTTACAAGGATTTCAGTTGAAGTTTCATCAAAACAAATGTGTTATGTTATGTGAATATTTTAATGTTATTTATTTTTTGCTGAATTCCCGAAGACAAATCCTGCACTTACAAGGATTTTTACTAAAAAATCTACAAAATATTTCTCGATTATAACAAAGTCTGGACGCATAATTGCATCCGTATCTAACGTCATTCTTGCATCACTATGACACCCGTCGCGATAACGTTTGCCTACATGGCGATTCATGGTGTCCTAGCACCTGCTCTCTCATCTTATGTTACTGTCATAAACGCGAAAAAAAAACCCGATATACACAGACAAATATCAAAATTTTAACGCAGGAAAAAATAGGAAATTCATGACTAAGAAACCATCCTTCTTATATTGTGTAAATAACCGTCTGATTATCTGATTCCACTCACCTAGCCATATTTACATTACTAGCATCGTAAATGCTGCAATTCCATACTTGATCCTTGTCTAATTTCCCTTTGAACGCCGAAAATAAATATTCAAATACCCAACTGTAGGTAACGAACGAGAATAGACCAGACTCGTCAATTTTAGCGCCACCTTTGACACCAGTTCTACAAAAATACCTCATTAAAATTGCTTTCAAAAATAAACTAATAGAAAAAATATACACTGAGGAGAATTTGTTCCAGAAACGTACCTCTTCCCTTTGCGAATAGGTACCATATTTTTTAAGGAAGAAATGTAACGTGTCATGGTCTTCTTTGCCCCTCCATGAGCATACCTCTCAGCCGGATCAATGGCCATACTAAACCATATACATATTTCATTAATAGTTCAAAATATACTAATATTTTTAATAATTTGTATTTTTAGAGTAATAACAAAGTCTGAGGAGCACAAAAAGCTGTAATAGCTAGAAAACAGGATATTACGAACAAATATGATTTCGCTCTGGAATCGATGCATTGTGTCTTGAATGAACGCTGAAGCCACATCCAAAATATATACCTTCAAGGGGACAGATCCAATGGATATAAGGATTTCAACTGTTTTTTTCCTCTCCCTAACCGCTACTACTTGGTTGATTTCCGGATGCCAACTTGGTGGAATTGCACTTCGCTGCGTAATGTACAGACGTATCCAATGACAAAATGGTTGGATACGTGAGTACATCCGTCTCGTCATCCGTGAACAAGTTTTTTTATCGAATAGGAACATAAACAACCCATGTCCATTTATCCGCTTGAGTGAATTTATCCAGTTGGTTAAATCATATTGGACACAGGCACTAAAGCCATGCTTCTCACGAAATCGAAATTATATTAACTGAAGGATTTACGAGAAAATGTGTATTTATATAAAATGTTAGAGGATTTTTCAACGATAAAGTCCAGAAAAATGTTCGGAAGTGATCCGTAAGCAGCAGAAGAGTCAAAAGAACAAAAGTACAGTTACTAACTACATATGATGCACGTACGAGGAAGAGATAATGGAGAAATGTGTGCACAGAATCTGACCATTTACTGAGTTGTCAAGACGTATCATCAGGAAAAAGTACAACACTATGCAAAAGGGGACTGTCCAAGACATCATTCAACGTGGAAACACAGACAAAATATCCAGAAACATGAGAAATTGGGCGAAGAAAATTCGCAGACGGAATATAAAAGTTCCAGTCTATCCACCAGCGGTAGAAAATCGACTGTGGAGAGTTCGGATATGGTACGGTAGGATTGAACGCACTTCAGAAGTTATATACTCAGGCAAACGTGACATCATTGAATGTTCTGGAACAGAAACCGTGGATTCGAACTATTCAGTGCATCCAAAGAAAAAGAGACAGTGTATAATTCTCTGTGGAAAATTTTGGAGCGCATCTGGGACGCATTCCAGAGAAATAGAAGTCACAAGCGAACGTATTAAGGGCTGGTTAGATGAAGGACAAAGAGTTCCAGGATTTTAAGATTCAGAAATTACGTTCCACCATAAAATCCAATTTTGCAGATCCATTTCTAGAACAATCCACTGGTGTTTAAACTTTCATATAAAGCGAAAATTGACAGTAATTGAAAGGGAAATAACCTCAGAAGTTCGTATTATGATGATTTGTGAGGTTACGATTGAGGTATTTTCAAGTCTATTTTTTTTTCAAGTCGCTTGGATGCTAGGGAATAAATTGGAAAGCGATAACGGATTAGTAGGGTCAGACACAAAGCGAACTTCACATAATTGCTGTAAGCCAGCATCTCTTCTGAATACGTCAAACGGGGAGAATCGACGAACCCGGCAACAAAAACGTGTACTCTCCGAGAATGACGTCAATATTAAATGGCATATACTCTAATGAAATGAAGGTCCGCCTAGAAAAAGTGAAAAAAAACGTCTTCGAATGATGTCACTTAGAACGATTCACTAAAGGTAGTTTTGTAATGTTATGTGCTCGCACGAGGAAAAAAAAAACTTTTCTCAATATCTTACAAAATTTGTAATCACAATTAAAAAAAATTACCGCATCTAAACGCAAAACATAGAAAATTAGTTAAGAAAGAAGCGCTCCTTAATCGTGCATAGTCAATAACAATGTGAGGTGGACGCAGAGGAAAGCGAGGTGTGAGCCGAGTCCTTGAGGTTATTTACGTGAAATAAATGGAAATCACAAAGCTATGGGAGAAAATCGCACAAGTACCCCATTCTCTCAAGAAAAATTTCAAAAATTTGTACATTTCTACATTCTATTTCTATTTTCTTATTCAATGGATGTTTGAAATATAATTTTATGCATAACCCCAGATATAAAATGAAAAATCAACATCACAAAGGTCTAGTACGATTTTTCTTCGTGCAAACGGAAGTCGAGTGCAGAAAAATGGCTGCGCGGAGTAAATATCAATAGATGGAGCGGAAGAATGGCGTAGAGCAATCCTTGATTTTTGAGGGGAATAATTTTGTTGAGCAATAGTTGCATCCACAAATGCAAGCACTGCCTGCATCAATTCCAGAGAAGGAAGAAATCGAGAACTGCAAGAGAAGTACAGGGAGAAAAAACGAAAGAAGATCTTTTCCTCGACATTTCTGCAAATTTGCTGCGACGGAGAAAATTCCAGACATAAAAGAAATCCATTTTGAAAGGAAGCTCTCTGAATCATTCTACGTAGATATAGAAGAAGCGCGAAACTTGATAGCACATATAAGTGCAACAGCGGCGATCCTGAGTCGAGGAGAGCACCGGCTGGATTTCGGCGTTCGTCGAAATAATCGAAAACAAGTGCTGCTGAGGGAGGGGCACGCAGCCGCATGGAATCCCCCCTCCCATGACGCCACACGGACGGACGAAGGCCAAGCGCGGCGAGCGCCCGCAAGCCAGACTCTTCACCTTCTCGGCTCACTGCGTTAGCCCATGAATACGCACTGCGTTCATTATAAACAACGTGTTTACCCATCGATGGCCGGTGCGACGACGCTCCCACTACGTGCTCCTCGACGTCCGTACGTGGAGGAGGCGGACACGGTGGCGATGGCGGCGGTGTTCCTCAGGCAGCGGGCTCTCGCCTCCCACTCGAAAAAAGCGTTCGCTGGATATCAGCCTCTGGCTCTGCGCTCCGCACGCTGCTCCATCAGTCGAGCCCGAGGAGGTCCGCCGAATGAAGAACGCGAGGTCGACCGCGTATGAAAATAACTGCGGCGGCGGCGGCGGCAGACACCGACACCATCCCGGTGCGTATCAACGCTTGCTTATCGTACTATGTGAGTATTCACGTGACGCAGACGTCCAGGGAGCAGAGGTGATAACGGGGGTCCTGGCGGCATTCTTCGGTTCAAGATTGTTCGACAGCTTCCGACTGTGGAGGAAAGCATGAGCTGAAAGAAATGGATGACAAGAACCGAGGTTCCCCCTCCCACAATATTAGCTGGACGTCACCAAGAGCGCAACTGCGTCATCAAATAGATGCTAATCTCAAAAACTGCCTCAGAAAGCGAAAAGCGGACGTTCGACCCTGCGATTAAGCAATTTCTAGAATTTCTAAAAAGAGAAATCATTACTGGAAGAATTTCACAGCTATTTCTATGCAGAAATGATTAGCATTTCCTCATAGAAATGAGTGAATTGTTATCAATAGCCAGTAGTGATGAGCGGAAATTATGCATATTTCAATAAAATTATATGTTCATATTTTGAAATATTTTCGAACAAGCATAAACTGTCATTATTTCAGTCCTTTAAAAATAATTTACTCAATTTCCATCGACTAGAAAGCAGTCTAAGAAAAATGAAAAAAACTAGCATTTTATTCCGGAAATTCAGAGAATGCTTTATTCAAACAATGAAAAAAGAATGTAAAAATGTTTCGATGATAATAGGGATGCATAACGTTCTAGCTGACTTAGGATTCTTCCAGAATTACATTGACTGCAACCCAACATTAAGTACTATAGTAATTTATTAATAGGGATGCAGTTAAGTTAATTTCATTCAATTTTTTCCTGCTTACATGGGACCAATTCCTTATCGTCGAAAACTATGAAAGTGATTACAAATTTCTTTATAGCATAATCCGTAAAAAGACAAATATTCGGTATGTAAACATTATAAATAACATTATTGCGAGTTTTTAATGCAATAACCAGACCCCATGAATGTAACAACGGTACAATGGCAATCAAAATGGTATGCAGTATCTTTTGTACTGGATTTGCCGGAAGAATTCCCCACCTACAAAATCGGATGCATATCCGGACGATCTTTTTAGCTGCGAAACCGTTCGCTGACAATTTTTCAGCGTTTTTTTTAAAGAAAATTTCCCAGTTTCTGATTAAAGACATAGAAATTTTGATGTGGGCACAGAGAGAAAAGTATTTTAGCAGACATTTTCTGCTCTTCCGGAGAAGTCTAGGATTTAGAGACAGCATGTCATGCTGTTTTCCCTTGCAAGACATTTATCGACAAAGCTTCTCTGAAACATTCGTCACCGATGCATCGCGGTCAAGTCGTCTCACGCACTGAAAGTCATCCGATAAAAAAAAAAACTCATCCAATTTAGTTATGTATAGATTATATTGAACATGAATTTCCTGTGAATTTTCTGGAATCAGATGCTATTTTGGATTTAAAACGTTTTTTCGTTTAGCAAGGAGATCTTAAAAACCTCATTATTAGCCTTTAAAGAATAACTTGCAGTGATCTTTTCCAAAAATTTTTCAATTTTTAGGTCTTTCCATGCTTCTCTTTGCTTTAGGGATATTATAGGTGGATTCTGGTCACTAGACTAATTCTTAGAAAATGTATTAGTCTTCTAACTTCATTAATAATCATAACGGATAGGAATGAAAAAAATCCAGGCTTTTTCCAAATTATGCAGCAGCGATTCTCTTTAGAATCACTTCTGTTACATGTCTCTTTTCAGGTTAATCGATTGAAAATATGATATTTAATCCAAATAGGAAGCGAGAAAATTGACGAGAAGATGTAGAGAGCAAGAAATTTCAACCGACACCAGGGAAATCGTGGAATAGAGACAAAATGGTAATAAAAACGGTTTGGTAGCACAATTAATTAGAAAATCTTTTAAATAAGCAACAACTAACGAACAGAAAACTAAAAAGTAAAATTGAAAAGAATTTAAATTATTAATTTACTACATATTTACCATCTTGAAAGAATATCATGGATGGATGAGGGAATACTAGTTCATTTAAGTGGAGAGAATTCATTTTTCCTACAGAAGAACATTTTAAAATAATGGGAATCGTAATTATGATTATTAATTTGTGACAACAGCCCACCGTTGATGTAATTTCATCCAAATATTGGATGAAAAAAGTGGAAACAGAAGTAAACCAATCCTAGAGGACTGGAAAAATGCGAGAAAATGAGGATGCGTTGTGAGAGGAAAGGAAATGCGAAAGTTGAATACATAAGGGGGTGAATTAGTTGAGTAAGGTGTTAAGAACAAAAAGTGGACGACTTTGTTGGTACATAACTGTACCATCAAACATATCTGTGTACTTATAGAACATTCCGGACGCATCCACATGATTCATGTCCCTTTAACATAGGAAATTAGCATACAGTAGCGAAGAAAATGTGATGACGATGGCTATTCAAAAGAACTTGCTTCCTTCTCCTTGTTACTTGTACACCGTAGTGTACTTTGCCCTATGAATTTTCAACGAAACTGAAGTCAGGAGATTTTTCAAGTACACTCCATATTCTAAACGAATTTCCCATCGTACTGAAGCAATTACGTGTGGTAAACAAGTCGGAGGAGGAATCTGATTTGAGCACTTGGATTTTTGGGCATCAGGTCAGCTGAGAGCTGTGAGCTTTTGATATAAAATAAAAAGTAACAAAAGTATTTTGGGATAAGGGAAATCCAGTAGATGGTTTGAAACCAAGAGAAAATAACGAGGTCAACAACAAAACTGAAAACAGGGAACTGAAGAAATCTTCAGTGTTGTCGGAGCTATGAGAAGTAACCTCCTGGAGTACAACAGGATCGAAAATCACTTTTAATCTTTATCATGAAAATTTGGAAATTAATAAAATTAGTAAACTCATAAAAGAAAAGCCATAAAGCTCATAAAATCTGAAAAAAATGTTAGTTCATAATAGAAACGTTAAAAAAAATGGATGCAGAAAGCTGTAGGTGGAAAAAATAAGAAATTTTCTTTCCCTTGCCTAGAAGTGATAAGCGGAACAGAAAAATGGACTAAGCTTTCAAAATTCGTAGCGTTTAAAGATCCACAGAAGAGGTGGAGGTAGTTCCAAGAAAGATTTCAATTCTAACATAATTTTGGGATAACATAGGATGTTCTGGCCTACGTAACAACAAAAATATAGCCTCAAGCCGAGAATTTAGGCGAATATGACAAATGTGGACAGCGGCGAGAAGTTATTTCAACCCGTAGTCCAGGGAAACACATGGTGAGTCTGATGGACTTCTTAATATGGGGAGAATCGCAAAAAACGAGACTTTCTACACTGGTTCGCTGATTATTTGACCTCCTCAACTAGAGGGAAATTCCAAAATCATCTGTAATCGTAATTAGGAGTCATTTTTATTTATTGGATCCAAAAAAAAATCAAATGGAAAAGTAACAGGCAAAAAAAGAAAAAAATAACGGTCCATGAGATAGGAGGAGCCTAAAAGGAACAAAAATCAAATTGTATGCAGCGATAACCACATTTTTTCCTCATATTTACTGTTCGCAACTGTCAATCGTTACGATCAAACGAAAATTTATCTTAAAGAAGCATGAAATAAAATAGAAGATAGTGAAAAAGACCAAGAAAAAATTCTTTAAAATCCATAGCAATTAAATAAACCTGCTGGAAGATCTTTTTGAGAAGGGAACTCTAGGATAGACATCCACAGCACCGTCACCGTCACCTGGATCAAGCTGAACGTGCTCCTCGTTGTTCGTTACCATATCGTTGTTTTCACCTGTTAACTTTTTAATTGATATTTGATGAATATGTGGAAAACGTTAAAATAATTCAGTTAAGAAGTAGAAATGGCACCTTTCTTAAGAACCTTTTCTAGAATAATCTTAAAACGGTACTTCAAATCATAATAAATTTATTGGAACTGATTTAAATACAGAACAAGGAAAAACTGGTTGATCAGCAAAAAGAATAATATAGGGCACAACGGAGAAAATGATCAGTGAAAAACATGGAGACTTCCAAAAACTGATCAATTAGATCATCAGATCAAGATTTATTTACTTGTCATAATCCCTAAAAATATGGAAAAGGACCAGGCTAAATGTGAACAAAAACGAAGATTCACTTTGAAAAAAAAAACCGAAATTTGCAAAATACAGCAAAAAGGATAAGGGACAGAAGAAATTAATTACAAACAACCACTAAAACAAGAATAAACACTTGAAAATGGAGCAAATCCGGAAGAAATGAAAAGATATCGTAGTGAATTAGGAAGAACCTAAACAAAAAAAACATCGCATCCATCTTTCAATGGAAAAAAAACACTAAAAATAATAAATCTTATTAGCTATGAGCACAGATTCTGGAACAAAGCTCCTGGAAAAACCACAACAAAATTTAGGGAATGTAGCACACATTTATGATGTTCAACCACATTTTATCGTTGTATGGGTCCTTCTGGATCAATTCTGCGGATCGATGAGCTCCCTCCAATTCTGATCAGCACTGTGAACCTCAAAAATATAACTCTGAAGTGATTGTTTAGTTATTAATGGGAAAAAAAAGCTTAAGATGGTGTCCATGAGAAAGAAGATGAATAGGAAACGTGGAAGAATATGTTTCCTCAAAATTTAGCTCCTTCAACGTATTGGTTACTCAAAAAAAAAACCATTGAATTTCAATGAAAAAAGAATTCTAAAATGTTTTGGTCTGGTTGAAGCATTTGACATCGTACTGTATCAGTACCGTAAACGTGGAAATCGTGAAAGGATAAGGCTTATCAATCACAGAATTTAATATAGAATACGAAGGTTGCAGAAAGGTTTCACACGTGCTTCTTTGGAAAAAAAGCGTTGCTTTTCATTCTCAAATCACTAATGATTCCTAGGAAATCCGCATCAATGGAAACTAATCCGATAGACTGCTCCTATTCTTAATGATTTACAAAAAACCACCATTTCGCAGTTCTTAGTAATGTCTCGGAGCTTGACGCTAGAGGTCACGTGCGAGAACGTTCTCTAAAAACGCTTGCAATGTTTGTAGTTGAAATTAAATAAAATCAATATCCTCGCGGACAAACTATGAAAACTGGAGCTTCGTGGGTGGTCCAAAGCGGCCGCGTTCTGGATGGGGTATGGCTGGAGGCCGATGGAAAACGCTGAGTATATTGTTACCCGTTGAGGTAAAATGATATTTTCGGTGGTCCAGAACGATATTTTTGATTGCGTGGGAGGAGTGAAGAGGAGCGAATGAGCAGTAAATGCAATAGCAAGCAGCAAGCAAGCAATAAATGAATTCGGTCAAGGAGAAAAGAAGTCGAGGAAAATCCTGGAAGTAAGAGAGAGGGAAGTATAAAAAGTTTGTTAAGTAGGAGATTCAGTAGGTAGTAGATAAAATGAGGAAGAGACAGGAAATGAGAATGAAAAAGAAATTAAATGAGGTTCACTTCAGTTCTATCTATCACATTTAAACCGACTTAATTTGAATAAGAAATACTGTAGACAAAATTTCGTGCACCGAAATGTATATTAAATAAATGATGAGTCATTTATGACGTAATCGTATGGATATACATATTAATTATGGTGAAATTATTGAGTGAAACTAGTGATGCGCTGATGCACGGTCCCACTCATATGAGTAATATTTGCGCTTCTCTCCTCCCTCTCTCTCCGTCTCTGTATTTCGTTGAAAATCGGCAAGATCTACGGATATTTGCGGTTCCTGCATTTGTATATCGCCCTCGATATCCTATCCTTCACTCCCATCTTCTGGATGAGTCGTTCAGACCATCACATGATGAAAATTATGTTGCAAAAATGGAAAAATGACGAAAATCTGCAGCACTCTCGTTTACTCGGACGGTGCCGAAAGACTGCTTCATCGCCAATAATCTGACCTAAAGCAAACCGGTGTACCATGTCATAGTCATGCAAAGCGCCGCCCGAATGGGTCATGCTTCGAGAGATCCGAGAAAGATATTCCCGACTAGAGAGGTAAATGTACATGATAGGATCCAGTGAGAACATGTTTTTCCCCGCTGTGGGAGCAACTTTCAGGGGTTAAATTTTCTGCTGGATCCCAAAATAGCAGTATTTAATCATACAATCAGGCTCCTCAGAAGAGTTCAAGTTGAAAAGTAGAGATACCTCATGAATAAGTTTCAAATGAGGGAAAATAACTCACGGAAGTAACGATGACTACAGAATAATACTGAGGAAATCCATTTTATCCCACGTAGCTAAACGATATCGTGGAAAAGGTCATGCGAAAAAAGTGCTTCGATAAGTTCTCCACAAAGTAAAAAAGAACCGGAATTATTCATTGAAAACTTATTGAACACATATTTCCAGGAATTGTTAGGAACCCAGGATATAGATATTGTAACTTGTTAGGATACGTTCAAGGGTCTATGGAATGGAAAATTACTGCGACGAAAAAGAGGTCGAAGACGCCAAAAATCCGATATATGTACTCTCGTTCAAGCACTTGTGAACACACAGGTGATTATTATTTGAGGACCATTTTCCAGGATAACCATTGTTATGAAATATTCATGGAATTATAGAAGCGCCAGGATAGAGCTATTGGCAGATCATTTATTCAATGAAAATATGAGAAATAATATGGATATGGGTGCAAATTATGATGTAGGAGTACTTCTGACTGTTTACCCATTATTTTCTGGAATTAGCTATGAGAAAGAAAGCAGAGAGCAACTCTGAAAATGAAGCTTTCTATGAGAGCCCGTGCTGGACTCCGATCCTGTAAAAACTTTCGAATCAATGCAATGCTTAGTATCGTCACCATCTAATGGGAACTTCAAGAAAATTGATTTCACAGGTAGTGGTTGATTGTTATTTTTGTTGAAATACGTCCTTACCAAAATTTCTGTGATCAAAAATGTATACGATGGAAGATTTTGTGTTGGACGGACGGACCAGTGCAGGAGTCGCAGATTTTAAAAATGCTATATGTTCATATGTATCCTTGCTTACTGGAGATTTATAGCATCCACAGCCCATCAGGAGAAAACAAGAGCTTATCAGCAATGAATAATTCGGACTCAACATATCATACTGAAAAAAGCAAGCAAACTTTTCTGGATGGACGTGAATGAATGGTGGCGATCCGTGTGCTAAAACGACAGCAAGCATTGAAGGGCCGCAATATGCAGCAAACTACTGCCCAGCCCGTTCCGCCCAACAATTATCCACAAATCGTTTTTCTACAAGCTAGGAATGTGCCGGAAATACGTCAGGCGCTTTCTACGCCAGTCATCTCCTCACTGGCGCAAAACGAGTCGTCCAGTTGGCAGAACGGGCTGATCGTTCGTGTACACCGTGTTTGGTTTTCCATTCCACGTTTTTCCTGGAAATAGTGTTTGTTTCTCTTATTTTTATGTGAACTCAATTTCGTATGACGTAGAAGAGTGGGCGGCGTTTTGTCGCTTTCGCCAGTATTGATTGTTTTCATGGATACGGAATAGATTATCGGCTGGGTTGGAAGGAGGAACGCGGCTTCAACGTGAACCTTTCGGTTGTTTCGATTGGAATAATCTAGTTGTTCTTGCCCGGATTTAGAGCAGTTGATTTCTTGTTTTGGACGACTTCTTTATCTAGATCTTTCTACGGATTATTATCCTTATATCATCTCCTTTTTAAGAGCAGAGCTTTTAAGAAATTAAAATCACTTCTTAAAAGTTGTCTTGTTGCATTGCACTTTGTCTCTGTAATTTTCACTAGGTTTAGTCACTTTTTTTGCTCATCCCGAAGCTTCCGTCTTTTATGGTTTCTCATCGTAACGTTTTCACGGATATCCCAGTTTCTTTCGGTGTTTCCATACTCGTTAATATAGCTTCATGCAGAATGTCTAGGTTGTCGTCTCAAACAAATCTATAACTTCTTTGTGATGACTGTGGACGACACTGTTCTCAGCAAAGTGATCAAGTATGGGAAATTAATCAAGAAAAAAGAGAAGGTATTTTATTAGCCGTCGTAAAACATGCTTATTTTTTGTTTGTCTGTTATTTTTCTATGTTATTCCTTTAATATTTAGGTCGCTCATGCTTTGAGCCGGTTGAATAACATCGAAATGACTTTGGAAATATTGTCGGCCACAAATATCGGTCGTTATGTGAACAGGTGCGTTGATTTTGAGTCATAACTTGTTCGAAACTCTTCAATAACTATGAATTTCATCAGTGTATAGTACAATTTCTCTTTCTGGAAGTTCTTATGCCTATTTTTGTAAGAAGTAAATATTCACTCAGTTTTCCTCGTAGTGACAGAATCTTTCGCAGTTCTGGCTAATTTCTGTCGTTTTATTAGGAATACCTAGAGGCTCATTTAAGGATTTCCGATTTACTGAGGTTTCTGTCTCTCTGGATTCTGGATTTTTGTATGCTTTATCTTTCTTGTTCTGGAAATGTGAATGGAACTCAAGGAATGCTGGTGCTCACGGACAAACGTTAGTGATCAGCATCGAAAAAGATCACAATGATGGGGTCAAAATAGGCATCCATAATGATCAGCATCCATAGATATCCATCTTTGAACTTGTTTTGTTTTGCATTTAAAGGACCGCTACTGACTGTCCTATAATTCTGAAACAAGAACCTATTCTCTACTTGTGCCGAGAATCCAATATCGAAAATTTCCTGTCAAGCGGACTTTATTGATTTTATTTGGAATACCTAGAGGCTCATTTAAGGATTTCTATTGATTTTATTAGGAATACCTAGAGGTTCATTTAAGGATTTCCGATTTACTGAGGTTTCTGTCTCTCTGGATGAATGTTTCATTTGTATTTATATTCGTCTTTCATCGCAAATTCATATAGGAAAGAAAACGCAATCACTTTTCTTCTTTGCTTAATTCACGTCACATCACTTTTAATTTAAAGGCGTTCAGACTCATTTGACGGGTCTAATATCTTAGCTTCACAATTTAGACTTTGTCACGACTCGGAATATGGTCGCGATGCCTCCAGAATCATTGAAAAGTGGAAGGAAGTTGCACGCCAAAGTGGTGTTCGAGGTGGTGATGAGGATCGAAGTTCGGAAGACGGCGATGCTTGTGAACGTGATCAGTCGCCGGTTGCTGCTGGTGTGTCCGACGACGTCGAAGAAGAATCGCATTCCAGAAGCTATAACAGTGGTCGTAGTCGCAGTCGACATGATTCTGGACATGAGGACGGTTATAGAAACGACGACACCTACGAGCATGTTTCCACGAAACATCGACGTAAACGTGACGAGGATAGCGAGAGTTATCACGACGACTATAGGAAGGAAGAAGGAGATCTGAAAAGACGTCGTTCCGATGGAAAACGCCTCCAAGATCAGTCACGCAGTCGCAGTGAACGATATGATGATGACGGTTTGTTAATCAAGAATATTACTTGTAGAATAATGTGAATGCGCTGACCTTCAACTTCAGATTCGGATGATGGATATCGTTATCCTTCGGCGAAGCGCAGTCGCAATGTGGAGCATACGAGGGATGAAGAGGAACATAGTAGTGACAATAGTGACCATTCCCTGAACAGGTTTGTTCAGCTTCTCATTTAAAATTTGTACTTTGTAGATGTTTATTTTCTAATTTATTATATACTATTTTTAGAAACTATGATAGTGATGAGTATCGAGATGTTACCAGTCCCAAGTCGTTTGCATCGTCGTCTAAGCAGAGGTGTTATTTTTCAATGGGAGATTGCGCTATTTAACCTCTACTTTATTACGAATATTTTCTTCCTGAATAGAATATAGTATTACTTGTACGGAAACTGGAATTCCCTCCAGCGATTGGACTTATCACACTCATGGACTTCAAAACCATGCATACAAGTGTTAAAATCCTTCTATAGTCTGAAATTCTTCGATGATTTGAGAGTGACTAAAGAGGACGTATGAGTGGCGCATCAGCGAGCACTGCTCCCTGCAGAGGTCGGGTTTGGTCTCAGGTTTGTACTCGGGGTCAAATCCTCGAATATATGAGATCTTGCTTAAATTGTCCGATTTGTTAGGCAATTCTATTTCAGGAGAAAACAATTTTCATGCTTTATTGTCCTGAACACTTCTACTTTACTTAATAATTATATTTGCCTCAGGCAGTCATCTTCTCATGGCAGTTTCTCCAAGAAGAGGGACCATCCGTCAGAGGAGTCTGAGCTAACGCAGCATGCGTCTTCGTCCAAAATGTCGTCAAAAACTACACCAAGCAAGGTTAGAATATTTGTTTCTTAGATTTTTTGATGTTATTATTTGTTTAGAAAGTGGTTACTGAGTTCGACATGATGCTGCAAAGTGCAGATTCTGGTCAGCCGAAACATAAAAAGCAGCGTGAACCTCACTGGAAGTGGAGTGACATGCCTGTGGTAGGTTATTCTGCACATCCCTTTTCACCTTTGAATCCCCACGAAAAGTAGGATTATCGGGGATTTCTTTATAATTTAGATTTTTAATAAAAATTTCAATCGATTCGCTATCGGTGCCTTGATAAGGGCAGATGGGCATAGGGCGTCGATGCGTCGTAGTGATCGTAACTTTTCAACCTGTATGTAAGACAGTAAACTGTAAGGACTGGAATGTGCATCTGTAGGCCTATGTTACCAGTATAACAATGAAGGACTTTTTATGTGAAAAAAAAACAAACATTTAGATTTTCTGTTTCAGTTGAGCAATTATCAGCCATTTCCGCAAGCACCGCGAGCGTCGAAAGATGCAGCGCTACCTCTTGGTATATTACTCCTTACTCAATCTTACTCAGATCACATTGCATCAGAGATAGCAAGTATATTTAGCTGACGATTTCAACCCAGAAAACATGTTCAAACCTCGAAACGAACGTGGTAAAGTTTTTGCTGGCCGTAGAAAAAATACAGCAATGAATGTGTCTTCGTTGTTCAACATTTGTATCCGAGTTCTTTGCAACAATATTGGAGGTGCGTCTTTACAGGCTTTAAAGTGTTTACTTACCTGTAATTAAAGGAAGTTTTTTTTAGTACTATTATATGCGGAATATATTCCTTATGACGTGCTAAAACCGGTCTTTGAAAGGTGTACTGTCGAAGAGCTGGCAAGTATCGAAGCGAAACATCCGGTGAGAATATTTGATTATTTAAAAAATTGCAAAGGCTCATAACTATATCATTTCTGACCTCTGAGACTGTGATGTTCCTTGAGATCCATCTTTTAAAAAGATGAAAAAAAAACCTCTCCTAACTCAAATCCTCTTTTCATATTAAAACGTACCGCGAAAGAACTTAAGGCTAAATTCGCTACTAATTATGGATGTAGATGTGTTTATGGAGGTGTTACACTGTTCTTGTGAAAGAAATGAATGCAATGACATACAATATGTAATCGGATGTTATTCAATAAATAAAAGCAACCACTATCTTCTACATATAAAATTTGCAGAATATTTTATCGAATTTGTCATTGTGAATTCCTTATCCTATTTTTTGTTATTTTCACTGTCCCCTCTTTCATTTTTGTTTGTTAGTAAATTCAACATCTTAAATCTAGTATCTATCATTTCTCTTGTTAGTACCTCGAAGACGATTCTGATGAGCTGTGGCAGCGATTTGTGTCGAAGAAGTATCCGGGGGAGGAGCCAGATTCTGATACTTCGTGGAAGGACTTATATTACTCACTTGAGAAGGAAAAAGAAGACAAACTGAAGCGACTAAGCCAACGTATCGGGAAGATCCATCAGGCCGATTCAGGAAAAGGACAACGAAAGGTTCTTTTTTTTCTGAGTCTCATTTTCTATGTCTTATAGGGATTGAAATAACGAGATTCCAGACAATGCTGGCAGACGCAACTGCTCCTTCTTATGTGAGACGTCGTCAGATGCAGCACGGAATTGCTCACGCCTCTCGTCCATTGCCGAGCGCCATAGAAGTATCGAGTGCTCGTAGGAAAATTTTTGAGACAGGAGGTTCTTGTAGATTAAAGCCTTTGTGGTCTGTCACCGATATTTTATTTATTTATTTATTTTTTCTTCAGGTTCTAAAGCCGCTTTGGCTGCTATTCCTTCGGCTGTCGTGAATCGTAACTCAACGGTTGGTGCGAAAACCGATCGTAACGCAAAGAAAGCACCTGCGAAAAAGGGTGCACTTATGATTAAAACCATGAAAATGCTCAACATGAAGCGTAAGTAGGTTGACAGATTTCGAAGAACTGGTTAGTTACGTTATTGTGTATTATTCCGTTTCTGTTGCTTATGAGAACTTCTATACTGTGCAAGTGTCACTAAAGACTCCTTGAAGCTAGTTACCTATTAACAATCCAAGGAAACTGTAACTGTGAGCGCTGGTAGAATCGTTTAGTAGAATTTTCATCGTTTAACTATTCACCACTCACTCATTTACTCGTAACACCTCACATCTTTATCTAGTCTAATCGTGTGATTTTTTTTCTCTTAAAGTTTGCTTTTTGGAGTTATAGAGACCAGTTCTTCGACTGTCGCTGCTGAGCAGAAGCTTGTATTTTTTTTAGTATCCTTTAATGTTCTCAACTGTGTTGTTTTACTGCTAAGCAACTTAAATAAGTTACTTTTTAAACTTTGTTCGATTCTTTGACAGAGTTTTTGAAGTTTGATTGGAAGCAGAAAAACATCACCTTGTAAAATACTAATCTTTCCGGCAATTTGCTTCGAGTGTGTAGTAGTTTTATGAAGTATTCTAGTGTAGCGTTCTTACCCTTCTTCGTTCGTACCACAGATTTCTGGAAGGATTTGGGCAAATTTTGAAAATCCGTATTTGAAGTTAAAGTGAAGTTTGAAGGTATAGCTGGATTCTTGGATAGCTTTTTAAATGACAAAGATGTTCTAATGTGACAGAACTTGAACCAAGTATGTGAAGAGTTGATTAAGTTTGCCAACGTCGGAGTTTGCGGGATATACTTACGTGTTCTTGTTTTTACTCTACGTTTTTTTCTTCCCAGTCTTATTAGTTCGATTTTGTAGGCGTTTTTTTTTTTCGTTGTTGCACATCCAATAGGTTTTTTTGTATTTTTATTTGTAGAAAACTCGTTACTAGTTTGTTTGTTGTAATGAGTTGCGGGCGCTTGTCTATGTCTAGTTCTATTACGGGAACAGGGAAGTTCTAGGAGACGTGTCTTCAATTTGTTTGAAGTACCCAACAACATTAACATTGCTCATAGTCCTCATTTTCCTCTCAACTTTCCCTATATTGGCATGATTTGATGTGAGGAACAATTCTGATAGAACCGCTTATTGTTGTGGAGGAATTACGCGTATATGTGTGTCTTTCTATCGTTCTAGCATTGAAGTATTGTATTCTGATACACTATAAAATCAGTCTATGACTAATTTTATTTCATAAATATTGAAAGAAGTACAATTTGAAAATAAAATTTGGATGTGCACGTTGTGTAAATGTTTTCTAAACGATTTCAGCAGAATATCTGAAAAGAAGATCTCTTATCAGCGTTTCATCTTATCTCAGCTTATCCTTCCTTTTGGTGATTCACATATGTTTACGATTCATTGCGACTGATCATTCGCTCCGAAAACATGTTTCGGGATCGAGATTGGGGGATCCAAGATATACTGTTCAAGTGGGTTACGTCGCACGAATTGTCAGTTGAATTTTTTTTTCTGCCAAGTTTTATCTGACGACCTGACATATTGGTGTTAATGTGCTCTTCGAAGCTTTGAAGAAATTATTTTGTTTTTAATTCAGAAATTATTCAAGTGAGAATAGTAGCTTTCACCAGGATCTCGAGCTGTTGTCTAGTTACTGGGAAGAGAAGAATTTTCAATCCATGGTGATATACGTGATCAGGAGGCGCGAATTTACTACTCCATCAGAGATCATAAAGAGAATAATGATTACGTTGGGATTTTTTCAACAAGAGAGGAAAAAAGGTGAAGAAAGGGGGAGTAGTGAGAAGGGAAATGAGGTAGGGAGGAGGACGAATGGTGACGAAGGAAGAAGAGAGGAGAGGAAAAGAATTAATTTGATGTTGAGTAGAGGCATTTTAGAACGCTGGGCTTGAAACCTAGGTGAAGCATTTTTTTATTTCCCCGGTAGGAAATATAAAAATGTATAGTAGAATAACCAGAAATGAAATCGCTTCTTCTTTTCCAAAGAAATAGAAAGTACTGTAGTGAAAATAGTTAATGTAAGAGATAGATTTTAAAGAGAGAATGTCAGGATATGCCATCCAACTTTTGACACGAAGAAAAACCTATCTTATAATACAATGAACGTGATACGTCATAAATACTTTGATTAAAACTGTAAGGATGATAAAACGAAGGAAAAATTTTTCGAAATGCTATGTAACGATTAAAAAAGTACAGTTCCTCGAAAAAATTGGTTTTATTTTGGATTACTGGTCCTTTACTGCCCACTGAATATGCAAAAACATTTGCAAAATCGGAAATCCGCTCGGAAAGAGATAATGGAAGGGTTCTTCTGAAGCTGACCTGAGTATAAGAGCACCAAGTAGAAGCAGGGGCGAGAGGCGGGGGAACTACAATGTTTACAGAAATAAGTCAATATATTGATTTGTTATTGCTTATTATTTATCTATTTACTTATCTACACCGATAAAACATGGACAACTTTTTATTATGAATTATTTTATTTTATTATGATTTATTTTTTATTATTACTAAGACTCTTTTTTTGAATAACCTTTTTTGTAAAGGGTTCAATGCGAAAAAAGACATCTACACTCGAAGATAGAAATAAAATCTGTAAAAGTTGTCCGCATAATTTACTGAATTACAATACTTCTAATAAAGTACATCCAGTAAAATGTTGCAAATTTGTACATAAGAATTTTATTTGTTTTTTTTGCTTTGCGAAATGTGGCGTTTCTATCCCTTCTAGTTCTTTCTTGGAGTCCAGTCGAGAAAAATAGTGAATTTTTCCTCACATTTTTCAATTTTTCCTGAACACCTTTAGAGATGGAGCAAGGATAAACGATTCGGATTTGCAGATAGCGGTTCTCCGTGATGTTATATCAAGGAATAGCAGCGGATCTTTTATCTGCCGTAGTATCAGAACGAGAAAAGTGCGAAAATCCAGAATTTTGGCCGGGTGTCAAAATATGTATGACTTCGGACAAGGTCCAATAAGTCAACTCATTCTGTATAAAAATCCACCTACTCTAAGGTATGTTATAGGGGATAATTTTTTTTTACCAGAGCTTTGTTTTTCTTTTTCCACAGCTTTTTCTCGTTCTCTCAAAAGTTAATTGGGATAAGCTGCAAAATTTCCTGAAATTTTGCACCTCAGTCAAAAAAAAAAAAGAAAAAAAATCTCCAGGTGTTTCTCAAGAGACTGAACTAACTATTTTACGGTGCAAACTTTCTTTTATAGAATGCGCTTCTTACTTTCCCTTCGCCTGCCTTTGTTTTTTTTTGGGACCAAGTTATAAATATTTATTTCAATCCGCCAAAAATTGCACTAATGCTGCACTCATTCCCAATAATTGACAGTGTTCATAGCTAAAATTGGTTCCAAATCGTAATAGCTGTAAATTTATTTGTATTTCAATTACAAATTGTGTTTAGTCGGCTATTTGTTACATTATTTTGCCTTTTTTTTTCATTTACTAACCTTTCGAATTAATTTTTTAAATTCCATTTATTACATCTAATTTTTAATTGCTTCGAAAGCGACTACATTAGAGAGAATGAGAGAGGCTGGCGCGGGGTCGGTTTCGGGATGATCCTGTCCCAACTACACGTCTCGCCCTCATCATAAGCTTGGCTGAGAGTAAACCACCACCAAGATTCCCTACTATCTGGGAAAACCAGCCGGATGGTAGTTTCGGATGTTCCATATAGCTTGACGACAAGTTGGACTCAAAGCTAAACCTCCGACAACTGCGGGAAAAAATCTGCCTCTTTAGTACGGATTCCACCTCAGTTCTAAACACAACGGACCTGTCTTCTCTGCTGTTGGACGATATAGCGACCGTTTGGAAACGTTCTGATTCTTGGTTGAGCAGACGTCGTTGAATTTGGCCCACGATGACTCGAGCGTGACTTGTGATGAGGACGGTTTCAACACGAGAACAATGTCCACAAATTGTAACCTGCGTGCTTTCGAATCCGGAACTAAACACAAATTGGCCCGGTCACGTTGTGAGAGGAACGGACGTCAGATGGACAAAAAATACCAAGAAAGAGATACTAACAGATGCCAAATATTTGAGAAACTTTATTATGGCATGATTTGTGATAGTGTGCCTGCGAGATTTTTAGATGGAACCCTTTATTTGCCTGACGTTTCGGCTTTTTCGCCGTCTTCAGAGGCCTAAATAGAATATGCCGAGGTTTTAAGACATTCAAACTACTACGTGAAGTACCGCCGAATTTATTATGGTAATTTTTTTTCTCCCCACGGATCTCCCTCACTAGAGGGATCACAGCCGGTTAGTCGCGAGGCTACGTGGAGCGTCCCCGGGTGGCGGATAGGGAGCTAAACGCGGACCAAAAGCGACCTTGCGCTTGCCCAGAGACGCAGGTGGATTCAGGGGATGGACTCCCTGTTTCTGCTGAGCCAGGACTGACTCATGACATCCTTGTATCCCACGTCGGTCCGGCCAAAAGCCTGCAATCAAGTGACTGGGAGGTGCAAGGGAGGCGGTTTGGAGTCGCCTCCAACAAATAAGCTCCACATGTCCACACCGGGAGAACGAAAGTTCTCCCAGAAACTCATGGGACTAGAGGCTTGCAACCTGCCCATGGGTTTTAAAATTTTAAGCAAAACACAGTAATAGAAAAGAGTCTCCTGATTCCGGAGGAAAGCCTGGTACGGTAGCGCCAGGTAGGACGGGGTTGCAGGAGTCATGTAGGCTACCAAAACGGAAAAGGGCTAGGATGGCGATCTGTACTTATAACGCACGTACGCTTGCATCGGAAGCGGCCATCGAAGATCTGATGATGCAAGCCAAGAAGATCAAGTACGACGTCATCGGACTGACCGAGACGAGACGACGTCACCCTCTCAACGCCGTATATGAAACTGGAGAAGAACTGTTCTTAGGAACATGCGACAGTAGAGGTGTTGGTGGAGTTGGCGTCCTCGTCAACACGAGTATGGCAAAGAACATCGACTCTTTTGAACAACTTACGACCCGAATCGGACGTCTGCGGATGAGAAGATGTGGCCCAATACCAGCTTTGACTATCTTCGTCGTTTACGCTCCAACATCAAGCTACGAAGAAGAAGAAGTCGAAGCTTTCTATATGGACCTGGAGAAGTTCTACCAAGAAGATCATGCCTTTTACAAGGTCATAATTGGCGATTTCAACGCTAAGGTTGGCCCAAGAAGAACGCCGGAGGAACTTCACATCGGGACCCACGGCCTACAATGGAATGACCAGGGAGAGAGGCTCTCCGAGTTCATCATGACGACTAAGACCATCCATGGGAACTCGCAATTTCAGAAGCCCTCTTCTTTACGCTGGACGTGGGAGTCACCCGGTGGAGGGTACCGTAATGAAATAGACCACATCATCGTCAATAAAAGGTTCTGCCTGACGGACGTCGGTGTTGTACCAAAGTTCTATACGGGATCGGACCATCGCCTCCTCCGAGGAAGATTTTCCTTCACAAGGAGAGCAGAGAAAGCCGCCAAGTTCAGAGAGAGAAATCCCAGGACTACCATCAACTGGGATCTCTTCGCTACGCTAGCCGGCTTTTGGAAAGATTCTGCAATGGACAACATCGACGAGGAATATGACCGGCTTGTCGAACACCTTCACGACTGCGCGAAGAAGGCTGAGAGTTTTAAAACCACCAAGAGGCGTCTGTCTCTTGAAACTCTTGAGCTGATACGCCAGCGTGGAGCAGCACGAGCCGCAGGGAACCGAGAACTCACGTCCGAGCTCGCAAGGCTTTGCCGAGAGGCGATAAAGGAAGACCTTAAAGAGAGAAGAGCAGAAGTGCTGGCTGAAGCTGCAGAGGCGGGGAAAAGCATCCGCTATGCCCGTCGAGACTTCGCCAGTCGCAAGACGAGGATGACTGCTCTCCGGAACCCAAAGGGAACAACCATTGCATCGAGAAGGGGGATGGAGAAAATCATCTACGACTTCTACTCTGATCTCTTCGACAGCCATGTCCACTTGCCTCCTCACCATCCGAGGGAAGATGGACAAGTCATTCCAGAGGTTCTCCCGTCCGAAATACGACATGCTATCATGTCGGTAAGAAATCGTACGGCACCCGGTCCCGACAGAATAAGACCAGAACACCTGAAGAGCCTTCCGCCAATACTCATCAACACCCTGGCGAGGCTCTTTACACGTTATCTGTCGGAATGCAAGGTTCCTAAACAGTGGAAGACCAGCAAGACCGTGTTGTTGTATAAAAAGGGAGATCCACATGACATCGGCAACTATCGCCCAATCTGCCTACTGTCCGTCATCTACAAGCTCTTTACAAGAGTAATCCTTAATAGGATTGAAAAAGTCTTGGATGAAGGACAGCCATGCGAGCAAGCAGGGTTTCGAAAAGGATTCAGCACGATTGACCACATTCACACTGTTTCGAAACTCATCGAGGTATCACGAGAGTACAAGATGCCGCTCTGTCTCACCTTCATCGACTTAAAGAAGGCTTTCGACTCGGTTGAGACGGAAGCGGTCGTGGAAGCCTTGGACAACCAAGGCGTCCCTACTCAATATATAAAGGTACTTCGAGAGTTGTACAGTAACTTCACGACCGGAATTTCGCCATTCTACAAGAACATCGTCATTGACGTGAAGAGGGGGGTCCGACAGGGTGATACAATTTCACCCAAAATATTCACAGCCACCCTCGAGAACGCAATGCGAAAGTTGGAATGGGACGACATGGGAGTGAAGGTTGATGGACGGCAGCTACACCATTTGCGCTTTGCTGATGACATCGTACTGGTAACACCTAGCATCAGCCAAGCGGAACGAATGCTGACCGAATTCGACGAAACATGTGGATGCATCGGTCTTCAGCTGAATCTACAAAAGACGATGTTCATGCGGAACGGATGGGTCTCGGATGCCCCATTCACGCTCAACGGAACGAACATATCCGAATGCACCAGCTACGTTTATCTGGGTCGGGAACTGAACATGATGAACGACCTGACCCCCGAGCTGGGCAGGAGGAGACGAGCGGCTTGGGGAGCGTACAAGAGCATCGAGGATGTAGTGAAGAAGACCAGGAACACCCGGCTCCGTGCTCACCTCTTCAACACCACCGTACTTCCTGCTTTGACCTATGCTTCGGAAACCTGGGCATTTCGCAAGCAGGAAGAAAACGCGGTGAGCGTCATTGAACGCGCAATTGAGAGAGTGATGCTAGGAGTATCCCGTTTCACGCAAGTGAGGGACGGGATTCGAAGTTCTCTCCTACGTCAGCGATCGAAGATTAGAGACGCTGCCGCGTTTGCCAAGGAAAGTAAAATAAGGTGGGCCGGACACGTGATGCGCTTTAATGACAACCGTTGGACCAGAGCCGTGAGCGACTGGGTTCCCCGCGATATTAAGCGCACTACAGGAAGACCGCCGACCCGATGGTCAGATTTCTTCACGAAGTCCTTGAAAGAAAAATATGATGCTCTTCGTGTCCCACGCGAAAGGAGGAACCACTGGGCTACTCTGGCACGCGATCGGGACAAATGGAAGAATTACTGGCGCCCGCTCGACCAGTTCGAAGATCAACGGGAGTCAAGGTGATCAAGGTGATCAATTTTTTCTCCGTCGTCCCCTTTACCAGACTCTGGAAAGTCAGATCATCATGCAATCCTTATGCCAAAATTCAAGGAAAGTCGAACTTTCACGCTTCTGAAAGATCCAAAATATCCAGGGAGGAAAAAACGCCGACGAGATGAGGTGAATACAGTTGGACCACGAACAGGCCAATCAGCCTATCCGGTTAGACTTCCTGAGAGGTTAACTGGACACGGTTCAAGGATCTGGACATCGTCAACACTCACGGACCTTATGAAGTTTTTGAATGACGATTGTGAGGAAAAGAAACGAGGCCATTGTTGCTGGGACGTACACGATCACTGAGGATTAACAGTTTAACTGACTAGCAGTGATAGTAAGATGAACTACATTTTCGGACTTTTATCCAAGTAAATTAAGTTATTAAGGAGTAATTTTTTAAAAAAATTACGCCTAGATTTTAGTTGTCCAATCGGCCCTGACTTTCGTTATGCGAACGTCGCGACTTAAATCTATACCAAGGATTTGACTGCGATGAGGTCTCTATCGGCAAATACAGAGTTCGGGATGTAGATTAGGAAAACGAGCGTGGTCCCGATCAATTCCCCCTAATTGTCGTGAAAAACGCCGTGGGAAACAGCGTTTGTTCCTACGATGTGCGTTAGAACAGGTCTGAATTGCGCACGCGCCGCATCTACGAACGAGCGGACGAGAATCAGTGAGGTCTCATCAGTGGCTCTCTCAAGTAAAACCAATGAATAGACTGCTGAGGGAGCTTTAGCGTGTACGAGAGTAAGTTAGTACGTTCTAACGTACCTCGTAAGCACCAGAATGGTTCCCACGGCGTTTTTCAGGATGACTAAGGGGAATTGAGTGAAGCCACGCTCATTCTCGTAATCTACATCCCGAACTTTATATTTCTCCATAGAGACCCCGATATCCTCACTTTCGTGACACACTACCTTTAACGATGATTGTAAAATTTGTTTGTGGAATTTTTATTATTCTAGAAAGAAGTGAATTCAAAATATCCGTTTTAGAAGATTCTTAGTACGGTGCTTTATTTTTTCCCAATTTTAGGGAAATCTCCTCCTCCTCCAACTCATCCCCCACAAAAAAAAAACGAAAAAAAAAAACCAAGGACACGGCTCTACTAAAGAAAACAATTATTGAAACCAAGGACAGTTTGTTATATGCAAAATCCACTGGGAAGCTTAGAGCGTTTAATTTTAGAACATCGCAATTTTCACCAAATTCTTTGAATCGTTATTACTAAATTATTGTTCTTTTTTTTTGGGGTGGGTGTAGTGTAGCGGTTAGATTTCGGTTTCGCTTCCTGCACGATCGATCGGAGGTTCGAATCCGCCCTAGTGCTCACCAAGCCTTTCATCCCTCCGGGGTCGATAAATTGGTGCCAGACTTGTCCGGGAGGATAAAAACACTGACTTGACACATCGGCTAGCCACCGCAAGTCATTGTATAGGCCAGAAACACGTTCGTGAACCTCAAACGATTCTGAATTGAAGTGAACGTGGGGGCGCATCTCGAGCGGATTGATTAACTCCAGAAACTTTATCCTTTATTATTTTTTTTTTGTAATTTCAATTATTGTACGATTCTCTATCGGAACTTGCGAACACAGTTGCAGTATAGTAGTATTTCTTTCCCCATCTACAAATAAACAAGGTGGTGATAGTTCAGATGATGTCGAAAACTTTTAATACTTCTTGTGAACATAATCTCAAAATTTTTGTCTAATTTGTTTTTTTTTTATTTTTAAATAAGCCTTGAAAACATTGATTAGCCTTGAAAATATATTTATGTAGAAGAATACTGATATATACTAACACTTTTTTATTCTATTTTTTAAATTTTTTTTATTCTATTCTATATTCTATTATATATTTATATGTTATTATTTGTATTTTATAGTCTCCTTTTCTTATTCTTTTTTTCATAGTCTTAATGTAAGGTGGGTTAGCTATAAGTAAGTTTTGGTTAGATTTCTTATGTGGGAGTAAAACTTCTACACGACATTTTTAAATCTAAAAAAAAGAAAATGAAAAAATGTTGGATCGAGGATAAAAAATTGAAAATAATCGTTCATACTATGGAAATGTATGTTTCGTAGTTGTTCGTACCTATAATTTTCAGTGGTGAGCAATGAATTTTCTTTGTATAAAAATGTAATGAGAAAACAGGAAAAAATTTTGCATGTCACAGTAATAGAGAAAACAAAATTAGGAAATAAAAAAATAACATTATTAGTTGAGAAGGGTTTTGTGTCCAAGGTGAAAGATACATGAAATAATTACATAAAATTTGTGTCCCTTCGCTTGTACTGCATTTACTGATCAGCAGTTAGTGATGATTATCAAATTTAATTACTTTATTACTTTATCAAAGTAGTGACAGTTTCGAATTTAATTACTTTATCAAATATAGGTCTTCCTTTTTTTTTGAGGAGCGTCTTTTTTAAGGTCTTATTTTAGCCTCAAGGGGAGGCTAATCTAAAGTGGATCGTCTAGTTAGACGCGAAACGATCCACCTTTTTAACTTTAGTCTCTATCTTTTTTTTTTAAATGTGTTTTACTACTGTAAAAAATATTCTTTATGTGAAACATTTGATCCAGAATTTCAGCTCTCTTTTAGTCAAATAACATTTATTCTAGCTCATTTCCTAAAAAATAAAGTTCATTCTAACGTGTATTAATGGAAACGATTGAGGCACATTAGCATCCATTGAAATTTTGGATGTAGTTAAACCTCAAGACAAGTTTTTTTTGGATCGTCCTTGAAAAAAAATCACCACGTCCTTGAAAAAAAGAAGATCAACTCAGAAAAATTGAAGTGTTTTTGCACGGTATGTATTTAAGAAGGGATTGTAAAAGTTCATCTCGGAAGAAATTCTCGGAGAAGAAAATTGTAGTGTCAGCGTATGGAGATGTGCATAAAACATTCGTAAAGAACCGCATGAAAATGTGCTAAAAATTGGAGCTTGTTTCCTGGATAATAAATGCAAAGTGGTACAATTTAATCAGGATCTAATGTTCTTTAAAAAAATTTATAAGCCAATCGCTTCGATTATTTTTACAGTAAAAAAGGATGAAGGGTCTTGCGTTAATCAGTCCGCTTGGGACCCACCACCAGATCCATTCCGATTCAGAATCGTTTGAGATTTACGAACGTGTTACTGGCCTATACAATGACTTGCGAAGGCCAGCCGATGATCATATCAGTGTTTTTATGCTTCCATAAAAGTCTGGCACCATTTTATCGACCCCGGACGGATGATGGGTTCGGTTGGCACAGGGGTGGTTTCGAACCATCGACCCTTGTGGCTACAACGGACCTCTAACCGACTGCGCCACACCCGTCCCATTTTTAAAGTGATAGCAATCAATATTCAATAATATTATCATGCATTATGGAAAAGAAAACGAGAAACAGCGCTATATAGCGCGATAGTTTGGAGAAACGCTTAAACGTCTATCGTTTAACATTATTCTTTATTTATTTATATGTATATGTTTTCTATTATGGTCCAGCACGGAAAAAAATGGTTGTCGTTGAACGATTGATAGCGAAATGGTGCACGAACGCTCACGCCCGGGGATCTGCGATTGTGCTACGGCACGTGCAATTTCACTTGCACTTCTGACTTCAGCTTTCATAAACTGTGGAATCGTGAGATCAGAAGAAGTTCAGCATCGCATCGCATCGCGACATATCGCACTAAAACGTACAACTTTTTTTTTCGGATCGCGTTCTCGTCGTCGCCACCGCCGCCGCCACCGCCGCCGCTGCAATGTTTCGCACCCGAACAAAGACCTCAATGTGCGTGTGTTTCGCCCTCTTCGACAAGGCTCTTGGATGGGAAATCCTCGCCCACCGCGTCCACTTAGCCGCTGCAACAATTTTCCGAAGTCACACATTCTTTACGCGGACATAGTAGTCAGTGGAATTTCGGTTGTGGATGTGTTCATGCGAAGTTTCCCCGGATAGTTTTTTTTCCGGGGGGGTTTTTTTTTGTGATTAGTTCGGGTGTTCGATGAGATGCGTGTGTTCGTCACTGCAAGTGTTAGAGGTTCCATTGCTTCTGACCGTGGTCGAGAATAATGAGAATCGAAGCGATGAGGAGTGCGAGCGCTCTTCGACGAGGGGGAGGCAATTGCAACCAGCCAGCATTTGTGTGCGGGGCAAGTGCAAGCGTATTGATTTTGCACTTTTGCGAGGGTTTTTCTCTCGTCGTCACGCTATCTTCGCTATAAACTCGTTTTACCAAAGCGATTCCACCCGTGCACAGCTCTACGACTCCGTGTGGATGACGTTCGAGAAACGTATCCACAATTTTCCCCCTAGGGCATCTCATTCTATAACGGTTTTTTTCCCCGTCGTTGTTGTGAACAATTCATCATGTTCAACGGTACGGGAACACTTCCGCTCTCGCTCACTTCCTCACCACGCGATCAATATTTTATTATTCTTTCTCATTCGATTTCCTTTACTGCTTTTCTCGTTTTATCTTTTCTATACTGTATCCCATATCCCAATACCATGTTCTACCCCTCTCTCCCAACTTATCGATATTTGAAAAGTTTTTTTTTTTAGAAAAAAAAAACACCACAAAAACATGGATAAAGGAAAATTCCATACTGTCCCTCCTTATTCTCTTTATTCTATCTCTGTCACCTCAGCAATACCATTGTACCAAACCTGTTTGCTCATTTTTCTCCCAAAGTACCAATAAAAATTATTTTAGAGCTAATAAGAATAGAAACTGCTCATAGACGTCTGTCTCATATATTCATACATTTCCAGAAACTTCTACGTTTATAGTTTTTGGTTCACAAGAGAAAAAATCGTTGTAAAAAATTGCATCATCCTAAAAAAAGGCCCAAAAAAAATCCATGATCTTTTGAGGTTCGAAGGCAAAGAAGACATAGTTTGAGGAATTTTCTCACTACAACTTCTTTTTTCTGGAATATTTCCTCATCACACCTACTTTTTCTGATAGTGTTCAAATGAAACGGGAAACTTTTTTTCGCTAACCAAACAACTATTAACCTCATTGAACCCAATTTAGCGCATATTATTGACTCTTTATTTGAAACTAAAGAACTTACTTTAGGCGTCATATTACTGTGGATTACGGTAGGTATCACCTGATATACGACTATTTGTTTATTCTAAACACTGTTCGTTTTACATTTTTGGGAACGTTCTTAAGTCAGGAAGAAGCGGGAAAAAATTTCTACAAATTTATCACCATCATTTCTATACGTCGGTTTTTCTTTCTTTCTCATCAATCTATGCTTTTTTTCCCCACATTTCATGCTTAGGATAGTTTTCATGGAGGCCGAGGGGACGATCGTGTTTTTTTTCTCTCTCTTTTGTATCTGTCCGCATGTCCATGTTACCCTCGTGGTGTGCGCCTGGTTTGCTCGATGAAAAGCGAGCGATACGACTGTTTAACATTACATTATATTACAAAACATATAATAGCTTTATTGGATTTACAGTAGTTTTTTTTCCTTTCTCTTCATCACTGCACTTGTATGGATATGTATGTTATGTTCGCGATTTATTCGTTCGCATAACGCTTCCGAATCTTAATTCTTCTCATGACACATCCATGATATTATTTATAGAAACAATTTTTTTTTCTGGATGAAGATTTCATTCCTTCTTCCATGAAAATAGCACTTCTACTTTATAATATTACGAGAATTAGTACTGTATAATCAAAATAAATAAATAAATAGATGATTTTCCTCTTCCTCAATACATTCCAAATATCCCACATATCTTACCTATCGTTCTAGACCTCTCATAAATAATACTTGAAGGGTTTTTTAAATTTATTTTTTCTAAATTTTAAAATTACTGTATTCTTGCACCTTTCCATTTCTAAATTTCAAAACATGTGCTCTTATTCGGAAGTTTTTTCTCCGAATGATAGAAATTTTGCGCTTTTTTTCCGGGAATTTTTTTTTCCCAAAATCTCCGACTACTTTTTACGTACCTGCTTCTGTTACGCCTCAATTCAATTTCGACCTTAATAGTCCATCAGTTTTTCCATGGATATATGTGTTATACATGAAAAAAGTGGTTTTTTGATCGTATTTCTCAACAATTTATACGCCTAGCTTCTTATGATAGTGCAATCATATCTTCTGAATTATTATTCGATTATTCTCTTTTGTATTTTTCTTCATTTCTTGGATATCATTGCATTTCCATGATGTTCTCAGCGCAGCCTAAAATTTGTAAACTTTGCCTTACGAATCATCGACACACGTGCGAACTACAGTTTGCACGGAGGTTTATGGAACGTTCCTGATGTGGGATAGATAAGAGCACAAAAGGCGTGTGTGTGTGTGTGTGTGTGTGTTGACAAGCACTTTCGAGCAACTTGCGATATGATGAAGTTAGTTCAGGAGGGCATGAAGCCAACGATCTTTTGAGTCGCATGAATGCATAAGGTGTGATGAGTGGCACGATTGGAATGCGATGGCACGAACATAGCTGAGGGAACGCGCGAACGGCCAGCACTAGCAGGCACGGGCGCTTGGCGAACTCACACACACACACACTCACATACACACACACACACATACACACACATGCACGCAGCCGCACTCTCATTTACGTAGCGTCACTCGCGTTTCTCGCACTCGCATGCGGCTGCAGCAGTTCGCCTGTCCCGGCGCACGGGTGCAGCAGGTGCGATCGCTGTCGCTGTCGCAGCGGCGACCGATATGAAAAAAAAAGAGAACGAGCGTCGGGAAGCACCGCCCAAACGCAGCGCTCGTCAATGCTGATGTCGTAGCGAACGGTGTTCGCGCGATTTCGCGCGGCGATCGGCGCGACGCGCTCCGTCCGTCACCGCCGCCGCCGCCGCCGAACCGCGTGCACGCACGTTCGCTGGCCGCACTTTAAAACGCGATTAGTTAACGTCAAAGAAAGATCGAACTCCCGCAACGTCACTATTCAGTGTCATACGCTCCTCTCAACTGTTCCCTTTTTTTTCTCGTACATCCTTTGATTTTCCTATGAGATGATTAATAGGAAGTGCGAATAGCTGTCCCTGAAGCAGACGTTCGTGGGGAAAAAAAATGTGAAGAATTCTCCTTGACTGCTCTTTTTTTTTCTTTTGATTGAGTTCTACAAAATAATAAAGCTCTATTTTTATTTCAGTTTGAGGGAAATATTTCATGTAGACATTTCGTGTTCGTTCCTAACTCTCAATTTCTTTCAATCTTGCACTATTGGTGAATTTTATGCTTTCTCCGATTACGATATTCCGTGTATTTTTTTTTTACTGAAATGTTATTCCGTTAATATTCCACGTATTCTTATTCTGTATTGCAGGAATTCAACACTTTGACTTGAGCACACGTGACTCAGGTCATATACGGGGTGCATACGAAAAAGAGAGGATTTTTCGCTATTACAAGAACTACATTCAATGAGCTATATTCAGCTATTGTGCTAATATTGTGAAAGTAAAGCAAAAAATTGTAATCCATTCTTGGATTGCATTTATTCCGCTATTCATAATTGTGTATATCGCAATACGCAAACAACGCGTTCGCCAAAATCTCAACGGTGCAATTATTTTTTGATTGATTCACTGTTATCATCTGCACATTCATCCGAACCATCCGTAGAATCTGCGTTCAAGGTATGAGATTATGATGATTCGAGTTAGAATTTATTAACTATTTATCCCGATTATTTTTTTTTCGCAATGATTTTATTTAGGAAATCGAGAGAACACCTGTGTTAAGTGGGTGTTCGGTTGAAAAATCATTGAACCACACATCAATTTTCGGTATAACGAAAAGAAGCGGACTCGTAGCCGAGAGCGACGTCGCTCGAGCGCCGGCGCAAGCCAGCGTGCTCAGTGCTCATCGTTCAAAGGGTCAAGAGATTTCGAACTCTTCCACGCCGATGAGGAAGCTGAAACGTGAGCCGGACGAGCAGAGCGCCACCACCGCCACCGCCACCACCGCCACAACCGCCACCACCACCACCTCCACCACCACCACCACCACCACCACGATGACCCCACCGCCGAACATTTGTGTCGATGACGAGGTAGGTGGTATTCGAAAATTGCCGACAGTAGTGAAAGTGCAGCCAGTGCGAGTTAAGGATGAGTGCTTGCGTACGTGTGCGTGTGTTTACGTATTTCCGAGGACATTCCTCAATATATCCACCATTGTTATGGTCCCCATAGCAGTATGTTGCTAGCAAATCTGTCAAAAGCGAAAAGTGGCGTGTCCTTGGGCTACCCTAACCACAATGCGTTCGTCTCTCAAGGCCAGCACTGGAACATCCCATATATAAAACTGAACTCGGTGTTCTCTGCGACTCTCGACGCTGCGCTGATTTGCCTGTTGCTCTGCTTACACGTTCGGTACGGTTCGAATTGTTCCATATATATTATTCCACCGGTATGTCGTTGGAGCTAATATTACGGGCGCTAATGGTGAGTGCCACATTTAATTCTTCCCATTATTTCCGTTTCGGTCATTTATTAAACCGGCTCTATATTTTTTTTTATTACTGTTATAATTCCATCTCATGATGGACTTTTTTTATTCGAGTTCTAGTCATGCTTTTTTCCCCTGCTTCTTAGTTGTTTCTATTTCCTTTACTTGTTCACTTCAGAAGTTTTGAAACAAACAGTAACGTCTTTAAAATAACTGTCGAGAGGAGATGTGACAGAGAGGGAATGAGAGAGCATAAGGTATGGAGATAGCGAGGGAGCTTCGATAAACAAGTGGAGTCCACGAAATAGCCTCTATTTCATGGAGAAGCAGAGCGGAGTGTTGCGACCGCGTTTTTTTTTTTCGCGAACGGCCGAAGACCGCCGTCAGCCGTTCCCCCTTTGTTGGAATCGATCAAAAACGTCCAGTAAGGGCAACCTTGGAACGACAGCCAAAACGCTGTGCGAAGGCGTTGGCGGCTAACAACGGTCCGGATTCGAACGCATTGAAATGCGTAGAACGAATCGAGGCGAATATTGAATATACGCAAGTGAATCCCGTACGTAAATATTTTTAGGAATAGTATTAATTCTGTGACAAGTAAAAATATGGTTGAAATGTCATTAAAAGTGCGAATATGTCGCATGCGGCAGTCTCGGTTGTTATTGATCATTATATCGTTGTATAATGGTGGCAGTTGTCCAGAACTGCATGTGAAAAGAGGTTGAATGTGTTCTAGGATGGATGATTATTGAAAGCGCTGAAAAGTGCTGAAATATTGAAAGAGAACGTATTTTGCACTTGAATCCGAATAGGAACACGTTAGGCGTAACCACGAACGAACGAACGAACGACGACCACCCCTTCCCCCCCCCGCTTCCATCCACCACGCATCGCTCCCTCTACAGTTCAACACACACTATATGACTGCCACTTACACACAAATGTACAGAAATGTTTTTACGGTCAGTCATTTCGCATCTATAGAACGTTCTCGTTTTTTCATGGATCGGATCCATGAAATTTCATGGATCCATGCTGTGTGTGTGTGTATCTGTTTATTTCATATTCGGTAACTAAACAACTAAACGTGTTCGAATAGCTGGCAGCAATTCTTCGCTACTCCACTACTCCTGCCTCCTCATACCTCCTCAAATTAGCGTGACACATGAGAGGAGGTGATTTGCTACACATAAAAATGCGTACTTCTATCGTCCTAAACACCTGCTTGCACGCTTGTTTTGTGTTGAAAACGCAAATATATCGAAAGATAATGGGTACAGCTGCGATTATTTGCTGTTCTTGCGATCACGTAGTAGTGCAAGTAAAATTTTGTTACTAATTTTATGTGACAATAGTATCAGTCGTCAGCTAGATGCACGTCCCACGTCTCAAATTGTTTATCCTTTTGGTGACTAGTGCCAAGCACCGCGATGACTACAAGCGTCCGCGAAACGAACGAACGAACGAACGAACCAGCGAGTGCGAACGACACCTATAACTCTCATCCTCAATCTGTGTGTGATGAGGTTTGTGTAGAGTGCTAGAAATTTCTTCGAGAATTTTTTAAAGTCCTCTCGTTCGAATCTTTTGGAATTTCCAGTGCTTAAATGTTGAACTGTAGATAACTGAGTCGATGTAAGTGCTCTAAGTCGATTTCTGTTTCCAATTCCCTTCGAAGAGAAACAAAAATGATATTCTCTCTATATTCTTCGTCGTGCAAACTGGATAGTTGATTGTGTGGAAAGTTCGATGTGCGCAAAATCGTGAGACGAAACTCTGACGAGTTCCGTTTGAAATTGCTGCAAAAATGATGATCAGCAGAAGTGAATAGTTCATTTGTTGGTGGTTGATAGTCTATATTTTGCGTGGCACCGGGATGATGAGAGCGAAGGTCAGACGAAAGCGATACGAACTTGCGAGTGTGTGGTGTAAAGCGGGGTCGAAGCGTTCCCTGGCGTTGATCGAATGTGCATTTACCTCTCAACGTTCCGCTATGAGGTTAATAGGTAGCTGTAGACATTTAGCAGATAAGAAGAAGAAAAAAATCCATCATCAAATATTTCATCGCATATCGCTGAAATCGCTCATCACATGAATCTCATCCGCTTGCCTATGTGCCCAGCTAACTAACTATTCGTGGAATTCTAGAATCACCTGAATTTGACGTCCCCACTCCCCTCCCGTCCGCTACTCACCTACTAAACTCTTCACATTCCCCTTCGACACACACACACAAGCGCACACACAGAGAGAGAATATTATTTTTCACAGCTCTCTTTGCTGAAATATACTGTGTGCACTGCTGTCCGCTGTGCTTTCGTTGATTGTTTTCAATGCATAACATATTCTCCTATCAAGAACGAACGGAACGGGCTCGAACATATTGTCACGTTCGTTAACGTGTGTGCGTTTGGCATCTGTGTGTGTGTGTGTGTGTGTGTGTGAATTGTTTGTATTTAGCATTCGCCCTCTGTATGTGCATAGATGTGTGTGTGTGTGTGTGTGTGTATCGTTATGTGTTTTCGTTGCTGCTGTTCCTGCTGCTGCTACCAGGACAATTCTGTTCGGTTTTATCATTACCAAAGATCGCTAGGATTCTCCTCCTCCTCCTTCTGACGATGAAACGTGAATCGTTTCCTCACGTCATTCACAACAATCTTATAAATACCATATGGAAATTTGTCTATCCTTTTTTATCCTCCAGATTATCCTTCGAAATTTCCACTCACAACAAATTTTGCTAGAAAATTTCTTTTCACCATCACTAACAAAAATGATTTTCTTTAGAACACCTTATTTTTTTTTGCAACATTTCTTTCGTATGTACGTATCTATAGCATTTCCAGCCTTCATACCTTCATTTTGAAGAAATTAATTCATAAATTTTTCTGAGAGGCGCTATAAAATTTCCTATTTCCATAACTATAAATGACTAAAAAATTGTCGTTTTGAAAGAAAAAGAAAAACCAATGCTGCAACTAGAATATATTTAAGCGATCCTATGTTTCCAAATAAAAATGAACAACATCAATGCAATTGCAGTTCTAACTGGTTTCAGATTAGAAAAAAAAAGCAGCACTTCAAACTTTGCATCAGAGTTCTTTTTGAATAAAATTCTTCGCGAACGTTCTTTTCGAATGCTATTTTCCGTCATTCTTAGTGCACTTCAAAGAGAAAGGCGGAAGTTCACAGAGAATAGTTTCCCTCATTAAAAAAGATTCATTAACTTTTTGTCCACTTCCGTATCTATTTTTTTTTTTGATTAGATTTCTATTTTTGCTCAGAGAAATTACTATCATAAAAGTCTTAGGTTGCCATGATATCCGATACGGAAACAAAAGTAAGCGAGAAAAAAATCCGAAGAGGAAAAAATCTCATCTTAGTTTCCCCATTTTGCTAATTGTTCTCCTTGCTGTTGTTACGCGATGTGCGTTACATTGTCGTCTACAAAATTCTGTTTTATTTTTGTACTACAAAATTGACTTATTTCATTGAGTCATGTCGAATAGAAAAATTTCTAGTTTTTAAATAGAGTGATTGTAAGGGAATTCACTTCAAGGATTTCTTTTCTATAGATTTATATACCTAGATGGCTTCAAACACCTGGAACCTCTTCATTTATCACTTCTACTATTGTTCTTGGATCTCTGGAAACCTCAAGCTATTCCTAATAATCTCCTATTCGGCTGATACTCTGGATATTATTCTATAAATTTTTGAATCGATTTCAAAAACCTTTCCTGTTTCAGTGAGAATAGATATACGAGGTCCTCGAAGGTTAGAAATAGTTTAATAGGATGAATATCTCAAAAATTTCTCAGAAATTGCACGATATGTCCAACAGTGTGATGCACGAAGTTCGAACGGTCTCGGAGTTTTTTTTTACTTGAACTCCTCAGTGAAACATTGTAAAAGGATCAAGATTCTCTTGTTCTCTTCGGTTTCCTCCCCTGTCACAGCACACCCACTTACGGTGCTTCTCATCTAATCACTTTTAATAGCATTAAGAGAGGGAGTTAGAGGAGTTGGAGTGAAATCGAGAGTGTGGTACTTGGTCGGCTTCAAATTCTATGTGATATGTGTTTTCGCGGGGTCTCCTCTGCATGATCTAAGTTGATAAATTCGCTTAACGGAGGGGTAGTTGTTTTCGTTGTGGACGTCGGAGCAAAACATTGCACTTTATGGGAACGCGAGTGCGCTGCCGGCGTTGTCGGCGTCGGCGTCGTCGTCGGCGTCATCGTCGTCGTGCACTGGCTATGCAACGGTGCTTCTCTCCTCCGCTCTCTCTGTGCCTCCTCCCCCTCCCCTCGAAAACACCTCAAAATCGATTCGGTCGAACTCTCTGTTTCGCACTTTTTACGCATGAGATGAGGGAAGAGTGAAAGCGCAATAAACGCGTTGGCATTCTTTGCTGTTGCCGCATTGTCGCAATTTCAGCGGACCAGTAAAAACAATATGATATGCAGAATGTTTGTTTAAACATGTTCAAGTGCGAACACTAGCACCATGTATGCGATAAGCGCCATCGCAACCGCTACCGTAGACGTAAGGGACGTAGTTAACGTTTACGCGTTAGCACAAGCAATGCGAACGTGTTCCAGGTGGTTCGAGGCCAAGAGTGCAGGATCATAATCCGTGTGTGGGGAGCGGCAGTGGTTTGTCCTGCTCAGACTATGTTTGTTATCACTTTCCTCTATCCTCTGCGTCCTGGCCCGTTCGCCCTTGCAATGTCTGCCATCTCAACGTTCATGTTACTCTCTCGTTACCCACTACTGCTAACCGGCTTTTTGTGCGTTCTTATGGTTAGTGGCACCCGTCTGGCACCCAGGACTTGTCAGAATGCTCTACCACGATGTCTACAGTAACGTCTATGTAAGTTGTTTTTGGTACTATTTACTGGGTGGAAGAAGAAATGAAGGTCGGAACGGGTGCGCTGACTGCGTCGTTGTGTTGCACGTATTCAGCCGGCGGCCACCATCACATCGCCGCCGCCTTCGCCACCACCACCACCACCATCGTCGTCATCATCCTCCTCCTCATCATCATCATCGTAATCATCATCATTATCATCATCAACAACAACAACATCCACAATTGCGGTACATCCCGTGAAGAAATGAGCGATGACGCATAAAAGGGCAAGCAAAATCGCTACGTGGTTTTTTCCCCCCAAATGTTCGCATCGCACTGCAATGAATGCTGTCCCTCCCTACCTTACTATGTGTCCTTACCTCATCTTTAGCATCTTAAATTTACCACATGGTCCTGAACGATAAAAAGTATAGAATTCGAGCGTTTCCGTGTGAAAAAACTCCCTACTGCACTCTATTTGTTCCGCGAACAAGGATAACAATACTAATTGTGCAGATTGTACGGAATAATTTGTTGCTTATCCTGTATAAAAAATCATCTCCGGAACAAAACCACTCCGCTCTTTTATCCATACATCCGCTGTTTCTATGACTTTCAAATCGTTTGGTCTTATTTGCAAACTTTTTTTTTCTGACCACTGCACTCTTCGGAGCAGCAGCAAAAGGGCAAAAGTCTAGTCGTCAGTTTCGAGGGGGAATTTAGCGAAGCACCTACGTGGTCGATTCACTGGATGACTGTATCGGATACAAGCATTCAATAGTCTTTCGGCTCCCTACATATTGTTCGGTGAAAAAAAGGAAGAAATGGATGCGTTCGGATGTGTGGCTTGGTTTCACGACAGACGGAGGAGGACTGCAGAATATCGATTAGGTGTGTACCGTAGCCAACGCCCTGTTTACACTTCACAATTGCTCTGTTGAAATAACGAAATGAAACATCGATGGCAGCATTGCGATGCTGCTGTGGTGCTGTGGTCGTTGTGTTAACATTGGCCTATCGTTCGGTGGTCGATGACGGCTTCCAGCATCGGAGAAGAAAAAACGATTCGTTCGGAACTTTTCACGTGACTGCATGATGTTCATAGTTAAGAATGGTGGAGTCGACGGTCCCCGCGATACGCTCCGCCGCTCCCTCCTTCACCTCGTTGACGCAGCGGCGGCGGCGGCCGCCGCCGCCGTCGACGCCGCCGTCGTGGTGTCGTTCCTCGTTCCGATGTGTGTTGCAGTTTTGTTTGAGTCGTAGCTCTTCGGCACGTGTGCGAGTGCGTCTGTCCGCCTCGTCGCTCTGCGATCCAAGTGGTGCATCCACATCCCTCATTCTCGACTTGTTTTTCGCTGGCAACAGCACTCTTCGTGTGCCAACCCTGTTGATGTTTTCGTCTCATCGTTCGTCCTCGTACCCCAGAGCGCTTTTTTTCGCTCTTTTCTTTTCCACTTTGAACCAGTCAGTCCATTTTTAGTGCTTTCAATGATTATTTGATGTAATCTAAGATTTGATTTTGTTTGGCCTTATTTCATCAACTGAGACTACTTTACATATTTTAACATGACGATAACTGCTTCAGACATCTTCAGCCGTGAATATGCCACGTTTCCTTTTCCTTCTGTACCCTGAAATCCCTTTTTCACAAGAAAAAAAAAGAAAAATCGATTTTTTTCTAGATTTTCCAAAGTGCACTTATACATCCAGGAATACTGTCTGGACCACATATTTGTTTAGTACAGCAGCGACTCTCTAGAAATTATTCTTTTTTTTCCAAGTGTTTCGTAAGAAAAACCCACTTTTTTCTTTCACAGTCAAGTTTTTTTGCTTTCTGTTTTTTTTTTTCGACAACATAACACAGTCTGGACTCAGTTATCTTTTGAGAATGGATGTGACGATTCTAACCTAATTTCGCCTTATTTCTGCCGCTTTCCGCGATTCTTACGCGCCTATTCAGCGGTCGACAATGGGTGGTCCCACTTACTCTTCGGTGCTTTTCATTCTCAGTTGATATGCAATAACGATAGTGTAGCCTGTATGGTGTTCGGCGCGGCGACCAACGCTGCGGACTGCTGATTTTTTCATCGTCAGCCCTAGACTACCGTAGTTGTTGACGGTAACTTTTGTTTCCCGCTGGCGGCCACGACCAGCGATGAACTAAGTTTGCACTTTTGTTTGTGCGTTTCATCCCTAATTAAATGTATATTTTGCCAGCCGGAGTTCATGTGATCTTTCTGATCCACGTACTCTTGTGTGATAATGGTGTAGAGCTGTTACTAGTGCCCTCTCTTTCATCACGATTATCTTTCCTGTTGGTGGTAAAAACGAGAGTTACACGTAGCCGCATCGCTTATGTCCTATTAAGTTTTGTTGTGTTTAATTCCATGGATCCGCTGAGTATTTTGAGTTTCTAAGCAGACATTCACATACTTCGATTTTTTCCACGTCTTTTTTTTTCGTATGGTTTTGCTTGTGCTCACGGATGCTTAACACGTTTTTCTTCCTCTGTGAAGTTCCTCGTATGATTTTTGGTACTTATCTCATCGAGCCCACAAGCGGCGATAATCTCTTCGTATTAGCGTTATGCCACTGTCTGAGGTTGTTTTGAGAGCTTGTCCCTTGCGTGGTTGCCGTCATCAATCCTGTTTTCGTCCGCGTGTATGTAATCTCGGGAATAACATGAGCACTACCGTAGTCCCGGCCAAAGTGGGCGGGACCGCTGCCATCCGCTCAAGACCAATCAAATCGCGAGTGTGTTCCACTGTCCTCGGTTAACGCGCCAACGCTCGAACGGGGGTAACAACGCAACTTGAACGACACACACATGCACATCTGAAAGTGTGGTGAGAATAGAAATATTGTGGGGGTTGTAGGAATTCCTTTTGGTCCGGAAAGTCTGCATAACATACGTTAGGAGGGTTCTTTGTCCTTACAGAACGAAATACATCGAAATAATCTCAGTAAACTTACCAGCATTCTATCACTTTCTTCTGGAAACATCTTTTTTATGCAGAAAAAAAACGTATAAAAAGAGTGCATCCGAAAAAAAAAAACACATCATCAACATGTGTACCAGACTGCACTGAACTCATGCTTCTTGTTCCGTGTTGGTTATTGAGGATTTTCTTTTGAAATCATCATTGGTACTTTCGTCGCCCTTCTTGGAATTGTTCTCCTCCTCTTCAGCTTATTTTCTCGCCGTTGTGAGGTTTTGATGTAGTTATAAGTTCTCGAAGGGCGTGAAAAATGCGAACGTGTACCATGTGAACGGGGGCGTGCCCCTTTTTTGCCTCAGCCAGTAAGTATATGCCCTCACCAGAACATTTTTTTCTGCGTTTCAAAAGAGGTTGCTCTGATCGCTTTTGCGTTCTCATAATATCTTGTTTTAGTAGAATTAAATAAAACTAACATTTCTTATGAATAATAACAAAAGATTGAGATTAAAGATTAGTTGATTATACTTTCGGATGGATCGAAACGATGTTGTTATTGTTTTTATTTCGCCTATCTTCGGAAAGCTTCTTTTTGGCCCTTATTTTCCCATTTCTTAGCCTTCCCCGCCTTATAGTGCACTCTTTTCCCTTTCATAGGCCGGATATGAAGACGACGGCGGTGATATCAGCTTTTCCTGGACGAAACGATCGTAGCAATCTACAGCGTTGGCAAAGTTCGCATCAGAGATTGCTTGAGTGCTTGCTTTGTGGTGGTTCCCTTCCGTCATTTTGTCGTAGAACGAAGTATGTCTGCTCAGGTCTGACAGCGAATCATTTCCTTTCTGCTCACGTGCGTTTCCAGAAACACTCCGTCTAGGAGGTTCCTCTCTGGTCTCTTCGAGCGTTTCTTTCCCATGTCTCCTTCCCGCCGAGATTCAGTGAACGTTGACACGCTGGCGTTGATTCCGCTGAACAGAGTCCCGAAGGGTGAACTGCAACGTCGCGAACTTCCTGGCACACATGCGACGGATGGCTGAATGCGAAAACACGCGTTCGTTTGTTAATTTCGTCCGGTGTTTTCAACCTAATGTTGGTACTGCGCCTCCACTTCGTCAGCGGTCTCTCTGCAAGCTGTTCTCCGATCCTTTCAGCTGTGTTGTTATTGTGGAGCATGTGTGGTGCGTGTGTGTTTTCCTCCTCCCCTACGTTGCTCCATGGTGAGTTGTTTTTGCCTGAACGCAGAATAACATCCTAGAAGTATACGGTAGTTTCATAGACCTCTGGCATCGCCGTGGTTGTTGAGCGGTTCGCGCTCGGCCGCCCGTTCGCGCTCACTGTTCGCCGCCGCCGCCAACACAGCCATCCCAGCTCTGCTCTCCTCATTTCCTTCTTGGACGACGACCACATGTGTGGATCTCGTTCAATGCGAAAGAGCGTGCTTTCTTCCCGACGTCACAACACATTCGGTTTTGTTGCCTCTGCCTTCCCTGATTACTCATGAAAAGCAAACGGAAGGAACAATAAGAAACACGTAATCATAGATCCCAGCTCTGGTTCTTCGCCAAAAGAATTCCGGACATGTTTCGAATCAGTGAGAAAATGTGCGTTAAAACTCTTGGATTGCTTCAACCTCTAATTACCTGTATTGAAGCAGTAGAACTTAATTAGCACTTCCCACCAAAACGAGGTTCGGTCACGGAAAAGGATGAACCTCAAGAAATATGACGACTCTTTAGCGTGGATCTTGGCCGAAGTGCTCTAAATTGCAGCATCACTTTCCAATATAAATGCAATTACGTCCCTTTTTTAAACTAGTTCTTGCTGGAACTAATATTCTATCCAAGTTTCTGGAACATTTCACTTTGAGCCGCCTATCCTACAAGAGCCATTCCGTTCTCTTCTTCCTTGAGACGTTGAGACATTTATTTATTCCTTTCACAATATATTAGAGTGATATTTTAACATGTAGTCTGCAAAATGAAATCATTATAATTTCAAAAATAATTTTTTTGATGAGATTTTGCGACAATCACTGGAAAGTACTGAAAGAAAGTAGTGTTTTTGAAGTCAACGGGACTTGTTTACGTGAGATTTTTCTTTTATTTTCAAAGTTATGCTAAATTCTAAACTCTAGCGGCATGTAGATAAGCTAGGAATAGCTCGTCATTTCCAGCTGTGAGATGATCTTTTTTCCCGTCATTAACCGAATGAATTTTTCTCTGAGAAATCGGATGAGGCGTGGAAGTCCATGACATAATGGTCAAAGTGTAAGATTTTTCTGGCAGGGACGAGGGGGGTTTTTTTTTTAATTGACGATTGACTCGATACACTTATTTTTACGTGTTCATTTGTGGATGGCTGACCTCGGTCATTGCTGTATTCGACCTATCTATGCGTTCGTTCGTTCGCTACTGCGCTGTGCTCGTATTTTAATAGGACACGTTAACTATATGGCGTTGTTCAAGGTTTTTCGCTGAATGAAGGTCGTTCACGAACGCGCTGCGCAACCGAACGAACGGCTAAAAACGATGATTCGCAACACAACCAGCCAAGCATGCGCCGCCATCCATGCGAGTCCTTGAGATGCCCTCACTCTCTGCGCTCCATCATCTCTTCCTTTCACGTATCTCTTTGGCTTCTTTCTCTTTTGTTTCTTCTTTTTTTTTTCTCTTCGTTTTATGCTTGTTTGTCTGCGCTGCAACGGTGTGCTCTCATTGATCTCTCTCTCATACTTCTTATGTCGCAGTTATTTTCAATTGAGAGAGTTCGCTAGGGTGTTTGGCACAGGGAACACACGGAATGCAGGAGCGAGAGCGACAAAAAAAAAACGAGAGGAATTGCAGCTTCGCTTGTATTGTTATTGTGCACGATTGCTGAGTTGATGGGGTGCTAGTTGCGAATAACTGTCGCTACGGTAACATGTAACGCCGTCCCACCTTTGCATTTTCTACGTATATGCTCATTAGTGCTCTATGCAGTACGATATGAACGCATAAATAAGGCGTTATACTATCAAAATCAGCATAAAAAAAAATGAATCCATTCGGCCTTACATTATGTATAAAAAGTTGGAGACAAGAATACTAGTTGATATTTTGGATATAGTAAGGAAAATGACAGCTGCTAGCCATGACACATGTACTTAGTCACGATGGTTTCGAGGCATTCCGATTGGATTGCCCTCCTCCTCGATGTCCAATAATTCTGAATATCCTGATTGCAATCGTTCCTGTTTCAATCCTGAATCTATTCTAAGCTTCGCTTATGCTGTGTTATGTTCTTCTCTCGTGTAATCGTTGCCTCCTGTCTACTGATTCTCGCCTCAAGCCTCGTCAATACTACTGCCTCATTTCCCTCAATCTGCTTCCTCTTTCCGTAAAGATCTTTGAGCACTTCGCGTGTATATCACATCGTCTACATTGTTTGTGTGTGTTGTGTGTGTGTGTGCGTATCGTTGCCGTCGTCGTCGTCGTCGTCGTCTTCCGGTGCCGTTAGATTTCGGACGTTTGAGGGCTTCGGAATGGTGAAGCAGCTGAGGTTCAGCGATCAGCACTAAAGCTCTGCTCTCGCAACAGCGAAGGTCGTGACAAGTCGCGTCCAGCGCTAAACACACTTCATTTATTCGTCACCCTAATTATTATGGTGGACGTTAACAACCTTCTCTCCTCACAGAACTACCTCAATTGGAGTATGCTAAATAAGTTTTATGGCAAGGTGAGTAGAATTCGACAAATAAATCAAATCCTTAGTTTTAATCACTAATAGTGGTCTTGAAAGTGTTATTTCCCCAGAAAAGGAACCGAATAAAGTTGGCCTCTATTAATTTTGCTCTTCCAGACTTTTTTCCCCTGATTAATGGCCCTGGTGTGGATCTAATTGTCCAGATCGAAGCGTAGAATGAAACTAATTTTCGTTTTCCTTAGTCGCTTTTCTATTGTTATGCTTCTTCCGTAGAGCATTATGTGATCAGTCAACGATTGATCGACGTTTCTGACATTTCATGGACGTTTTATAGTGCAGCGTTGATGGGTTACAACCAACTATTTGTCCCTTCCTTCAAATTATTCATTTGGAAGCGGACCTGGATTGTGATCCTAAAGACCGTGAGACCGTCCGTGTCATCGTCGTTAGTTGCGCTGTCGTCCTACAGTGTTCTCATTTGTATTATGAATCCGCTACTTCCTTATTCCCGTAGAAAATTATTATTTGTTTCGCATGACATGACAATGTAATCTGAATAGTTGGTCTTAACGGTTGCCGAACTCGTCCAGAAGTTTTTACATGCCAGACGAGCTATCCTAAATTACTAAGTTAATCACCACATAGAGGATGTGAGAAAATGATTGATTGATTGACTGATTGATTGAATGATTGATTACAATTTTGCTAGAAAAAAATGCACAGAATGTAGATATTTGAATATTTTTCGTATTCTAGCCGCAGATGAGCACACCGGACGATCCGGTCATACATTCGCCTCCATCTCTCAGTGGACAACTGATGAACGGTGAGAATCGAATTGTACGCTGAATTTTCTCATACAGAATCAGTAGTGATTAGCCTTAGTTCCAGGTTTTAATCCTGCCTTAACTCCTGCAAAAATGGAGGAAGGCATGGCTGCTGCATGCGCTTCTCCAGATGCAAGTGGTATCGATCCCAACAGTGATGGGGTGAGTTGAGTCGCATATAAAATTTCTCTCCGTTCGTTATTGATGATAAGAAGATGTTTATAAATCAATGAGAGAAGAAAAATCAATCAAAGTTACTTTTTGTTTTGATATATTGCATACGTTGGTATTCCCACTCGTTGAACCTTTAATTGATTTTCGCCGAATTTGTGGATGTGATCATTGGGATGCATTCGGAAAAATGCTACATTTTTGAGCACTTCTCTTTTTTTTCCAGGAAGCACGACGTAGGCAGAAGACGTGCAGAGTGTGTGGCGACCACGCTACCGGTTATAATTTTAACGTCATCACATGCGAGTCATGCAAGGCGTTCTTCCGTCGCAACGCACTTCGGCCAAAGGTACGATGGTACCTTCAAAACATTTCCTAAAACACTCTAAGACAATTTTTTTCCAGGAATTCAAGTGTCCTTACTCGGAAGACTGTGAAATTAACGCCGTCAGTAGGCGCTTTTGTCAAAAATGTCGATTGCGGAAATGTTTTGCGGTACGCAATTCCTCTTAGCAGGTGAATCATAAAGTGTTCTTATAAAAATTTTCTGTTTGTAGGTGGGAATGAAAAAAGAGTGGATATTAAATGAGGAACAACTACGACGAAGGAAAAATTCTCGCCTTAATAATATGGCGAATCAGCAAAGACAAAAACAGGTAAAATATAATAGAATTGGAAAGATATCCAGAATCAAAAGATGAAAGAAAGGACACGAACAACGTTCGATTCAGGAGTTGGCACGACAACATGCAGCTGTAAAGGCAATGACGTCCCCGTTGTCGATCTCACCGATGGTCGACGCGCAGGTTTATTTGTGTTCAAAACGTTTTCTTACCTGATTGTTACGATGACCTCAGTATTGCACTACAGTTTCAGCTCGGAGCCCTCAGCGGTCGAGGAGGGATGCCGCCGTTGGTAAGCCCAGCTGGACAAGTTCGTGTCATTCCTGAAATTTCTCTGTCTTCTCTAGTTGATTTCAAAGGCCCCACATAATTTCAGTACCCGCTTATGAGTCCTGCCGGATCTGGCGCCTCCGATTCACCTCCATCACGTCCGTTGGGCTTAATGGCGGGGAGTCAAGGAAGTCCAGATGCAGTAAGTTAATTATATTTTCTGGAACGTGATTCTGGATCAGTGTTTTCCGTTACAGTACGAGTCAAACATGATGATGCAACAACGCCTTCGTTCACAGTTACCACAGGCAACGATGTCCGGTAATAAGGTGGTGGATCCATCGCGTCAAGTGAGCACTACCTCATACATGTAGTGCATAGATGCAAATTTTATTCGTACTTCTTCTCACTTCCTTTCCTACTGTAGGTCATCATTTCGATGGACGAATACCATAGCCTGGTTCAACGCGCCACACGTCCCGGCGAGGATGAACCTCTTTCGAAGAGGTAAATCGTTCAAGATGATTCGCCAGTATTTTTTCCCCTTTTGAAATTTTTTCCCCTCATTCAGACCAGCGTATTCACCGTCGGAGTTGGTGGCACCTCAACCAAGGCCATTCCAATCACCGTCCAGTCAAATGTTACCGGTTCACAATATTTCGCAGATTCGGGCAGGTACAATCACAATAATAGTCATTTCACCTACTGTTAATAAGGATTAGATTTTAGTGGATTCAGGCATACCTACGTACACGGATCTTGGAGCGGCTTCAAGTGGCGATCTACCGAAGGCGTCGTTCACCAGCAGTAACTACGAAGAAGGTCTGGAGAAGATGAATATGTTCTTCCACAATACAATCGAGGATGCCTTGAAGATTGATAGTCCAGATGACCACTCCGCGTCCGCGTCCGTTGGTGTCACGTCGTCGACTTCCACGAGCTCTGCCAATCTACCTCATGAGGTAAACTGAATTGCACGATATGATCAACTATTGCAGATTTTTGTCTAGTGGAATGTTGCTTTTCGCAGGCGGAAACATCTGGAACGTCATTATCCTCCTCCTCAGACAAGAGGCTTAGCTATCAGTTGAATGCGGCAGAATTGCAAGCACTCGACTTGGTACGCATCTGGAAAATCCTGATGCTGAGCCAGCAACTTTACAAATGAAATGTTTTGTATTTCAGATTCAGGAAGCTTTTAAAGGTATGAACGATCCAATGGAGCAGGGACGCCAAAAGACCTCGTTCCTGAAGGTGAAGAGGAAAAATATTTGGTTGGCATAGTAGAAAAGTTTGTAATTTGATATAATCAAGAATGAGAAGTCTCCGGCTGATATAATGAACATCATGGATGTGACAATGCGCCGATTTGTGAAGATGGCCAAAAAATTACCAGCATTTAATGACCTCAGTCAGGATGGGAAATTTGCGCTTCTGAAAGGTTTATGCTCACCTCCACACTTATAATAAATAGTAGCATATTTTCTAATTTTGAGGAGGAATGATCGAAATGCTCACCGTTCGTGGTGTACGACGCTTCGATAGCAGTTCTGGATCGTGGACAACACCAACACTGAAAGAAAGCTGTGAAGTATCCATCAATATGTTCGACCAACTAAACGCCGATGTCAGATCCGAGCAGAAGATGCGCTTCCTTCAGTGAGTCGAGTCTATAGTTCGATTTATTTTTTTTGTTTATTTTTGAAATCTAACAGACCACTTTCAGATTCTTTAAAATCTTCCACGAGGATATTCGCAGTAACGATTTGGTGATCTCTATGATTATGCTTATCGTATTGTTTTCACCAAGAGATTGCATCACCGATCCAGAAGATCGTAGGATTATTGCCAGACATCATGAGCAATTCTGCGCCCTCCTGAACAGGTATGGTTCTTTTTTTTTGAAAAAACCTTGAACAACTATAGTAATGTTTTCTCAATTTCAGTAGAAATGTGCCTTTTCTCATCATCATCTATGTTCCTAAGTATTTCTTTCATAGTATCAAGTCAAAATAACTTCAATTCAATCAAATTCGAAAAAATTACCGTTATTGTATTGGGATGTATTGCCCGATCGCATATTTCTATCAGTCACATCGGAACCCTTTTGATTGATGTTCACCATCCGCGGTCCTTCCACTAACCATCATTTTCATACTAATCGATCCACTTTACCTCATTCTTTCTTTCCATCCTTCTCATCAAATCACTATCTGGAATTCTGGAATCGTCTAGCGAAATTTCCATGCTGGATCCATTTCCGTTCGATTTTTTTTTTTAATTTGACCAATTTCACCGCCAAGATGGAGCGGGACGAATAAGTTTTATACTACTTGATATCTATGGTCCTCCTTATTTATTTAATACAACTTTGCACTTGATCCGTGAAAATTCCTTCAAACCAGCCAGCTCACAGCTGCGGAACTGAAAAAATGTTGGACTCGGTCTCCAGGATAAAATATGACAAACACTGGATGAACATTTTGCGTTGTGTTTTGCTGCGATCTTTGTTGATATTTTTTCCTCCCTGCTAAGGAAGTAAAGCATCTCTTACGAAGCGTTTGCGACTCCATCTTTTGCTGATCCGTTAATCCACGAAGAGTCAGCCGTTGAAATTTCCGTTTCCTTTTTCGATTATTATTTTTTGATGAGACGGGAAATCTCAACGTTCTCTGTTGCAGATATCTGGAATCACTTTACGGAGACGATGCGCACAAATTGAATGAGCAACTTCCGACGGCGCTTCGTATGCTGCGAGAAATCTCTGCCTCGTGCGGTATGCTCTTTTTGGGCACAGTGAACACGAGCGAGGCTGAACCTCTACCGCGTGAGTTCTTCAAAGTCGAATAGGATCGACGTTGATGAGTTCGTAAGACGTGCTCCTCTTCCACCTTTACACCACCTTCATGCACAAATGCACTCACTCACTCGCGTATATCCACCCTCTTATTTACATCCAACTCATGTGTCATCCATTTTTATTACGTGATTTGTCTATTTTGTCAGCCTACTGTATCCAGTTTTATTCTTATTATCCCCGTGATGCTTGTGCACGTCCCCTCTGGTCGAGGTGGCACGTGCGTTCTCCTCACATAGGATGTGTCATTTACATTTTTTTTTTCATCACCACGTTTTATGTGGAAAAAGGAGGTCCTGGTTATGTTTGTATTATTTTATAAACTATCTCCTCTTCTTGCTACGATGTCGTAATCATATGTTAATACCTCATCCATCTTTGTGATTCGTAGTTTTTTTCTGTTTCCTTCTTTTTTTTTTGTTCTTTCCACTTTATTTTCACTGCGCGTGACCCTCCCGAAAGTATGTGGTTAGTCGATCATTTTCATAGTATTTACGTTGTATATTAGTCGAGTGTCTGACACCGGTTACGCTAGAATAATTACGGAATTACGTAAAAATCTTCTATAATTTCCATATTTCAAAACAAGGCGAGCACAAAAGAAATTATTTGTCGTTTCGACCTTTCATGGCCCGGTTTATTTCTAAAAAACCTCTCTACAATCTACCTCCACTGAGTTTATCTCGACCTTATGTCCTAATATTCTTTTTTAAATTATAATGTTCGATAATAATAAGAGCGCTTGTTGTGTTTTCCTTCCGTTCGTCTACACTTTGTTTTTCTTTAATATTTCCGCTCTGCTCCAGCATCAACCCCACCTATAACATTCTCTTTATCTATAGTGCAATTAGATTCGTGATTGGGAAATTGTGTTTTTTTATACTATTATTATTATTACTATTATTGTTTACTTTTCATCACTCTTCAGAAAGTGTACACGTACACAAAAAGCACACTCAAATGAGGCGTCCTCTCTCGGTGAGTTCCCAGTTAGGTCAAACCGCACATACCTTGCGCGCTCACCGACCTTCTCCTAACACCGATCCTTACCGTTTTGATCCCGGAAAGAAATGAGTATCCCGCCTTAAGCATGCACGTACAACACAATCATGTATCCATCCCTCCCCCTCAATTCGAGGCGGCCGTGACTGAGGACCACGTCCGCATGATCTCGTTGCCGGGTTGCCACTTCCTCATTTTATGTTTGTTGAGATGGTTTGTGTGAACGGTGCGGTACTGTGGTTTTACCTCTCCGTGTTACTCTCTATTTGAGCCTCTTGTGCTCTCATATGAGATCGCACGTCGTTTTTGTTTTTGGAATTTTTATTGGTTCAAAGAGAATAAATCGGCTATTCAGCTACGTGTTACAACAAATCAACAAATACTGAATGTTGAAATCCACAAACACACTATATCCACGAGTATCCAAGACAGAAATAGGCAGTTATTGGTGAAAAATATGGTTATTGTGTACTCTGCAAACGTATTTAAAAAAATCATCATAAAAAAGATATCTGTTAGTTGAAATAATAAGATATAAAAGTAGATAATTATATTTAAGAATGGCATGAATGTATAAATTAAATACCATACATCTGGTCCCATAAATTTTTAACATGTTCTTATTTAACAGGTAGAAAAATATTCAACAACTGTTAGATTAAATAATACATAGGTAAGGGAATGAGTTAAATTTGACTCGAAACTGCTGACTATATGATCTACACTCTGTCGCCAGTAGGTCACGCGGTAGGCAGTTCCTCATGCCTATTTCAGGAACCAACAGTTTTGCAGACAACTCCAAGAATCCGAGACAGTTTAGTGGTCTGAGAGGAAAAAAAAGTTGGTCTCGCTGTTCTAATGCGGTTTTTCCATTGAAGAGTTTTGTCTGAGAGGAGCATCAGATTGGTCAAGATCACAAAGAAGTCTGGCTGGAATCCAAGGGATTCTCGTGGAATCGATCGCGCATCTGGTATTGCATTACAAAATCACTACGAAGGTTTGGTTCGAGATTCCTCGCGAGTAACTGATTTTTTTCGCGTTTCTCTTCTTTTCTTAATTCGATTTTCTAAATACTCATACCAAATATTTCTATGATCCAGGATAACCAAACAGCTTGGAGAATTAGCATTGAAAAACTCCTGAATTATTATCCCCATGTTTTAAGGGGAAAGTCAACCCGTGCGATATACGATGCGACGGTGAGAGATCAGAAACTAAAAGACAGTGGTTATAAGTTGGGCGCTCAGAACCTATGTATATCCCTCCCGAGTGATCGTTTATGCGCAGGTATAGCGTATGTTCCTCGCCTGAGACATTGCACGGGTGATCGGGGAGGATGTAGAGACGCCGAATCGAATGGCGTCGGTACCGCCTCGATAGCTGCGCTCGTTCCAAAAGCGCAGCAATTGGGCGGAAACAGAAAGTCAACGGAATCGATGCAATCGATGCATCGTCACCACGGGCGGCTCATTGCCAACACGGGCGGTACGTCGTCACCACGGGCGGCGCACGGGCGGTACGTCGTCACCACGGGCGGCCCATTGCCAACACGGGCGGCGCACGGGCGGTGCATCGTCACCACGGGCGGCCCATTGCCAACACGGGCGGCGCACGGGCGGTACGTCGCCACCACGGGCGGCCCGTTGCCGACACGGGCGGCGCACGGGCGGTACGTCGCCACCACGGGCGGCCCATCGCCAACACGGGCGGCGCACGGGCGGTACGTCGCCACCACGGGCGGCCCGTCGCCAACACGGGCGGCGCACGGGCGGTACATCGTCACCACGGGCGGCGCACGGGCGGTACATCGTCACCACGGGCGGTGCATCACCAACACGGGCGGTGCGTCACCACGGATCAGTGATGATCTACAATATTCAATTGATCTGTGGTGACCTACACTAAGAGATAATGGGTGTGTGGTCTCCAGGGTAACGGTATCGGCACATTGATCACTGATGATCTACAATATTCAATTGATCTGTGGTGACCTACACTAAGGGATGATGGGTGTGTGATCTCCAGGGTAACGGTATCGGCACATTGACCAGTGATGATCTACAATATTCAATTGATCTGTGGTGACCTACACTAAGAGATAGAGGGATGTTAATTGAAAATTAACTGTGATATCGTGATGATCTCCATTACTGGTGGTACAGTTATCTTCCAGAGATTGATTTAGAGTGTTGTTCAGTTGGAATTGTGGAGTCACAGTATGAGGCAGTTATATTTATTTTTGATTAAACTACAAATAAAACACTACACACGAATATTTTCGACGAAAAAACACTGTGGATGAAAATGAGAGCAAAATTTCTGCACAGAATATATAACTCGATACATATTTGCTTTTTATCAGTGTAGGGAATTTTTCTTTCCTTCCGAACCAAGTAATCTCTGGTTCTTCCATGAAGTTTTAACAGCCATCATCTTCGTTTCTATGGATGGTTTAGGTCCACGATCATCTAAATCGTTGTTACAGCAAGAATGAATGGGTTTTTTTCTTATATAGTTACAGTACTGACAAACAAAAACTAATAGATCAACTGACTTTCCACTTCTTCTCGGTCTTCTTTCTTCTCCACAAAATCGTATGGATTTCTTCATTGGGTAATTGGAGCGCCGTCTGAAAACGTACTAATTTTTTGCGGTTTCATATAAATCATTTCGTAGTGAGAAATTTTTATTGAATCAAACACCAGTGAAATAGAAAGTGCTGTGTGCCATTTACAGTTCTATGAAACTCAACACTTTCAAAGATAATATCGCACGTTCCCATAAGATTCGACCTCGTAACTGAGAGGATCTACGAATAGACGAAAATGGTGAAGGTTGAACAAAACACACCGAAAAACAATTCTATGTTTTGCATCAAATTTAATTCATGTTGTTTAACTACAAGGTGGGGGTGAATAATTGCTATTTATCCCCTGAAAAAAAAAACCCTAAGGTTTCCTTATACTAAAAAGTTGTTAAAATAAATGCTGTTTAGTCTTCACAAAAAAACCACAGCTTCTAAATTTTTTAAGAGCTTAGAAAAAAAGATAAAACATCAGAGAATGTGAGCAATGCATCAGTTACCTCATTGTGATCCTTCGATTTGTCCAGTTTTCATTTTCTTTATCGATCACATGGTGGTTTGACCTACAATGTAATTGAATTCATATCCATTTGGTCAGAAATAATTTTAATAAAAATAACAAAATAAAATATTTTAAATGACTGACATTAGGTCTTCTTAATAGTTATTCTGATAATTTAAGCGTGGAATTTACCTGCGATCCTCGCTTCCGATAAACTGAAGACAACTATGTATGCCGGAACCACCTCGTGGGATCACCTCCCAAGCGAAACTCCCATCGATAGTCACTGACTAGACCATCCTGTCGTCCGTTCAAGTAGGTCAAAGATCAACGGCAACGAAAATGATACTGTAGAAGGAGACCTCCCAGGAGAAAAAAAAACATTGGAGCAGAAAAGTGATTTCTTTCGAAACCTAAGTCTATTTATCATATCCGCGAATCATTACAGCACTTTTCTTCAAAAGTAGAAAAACAATTGGAGAAGGCCCAGATCCTCATAACTCATTCGAGATGTGCAGCATTAAGAAATTTTAGGACCAATATCCGCTGTTATATAAATGATATAAACAAATAATATATAACAAATATAACAAATAATATAAATAAAACGAAAGATATTAATGGATCGGTGATACAGCGGCTGCAACGACAACTTTCCTGAAAGGGAAGCGAAAAAAAAAGAAGCTCCTTTACGGACATAGTGGCACTGGCGGTCTTCCGAATGAATATAAATATGAGTAGTGTAACTGCGAATATTTGATAAACTTTTCAATTCGCGCATTTTTGGAAGATGTGCGTTTATGCTTTGCTAGGATATTTGACTACGCAAGTAGTGAGCAGTTCTTCTTATTTTCGCAATGTTGTTTTGACTCGACGCATTAACACCTCACAAAGACTTTCTCATGCGAAAAGAAATTGATGAAAAATAATTCTCCTATTTTTCTTATCGAAGACGCTGTGCATTCGTATGAGGCAGTAAGAAAGTAAATCAACTAAGGTTTAGAGATATACGTATTTAAATGTTTTGAATAGTTCGTTACTCTTTTTTGAGTGATTTACATTACTAGTGATTTTGACGAACAATAAAACAAATCGATCACACACTACACAATCGATGAGATCAAATATTGAGAATGGGTGCAGCACAACGAGAAAAGACACCTCAATATTATCGGTTCAAACTGTTCGGGTTATAAAAGTCCTTTAAATCCGGCTGGACCACTAATTTAGTGCCAGTCTTTTCTGGGGGCACAAAGACAGAGCTGAAAAATCGGTTCCCCGCAAGTTATTATAAAAACTACATATGCTAAATCTTAGTTTTATAATAATAATATTAATTCGTAAAATAAATCTTTAAAAAATCCATATGATTCTTCATTGAGGCCGATCGCCCTGGCACATCCCAAAAGGATTTGTCAACGTCGATCAACTTATCTTTATCTATTAAGTAGTGATTTGCCAAAAGAAGAACATTTCTGGAAGATTTTTCAGGAACTCTTTTCAAATTTTGTCAATTTGAATTGCGGATACGCTAAACTATTCTAAAGTAGTTTTTCCATGAATTATCCTTCAATGCTCGGACGCATCTCCTCCCTCTTTATCAATAAGTAACTATGCAGTTTCAGCCCGTCGCCATCGTAACACTGATGGGCATATTATCCTGCGTTTTATTCGGTCCTTAATCATGTTGTTTGATTATTACTGCACTTTGTTTTTTTTTTGTTTTGGATGGAGAAATATTCATATTTCTCCTCCTGGAATGTGGAATTAGACCTGTTTTAGCGTCACAGTTCTGGGTGACGTTTATTCTTACCCTAGTCTCTATAATTCATTTTCTAAAAGCTACAATTTCACTGAAAACATTTTTAGCTCATACAACCTAGTAAATTCTACTGATTAATGTGTTTATGAACTTCCTGAATTCTGAATTGAAGCCGTACGTGTTGGGATCTTTCCAAGAGATTGATCAACGCCAAACACCTTATCCTTTATACTACTGCCACAAAAATCTGGAGCCAATTTTGAAACAACTGTAGGAGATTCTCCACAGCTTGTCATGGATATGCACGATGAACTTCGCTCAAAATACTCTAAAAAGTTTCTTTCGTCGCCATTACTAGTATTATCATCATTACTAGTATTAGTATTTTTCTTCACCATTACTTGTATCAGCATTTTTTTTTTCGCCAGCCTACCCAGGGGTCACATTGGGGTAAGCGTGCTTCATTATTCCAACATATAGTTTTCATTGAAAAAATATTTGGTATACAATGTTCTGATAATTAAAACCCAGTTAAAGTCCTTCGTAAAGATTTTTAAAAAAAGATTTTTCATTATTTGTCTTCTCTTCTGAACTAAATCCGTGATCAACACGGTATCCCAAATAATAATTCACTCCCTTAACCGCTCCAAATACGCCCTACGACACTCTCTCCGTTAGCGCATCCGTCGAAGATATATCACTTGTGGAGGTTTAAAAATATAACATTTATCTGGAAAGGTATACGGGTTTTTCTCAGGAGCTATTAAAAAGTTATAAAATATGAAAAGGAAAATTCCTATTGTTTATTTAGACCGTGAAATGCTCGACATTTAGTTCTATTCAGTACTTGTAGATTCCGTGAAGTAATTAGTGAAGCAGAAATCAATGAAAAGGAGAAAAAATCTAGGACATTTTCGGAAATCAAATGAGAAGGGAACAGAGGCATCATCACTCACCTATGTACAAAGGGAAATCTTTTCAGCAGTACTGTAATTAAATTAATCAGTTAGATAAAATTAACAAGGAATCAAAATTAGAACAAATTGTTTTAACGCGACTTGTTTGCCTTATTATTTTGTTAATCATTATCGTTTATTTTTTTTTCGTTCCAAAATTAAATGCTTTTATTCCACCGCACTATAGAAAATCAGAATGAATCGCTATGTACTCAGATTGTTTTGCGGGGTTTTGTTTGCCAGTTCCTGGACCTAAGCGAGTTTTTTTTCAGAATTATTTTGGCAATGTTCTCCCTCCTAAAAAAAAACAAAGGAAAAATGGTAACATTTTTTTCAAACGCCCATTTTAAGTGGGGATAACAGTGACAATGTTTTTGGATCGTTAACCGTCTTTGAATCTCTGAAACATAACCGAAAACATTCCAATATCATTTTTAAATGTAAAATAATAAGTCATTCTCGATTTTAAACGGACTAATTTTCGATGCATCTAGGATATATCTTCTTTTATGGAAAATTCGTCATTAATTTTGTAAGTACATTTTTATTAATAAATAATCCTAAAAAAATGTTTTATTTGCCGATGTCAAACGCACGGAACTCCATCCAGAAATATAAAACTCCTATCAAATCGCTTTCTACTTATTTTTTTAACGATAATTAAGGTGGTTAGTCTCCACAGTCGATAATGACAGTATGATAAAGTGTTAGGTTCATACTTACTCTGAGCTACCGTATTCACTATTCCTTTGAATAAATCCAATTTTTCACATCCACAAATTTTTCCTGAAATGGAATTACTATTTCTCTACGTATACTGTATGTTTAAGAATTATTCCGAGTACATATACATAAACATAAGGTTATGTGCGATTCCACATCTCAAACCACAAAAATTCCTCATCGTGGATTCAATAGCAAAGCACGAGAAGTCCTTATTGGAGACAACAATGCACGGGTTGCAGGTAAAATTTGTTAAATTTTTTTTCTCTGATTACCCAGATCCTCTTATCTTATGAAATTCCGTTGTTTATAGGATAAGGTTTATAAAAAAAAGTAATTTCCGAGTAGTAGTAGTATATAAAACGCTCAGAAGCTATCGAAAATTTTCTCCAAACTAATTTCCGTTTGTAGAAAAATTTTGATAGCTTCTGAACGTTTTATATAAATTTATCAATGATTCTTGAATGCTTAGTTTTTGTTTTCCGGAGCATCCGTTTCCGTTGACTTGGCAACCTCATCGAAGAAATAGGTATCGTCTGCTATCCCATTTAATGCAACTATTCAATGCTCCGATACGAATATGTTACAGCAATATGCGTTTATGAGAGGATTTTTAGACATCATGTATACGGTATATTATTTTCTATCATTCACTAAGGTAAACGTGAGTGACATGAGTGACATAGGAGAGGGGAAGAGAGAAGTTCGGATTTTTTCTTATGGAAGAGAAATTCCACAATTTCTTTGAAACCACGTTTCTTCAAGATTTTGTATAAGATTTAAGTGGACGAAAAAGGAAGATTTGAAACGAAACAGGAAGAAAAATCGAATTAAAAGTGTAGATTGGCGAAAAAAATCTTGTGGAACTTTCGAGAGGTTACCTACTATTTCCTTCTGTCGAAGATCTACTTAAAAGACTTTTAGTATTAATTAAACAAGAGCAGTATTATATTGTACTACGTATCACTTAATTATGTACTAATTACTAATAATCTCTTAATATTACATTATACAATATTATTTACTACCACTTTAACTACCAGCTAACGCCGGGGGTTCAAACTTCTTGTGGTCCCGCTTCGTTCGCCCAAATTGATGAGAAAAAACTTAAAGCAGTAGCAGTTCCTGCAATTTTCCGCCACAGCTTTAAAATAATTTTTGTTAACGATAGCGCTTTTTTGATCTACTTCAAAAATGTCATTATAGGTGAAAGTCGAAAGATCTTCAGTTCTTTCCTGCCCGGTCCTAGATAAATGATGATGTGGGACTTTGTTCAGGGTTTTTCGGCGCCCAAGTGATTTCGTGGGACCCACTTTAGCGTCTTTTGTCCTGGCCCACCCATATGATGCCGCGGGACATATCTCAGCCGTTTCTGTCGTTTAATTTGGCTCCATGATCCACTTCGAAGTTTTTGGGCTTTGCGCAATTGCATGATATCATAGTTCTTTCCTCAGGGCTTACTAGCGCTTGTCCACGCAACACGCCGTAGGGCCCACCACAGTACCTTCTGGCGGTTCGTCGGCGCTAAAATCCGAAGGCATGGGACCCATTTCATCGTTTTCAGGTATTGGAGCACCCATGCTGTCTCATCAGATACATCAGCAAAAAAATATGAGTGGATAGATGACAGTTTCATTATTATGCTATTATTAGCAAAAAAAATATATGTGGATAAATGATAATAGGAAGGATAAATTCAGGAATGGCCAACAAATCCGCCAGCGAATTCGACTTACTGCGGAAAGTCGTCGGAATCAAAAAACAGAGTCCAGTTTCACCGAGATCACCAAAAACGCCGAACTCGTCCACTTCATGCAATGAACAGCGTAAGCAACAAATCATCCCTCAGAAATTATTATTGGGTTATTCTGAAGTAATTTATTTTTTAAAATTCTTCTATTTATTCCTATTATTTATTACATTTCAGCCATATTTGATTCCATTGGTGAGAGGCCAGTTGTGAAACGTCACAAACAACTAGCTCAAATCGGTAAAACAAGATCGTGTGGAGAATTTAAGATCGGCGAAAGACGTTTGATAAAAACGTATCAGGAAGAAAACATAATCAAAATGCCAAGGTTCCCATTTTTTTGACCTTTTCCTGAATTAAAATCCAGAAAAACACAGCAATCTTATTCATTTTGTTAACACATAAATATTAATATTACACTTGACCAAAATATTACACGTTTAGTTGTTTTTTTTTTCGCTCCTGGAATCAAAATCTCACTCAAAGCCTATTTGTAGTTGGTTTTTTATAGCAGTTTCAGAGCATCCAAGAAGCGTTATGGAAGCAGTTACCAATTAATTCATTTCTTATTTTAAAATATTATTCCGAATTTAAACAAAAATCAGTTACAGTATCGACTCGGAACCCGCTAATCTAGACATCGATAGTGATCGCTTCTCTATGGACTTTGAAGCGCTTTGTAAGGTTAGTGGAGCTTTTTTTCATTCTCACATTCTTTTTTTTTATTTTCAAAGAGAATAATATTCCCCTAAGCTCAAATATAAGTCGGTTTTTGCAAGGTTACAGTACACGTACGGGACACTTCATGCTCTAATTAATCTCAGTTTTAGAAGCAAGGAATTTTGAATTTTTCAAAAAACCACCTGAAATTGATTACCATTATACTAGTCAACAATCTGATTTAATGCACTTAGGTGATCATAGTTCTTGGATTTTTCTAAATTAGTTTATTCTGCAGGTCCGCACCTATGAGGTCTGCGAAAAGCAGAAGAAGAAGGATGTTGCTGCATGGCTAAGCAAGCAATCACCATAACTTTGTGTAAAAACATGTGATCTACGAATTTGTAAAATTATTCAAGGATGTATTACAAAATAAATGGAATGACAAGATAGAGAGCACATTTGAATCTATAAAATATAATTTCTCAACATACATAACTCAATTTCTCCATGAAAAGACATTTTTGAATTAGGCTTTTCCCCCTCCGGACCACCTCTGCGAAAAGAAAACCTTTTTTTACTGTTTCACATTGTAATAGCAGGAAAGAAGATTCGGTCATTTTTTGATTCAACTGTGTAGTTATTGACCAAAAATGAGAAAATTTATTCCAGGTGTACTGTAAAAATTCAATTTCTGAATTCAGGCTGAATTCATTTGATTTTTTTTGTTCCAAAAATGTGCATAAATAAGGAAATTTAGCATGGCATTAGTGGCTATAGTCGAGTCAAAGCTATGACTAACTAACGTTCTGATTTGTGATGCAGTTGCGTGGGCGGTCGCGATGGGACCTTCGCTTGTTGCGCGAAGTTGCCGAGGTGAGCGAGGATTCTGCAGCGTCGATTCGAGAGCAATCGTCTACGCAACTGCACCACAACCTAGACCGATTTGACATCGATGACAGAATTCTCAAAGCTGGGGATTTTTGAGTCCCATGTGCTGCAAGGGGATGGGTGTGGCGCAGTTGGTAAGAGGTTTGGCTGTGACTACACGATCTATCAATGGTTCAAAACCGCTTTCAGGACAACTAAACCTTTAGTTCCCCTGGTTCCATTGAATCGGTACCAAATTTGTCTGAGAGGATAAAAACATTGACTTAACACTTTTTAGTTAGTTTTACCTAAATTACGTAAATAGCAACGAGATCGAGTCCCTTCCAATCGTGCACTACTTTTTCATTGTTTTTTTTTTCGCATATATTACAATTTCATTGGATATTACAATCGATCGGAGGCTCGATTCCGTCCTAGTCCAAACCAAACCTTTCATCCCTCTGGGGTCGATAAATTGGTACCAGACTTTTCTGGAAGGATAAAAATACTGAGTTGGCACATCGGCTAACCTCTGCAAGTTATTGTAAGGCTGCACGCGCGTTCATAAACCTCAAACGAACTCTGAGTTAATTTTGAGACGCGTAGGCGCATCCCCATAGGGATTAAGTAAGGAAGCCCGAAAGGGACACATCCTGCGCTAATGACAGCTTGTTTCTTACCGTTGCATAGATGCGTAGATAATTAAATATTCAATTAATAGTATCAATGCCTCAGGCATCAAATTTCTCTCAGCAATATCAACATTGAGGTATGCGTCCTGCAATGCCCACAGTCACGCAATTAAATGTTGTGGAATCAGACCTCATCAATGACTCAAATCCACAAAATTATTTTAAATAACTTCACAGAAAAAAGTCCGTCATGGGAAAAAATAGCAGATCTAACTAGCCTGGATCGACACAACAGGGACCACCCATAATCAGTGAATAGTGTTGGTCAAGCCGAGTGATCGTTGAGAATTGACAACCATGGATCGACTAGGAATTTTTTCGTCGATTTCTGTACGGATTCGACACGGTCCATACGGAAACCAAGCACCTACTCAAGAACATAGCAGTGAATATTTTAAAAATTTCAAAATAGTCTTAAGGAATTAATAAAAGAGAATTCTTCTCTTTTTTCGAAATATCTCGTGCAAATACTTCCAGCTCATGGCCCAAACAGGGCACCAAGTATTTTTTGTGATGACCGTAAAAAGATTTATAATTTCACCGAGAAAAAAAAGCACAATACATGTAATAAGTAAATTCTCTACATTTCATAACCGGCTTAACAAGAAAGTAAATGGATAGAAATAAAAAAAAAAAGAATTTTCTTACATGAGATAAGTGAATATCACCAGGAAGACTTAAGATGAGATGCTTTGTGTAAAAAAAAGCTGTAGAAAACGGAAATGATTGGTCCTAGGCATAGACATGAGGTCGTTGTGTATTATTTCTGGACACCTCACACTGTGAATTGACTCGATGATATTTTAAAGAAAATAAATGACCCGTAAATATTGCAAGATAGGAGATGACTAGTTCAAGAAATCAATGAGATCGACCTTTCCTCTTTGCCACCTCATCCTTTTGTTCAACACTGAAATCCAGCATCGTCATGATAGCCTGGAAGAACGATCACTTAGGAAAACATTAACACCTAACTACAAAAAATGTTACAAACCTGTAAATGTTCCTTAGCATCGCCTTTATTTAATAAGTAATAATAGAATGCATCGTGTAAAAATCGCAGCACGACGCGATCCTGCGTCATTTGGTCGACTTGAGCAACCTGAAAAACTTCTATTTTGTGTGTAGAAAACATGGAAATCGATCGGCCATACCAACATGACATTGTGTTACGTACAGCTACATTCGATGAAATTTTTCACTTTCATCTTACAAAGGAGAAGCAATATTTTAACAATTAATTAATTTAACATTCAGTTTTAGCAATGAAAATTAAAATTTTACCTAACATTTTTTCATGTACCACTATTATTTCCTAAAATTTTTCATTCAAAAGAATCTGATTTTTATTTTTTTTAAATTTAATTAATTATCAATTTAATTATCATTCAACATATATTTTCTATTTTAACAATCATGAATGAAAATAACCGAAAAAAATGGATGAAATAATGAAAATTATGAATGAATGAAAATAAATTAAAATTATTAATTATGAAATTATTATTTTTATTACCAATTTTGCTACTATTCAACATTCATTTTTTCTCATTTTAACAATTATGAATCAAAAATATAATTAACGTAGAATACATAGAATACATATAGAATTAATCCAAAATTCTTCTTTTGAGAACTTCCTCACCTCTTTTAGATCCATAGCTGCCGCTTCCTGACCCTTTTTGAACATAACCAAATACATTTCTCTCCTGAAAAACACCATTAATTCAGCTAGTATCACAATATTAAAATTTCTGAATTAAAATTATTTCCAAAAATTTTCTAAAATTATTTTTAATTATTATTTCCATACCTTTCCTCCTCCATATCTCGGATTTTCTTCTCATACATTGTGTTCTCATTACGACTCACCGCCAACCTTGCTTCGACCTCTGCCAGTGCCTCACGAGCTGATGAGGAGTCCTAGAACTGCGAAATGAGTTCGACGGTGCTAAAAATCTCACGTTATGCCTCACGTGTTCGATTTTTGCGAGGAGTAACTCGACTTTCGCCCCTAATGCGTCCTTTTCTTCTTCTAATCTGTTCAGCCGCTCGTTGTCAAACTTGCATTTTTTGGCGCTTATTATCTAAAAGATAAAAATTTTGCATTTATTTAAGAGTTCATGGAAAAAAACGATGTCTTAAAAAAATAATATATCTAAATATTACATACATCCGCATTTGCAAGTGCTAATTGTGTTTGAAGAGATCGATTTTCACGCAGAAGCTGACCAACACGTTCTCGCAACGATACCGCACGTGATTCGCGGCGATTCACTTGGGAATGCAATTCGGCCTCGAATTTGCGTTCGCTATGCTCATGCCACGATTGTGACATCAATGGGACGGTTTTCCTGAGAAAAAAATGAGGATTTCTGCCAAGATCATATTTCCCGTTGAGAAGAACAAAAAAAAAATAACTAAGAAAAAAAACTAACCCTGATTGTTGTGGAATATTGTCGAGCCAATTACAATCGCCAACCGATGTTATTGACGATGACAATGATGAGGGGATATTCTAAGGATTTCTTTTTGGATATTAAATAAAGAAGCAATTACGGGGAAACATCTCTGGATCACCTTTCTAGCGCATCGACGGCGTTCCATCTGATCCATCCTTGCTGAAATGGTCCGTCTTCCTTGTTCGCTGCGAGAACGACGATCCTGGTTAGTCGGCTCTGATTTTGTGGGTGGGGTTGCTGATACACGACATGCAACTGTTTCACGTGTAGATCCACGGTCGAACGGACGTGGATTCTCATGAACAATCACTTGGCTACGGTATTCTCTGGAAAAAAATCCATTTAGGGCATGATAGGACACCCAAATATTATTAGAGATCCTAATTTTTTTCATGTTCGCTTCATTGATGTACGTGATAATGGAGTTACAATTTTTGATAAAGCATCTGGATAAAATTTCAAATTCCTCAAAACAAGGATTTTCGCTCTTTTCTCGAAATACTGTTCTTTTTAGTATTATTTAGCATTTCAAATATTATCGAGCTAGTATTATAAACGTTGGAATGGTTAAAACAGAACTGCGGGGTTCCAATGTGATCTAAGAGGGAGGGAAAGGTTACACAGAATAATACTGGTTCGAAAATAATATCACGAATAAATCCAATATTATTTTTAAGTTTTTTTAAGGAAGAGGAAAAAAATCGAAGAAAGAAAGCCCAGAAATTTAGAATCACAAAGTATACATAAATTATTAAGTCTACATACCGACGCAATTCACTAGGAGTATGGTAGCTCCTACTTCGTGCAGATATAGGAGAAAAGTAAACAGAAGAATCCACGGACGTATCCGCATCTCTGAAATATGGAAATCTCGGATCTGACTAAACTCTACCTCTAAACCTTCCCTTGAGGCACCTTTCATTTTGGCAGCGTGCAATTTCCAGCTCTCCGCGAAGCATCGCTACCTGGATTTTCAACTCTCGACGATCATCTTGAGCACGTTGATAACCGGCTCTCATTGCATTCAGTTCTCGGAACATTGTACCACATTTTTCTTTCCATCTGAAAGAAGAGGAAAATCCCGAAACTGATACGCATAGATACGGTAATGCAGAGGTTCCTTTAGACTCACTCCTCGACTTCATGCACATTTGTGACATCACAAGTAACGTTAGTAGCGCTTCGGCTGCGGATTACAGGATGAGGATTGCGCTGAGCAGAAGTGGATCGAGGTATTACGCCTTCTCGTCGATAAACCTCCAGTTCTGCTTGGGTCTCGTTGAGTTGACGGGTCAATCGATCGATGCGGGTCTGGAAATATTCAAACATTACTTGAGGGATCTATTCGTCATTTGGATGGTTCAAACATCCGACAACAGATTTGCTTATTGTAAAAAAAAGTGTTGTATGAACTCCTGTGCTCCAGTATCAATCAAAATCCCTTCTTCTTTTTAGTTTAATTAGAAAAAAAAACAGAACAGCTTCGAAGAAGATCCAAGTTAGTTTATACGTAAAAAATCTACTTTTTCCATGACTCCTAAATATTTGACAATTTATTGGCGATATTCCAACCTTCATAAGATTTCTTTCTTGACGTGATCGTAATAAGTCTCGAGTCAAATTTTCCCTCTCGTCCGTCTCCCAGCCCATCATAACCGTTTCAAGGATATTCTGAAATTTGTTTTCATTTGTTTTCCAAACGTTCACCACTCGAAAGCGTCAATTCAGTTGGCGTAAAGCTTGTTGACGAACTTGAAACGCTTCACGAAAAATATAAGTAACTCCACGGCAAGGTTAGTTCGATCTACAAAACCATGCCGCACTAGTGATCTAGTGTAATCGACGAATTCTCAAATGCACAGTACAGAGAAAAAAAAAACCCGCTTCTCACTAATGCGTGGATTCAGATAGATTCTGCTACACTCTGAAATAATCACTCATCACTTCTCATGTGATGATTAGTAACAAAATTTGTATTTGGAAACTAAGTAAGTGTAAGTAAACTAAGTGCGTAAGTTTAGGTGATTTCATTTTAATTTAAAAGGAAAAAAACCCACATAAAACTATTTTGTGCCATGCGAGAACTGGTCTCCAACTGGGCGAAGAAAAGGCACGTAGGTGGGAAGATAACGAGAAGTATAAACGTGTGCCATAGCAGAATATTCGACATTAAAAGCAGAAATGAGAGAATCCATTAAACAGTTAGATTCGATTTATGCGCTTCGACAAGTAGTAAGTAAGTGAGTAGTAGTAAGTGGTTTTTTTTCAGTGGAAGGTGAGGTTCGAGACTCAACACTGCAGGATTTTGACGAAAACGCAAAACACCTACCAGAAATACCAATAATAATGAGTAATAATACAATTAATAAATGATAAAATAATAATAGAAATAATAGTAAACACGTCAAGGGCATCAGAGACCTCAGCGAGAAAATGCTTTAAATTTGTAGGAGTGATAAACTGAGAGCCCATGAATTGGATAAATTCTGCACAAAAAAAGCACTTTAGATAAGCAAAAGGAATAAAATCCTTGCTCGTTTCATTCCGTTCATCCTTGTGAGTGCAAAAAGTCGCTTCGTTTGACTAAACTGAGGGTTCCGATGCTTCTAACCCTTTTGATTCCTCGATTTGTAGGGGATATTTCGTATTTTCTGTGCGATACTTGGAAATTAAGCTTCGAACCTCAAATACTACCGGGAAGCATTCAACATCGGAAATTTGTCCGAACGATGTTTTTGTTAAAGTCGATTAGAGTAAAAAAATAACTGAGTTACCAGTGCTGCAACAAAACTCGTTCATTCTGGTTTCTTTGCTGTTTTTCAACCATTCTGATGTTTTTGGTGCGCTCAGCAAACAATCCGTCCATTTATGGAACAATTTCATGAGCGAAATCCTCCACACCTCCACAAGACGTTTTATGACAATGCTTCTTAAGCAGTTCTCCACAGGTGTCGTTAAGAGCAAAGAGCCGGGAGCAGGTTAAAAATTTTTCAAAAAAAATTTTTCGGGTGTGAACTTCAAATTTCAAAGTTTCAATGACCCATACAAGCTATGGTTTCTTCTGTTTGTTTGTTTATTCGAAATTCTTCTTCAGCAAACCACTGACCGAATGCAACAACTCTTCATCTTCAACTGGACTTTTACCGCTTGCAGCTGAACCTGATCCTTCTCGAATATTCTCATCGTTACTTGGTCCTCGATTATCCATTGTGTTGAGGATTTGTTCAAGGTCCGACTTGACCTATAAGTCTCGTATTAAACGGGGAAAATTCCTAGAACTTGGAATTTTACGTTTTCGAACCAAATTCAGATCATCAGCTAGAGTTGCGAATGCTGGAGAAAGTTGACTACGATCTCGTCCAACCACGGATGCTGTCTTACGCAAGGAATCGCGAACTTTCTCCAGTTCCCTAAAAATGTGGATAGTGAAGAATAATGTGTGTTTGACAAGAAAATAATCTGGTTTTAGTCAAATGAGGGCCATGAGCTCAACAAAAAATAATTATTCAGCAATCATCTCTAGCCGGTACGAACCAAATATTCCCCACATCATACGTCATTTATTCTATTTGTGTACAACAAATAAAACAACATGCATTATACCAGTTATTCTTCAATGGTTATTCGCGTTAAAACCATATCCTGACAAAAAAAAAACACTTTCCGCTGGAATTCAGCTTTCCCCAAGGGGTTGTAAGTGAAAAGAATAACCTTTTCAGGCGGACATTCTCAGTTCGCAGACGAGAGGACTCATCATCAGTGCCGATCTCTGATTCAGATAACGTCTTCCTGAAATATACAAGAGCTGAGCAGGCTACAAGAACAATATGGAGCTGGAAAACATCCAGAGATACAGGGAAATGTAAAAAAGAACCGTAGTCTTTCGGATCCTTCTTGAATCTGCTGGATACGGTTCTTTTAATCTTTAAATTCGCAATAAATCTAACATTCCAGGATTCCAAACTAATTTGTAAATCCTTGACCATTTTGCGGAACCGCAGTCCACACGCAGAGGCTTCACGAGGCAGTTGTCACAGAAAAATATTGAAGATAAATTGTGGGAAGAAATCCATTGGGAGCATACTCCAATCCTACATCTCCTGGAGAAGAAGGACCAAAGAATGATAGAAAATAGGAGGGATGAATGGTGATAGAGAGAAGAAAGAAACAACAAGGAAAGATCGGACAAAGAATGGACGAAGAACCAAAAAGGGAAAAACAAAAAGGAAAGGAAGGGGAAAGAGAGGAAACAAGGACGAGAGAGTAACAATAATTGGTCCGTAGCACAGCTAAAATTTCCTTTCCATATCTATTTTGTACAGCATCGCCGTCCAAGAAAAACTCGTGCAGCACACCTTTTTAAAATCCATAAAATTACGATACATATTTTGCCATGTTTTATTCGACATTCTTTTGGCACTTCTTTTTCTTTGTTCTTTATTTTCTATTATTCTTATTTATTTTCTATCTTTTATTCAGAACGTTCACAAGCTGAAAGGAACAAAAAAAGAGGATTCATAAGCTAAAAGAATGTAATTATTTCATAATAAAATAATCTGATTCTAACAAATTTCAATTTCATTTTCAACTATTTCAGATGATCATCTAGCGCTATTCCCTCAAAAATCCTAAATTGTTGATATCCTAAGAAGAGGAAGGAATCGTTGGAAAATCGTGATATGACCAGGGATTAAGCTTTCCAGAATGCTATTTACGAAGAAAAATGGAAAATAGATGAAAGACTACCGTATTGGAGGAGGATCCCTTGATGTGCTTGCACCACCAGCAGCTTGAGCCTCAATTGTACGTTGAAGTTCCTCATTATCCGTTTCAAGATTACGTATACGAGATTTCAACCACGTTTTTTCAGACTCGTATCGATTCATTTCCTGAAACGGTACACATATCCACTACAAAAAATGCATTTATTGACATTATTATTCAATTTAGAATTTCTCAATGCACGGACTTGATCTAGTTCACGCCGGACATTTTCAAACTCGTTCACAAGATGTCGAATTCGTTCACGTTCACTTCGTACCAATGTCGCCTTCTCCTCCTCAGCAGATGTCAACTAATACAAAAAAACAACTGTATAACAACAATAAAACAACACAATAAATAAATAAATAACAATGCAAGAATCCAATAAGGATGTAATGACGTCACAACACAAAAAAAGCGATTTACACTAAAAAAAAAGAAGTGATCATGCATCACAACATTACATTAAAAAGGAAAAGAGTTAGGATAAAGTAATTAGCGAAAGGTAGAGAAAAAAAAACTGACATGCAACTCGCTGGTCACCTGTTCACGTAGTTCTGCATTCTTTGTCTGGAGTGCTTCTAGTTTTTCCAGATCCACTTTTTGTGGTTCGGGTTCACGATCAACAACACAAGCGATGCGACGACGTACTTGAACTCGTTTGTCGGCCTAAAATAAAAGTTCACAGGAGGTTCAACTAACAGACTTGATTCAAATTTTCGAAAAAAAAAATGATAAAATTTGAAAAAACCTTTTCTTGCATCGTACTGATCAACTTCTGCTGTAATACGTGTACTTGTCGACGAGTTGTTGTCAGTTCACCTTGGCATAACTTGAGACGTTCTTCGTTTTCATCAAATAAATCACCCTAAAATAAAATAAAAGAATGAATGAAGAACGAAAAAGGGAAAAATAAAGAAAGGCGGAAGGACAGTGAAAAGCGGAAGGGGAAAGAGAGGAAACAAGGACGAGAGAGTAACAATAATTTTATTATATTTTATTATTGGCTTTTATTATTATTTATAATTTATTTATTTATGTATTTATTATTTATAAGCTACAGAAAGATACTAACCAAAAATTATTATCAAGATACTATTTCAAGATTTTTTGTATTCTTCAAGATATTAAGAAAGATATCCGAAAATTAAATAATATCCAAAAATCTCTCCGAAAATAGATAATAGAGTAATAAAGTAGGATAAATAATAGCTAAGATAATAGAAATAGAAAATATGATAAAATTAAGATAAGAAAATTAGACAAGAAAAGACTATCCAAATAGATATCCGAAATAAAATATCCGAAATAACTCCTGAATCCCACCGACTCCTCCAGAGAACTACTCCTACCTTTGCGATTATTGTCGATTTGCTTCTGGAGTTTGGTCTACATGCGACATATTTGCTGACTTGTCGAGGACGAGCCTCACATTCCACATCTCGACGACTTTTGTTGATCTGAATTCAAAAATATTCCGTATTTAATCAGATTATAAAAAAAAACAGATAATCTAAAAACATTTAGTTCGATTAACACCAGAGTTCGAAAACGAGTAAGTGAATTGAATTTGTATGAATGAATTTTGTAATTATTTCTCTGCAAATTTAAATTGTAAATTTTTTTACTAGTATTATGACAACGTTTCTCTACCAATCCTCCACAAGTGCAGTGAAGATGGAACATCCTGAGTCTACTTCACGTCCGAAAAAATTCGAAAATATTTTTAAAAAGAATTTTAGTGTAATTTCAACACTATTTTTCAACTCCAGGTGGTCAGCTTATCGTCAGCTTAACTCCTTTACGTCAGAGGCGCGCTTACCGCCCCAGGCAATTACATGTGCACTGACAATTAGCACGCATCGATTCGCGTAATAAATCCAGAGATCGGAATCCAGAGAATAGGTGTGAATACGTACTTGATTGTTCAATTGAGCCACATGATCAATGCTACTTGTTAGGCGACATTCGAGATCAGCACGATCCAATTTTGCTTTGATCTTCATATCCTCCTTCTCTTTTAAATGTTGAGCGATTTCCGCCTAAACTCACTCTCCAATTTCTTCCCGATAAGTGTAGAAAGACGGAAAAATCCATGGAAAGAAGTACAGGAAAACTAACCTTTGCCCTTTCAAGATTCTGCTCCAGCGCTGCCTGTTTACCTTTCCAGTAATCGGTCTGTTCCTTGTATTTGGCCAGCGCTTCCGACAATGCTTCCTCGAGTGTACGTTCCAACTCTTCACGTTGCGCTGTATAACGTATATCGAACTCACTCTTTTCCTGAAATTTGTCGAAAATCAATTATCGATCTAAAAAGAGCTAGCAGGGTCACCAACCTTTTGTAGCTGCTCTATTCGGCTTTCCAGCACCGGCAACTTCTCAGCAGTCGCTGAGAGTTCCTCCAGTTTCCTGAAGAGAAGCTAGTGGAATTCAAATAGATTTCGGATAGAAACATCCAGAAACGTCAAGGCAGCTTATCTCACTTCTTGTAGGATTCCCTTTCTTTTTGATGTGAATCGATTTCTTGACGTTGATCACGACGTGTGTCCTCAAGTTGTTTGGATAATGTGTCGACAAGTTGAGTTTTGGTGAGCAGAATCTTCTCGATTTCTTCGAAACGTTCATGAAGATCCGTACGATTCGATGCGAATTCATTATGTAATTCCTGGAATATATCCAGTAAAGTGCTAGAAGACCTCCTAATATGAAGGAATTTCAATCCAAACCGTAAGTTTTCTTTTTGTGAACGCAAACTCGTCCTCATGCTTTGATAAAGTCTCGGCGGTCAACGTTGTTTGAACTCGTTTAGAAAACATAACATTGTACCTGAGAAAGGGATCTTTCAATTATGTTTTTCCCGAAAAGAAAAAAAAAACGAAGGAAGCTCACCTCGGATCCACAAATCCTTTACGCCAATCACTGCTATTCTCATCGCTTACGACAAGATCATGCGCCATTAAGGTGTTTTGATAGACTTGCATACGCTCTTCCATATACGCAATCGCTTTTTGCATCGTTTCCTTCTCGGCCTTGAAATAATAACATTTTCTAGGAATTTTCAGGATAATTTTGAATTTATTCGCTCAAATTCTAATTCTAGGATTCCAAAATCCTCAAAAACTAGACTTCTGGAAACTCTTTACCAAACTTCCTTTCACTGTCACAAATTGTTCACTTGTTTTCTTCCCTATAACTTAATGCACATATATGAACACAGCTACAATCGATTGGTCGATTTCGACCAATCACGTCATCCGTAGGGAGTGTCTCACAAACGATATGATTGGTTAATGAGCAACCTACAACTTTGTACTAGTGTAGTGATTCAATCACATGAAAAATTCCAAGGATAATTTATTGAGAGTTATATTTCGTTGTAAATCGTGAGGAGAACAAAGTTCAACACTAAAGCTTCCATAAAAAGCTCTTGCTCCAGAAAACCTTCACCTGATGTCGTGCAATGACTATATTGCAGGCAGCAACTTCGGCAATTTTTGAATCGCGTTCTTGCACGGCCAGGTCCAGCTGTTGCTTGAGGCGATCGCTATAACGTAAGGATATATAAATCTGTTCCTGAACAGAAAATAAAAATCCAGAAGATCCAGAAGATATAAAGATACCGATGATCTTCTAGGCTATCCAATTCGTGACGTAACGCACCGACATCATCCTCTAACTCACGAATCCTCATGTTCACCTCTTCTATCTAGATTTAAAAAAAAATTACTCCTAGCATTCGCATTTGAGTCACGAGTTCGGATTCACACCTGTTCAAGCAAGCGGTTGTTTTCCTGGATCAGATCTTTCTTCCGTTCAACACATGAAGGCATAGTGCACTCAAATGGAACTGGAGAAATTCTTGTTGGAGTTCCGGTAGCGACATCTTCACCAGTAGCCGTTGATGTTTTTTGCACATCCGAATCCTAAAAAATCGATCTAAATTAAGTTGCGCAGCACCTAAATTCACCGGAATTTAAAATTTATAAAAATTACTGTGTTAGAATGTAAGAAACAGTTCAACAACATCATTCTACTGAAAGTGCTCAATTCCTAGCCTATCTGAGAGCCAGAAGCTTGGATTCTGTTTGTGGATTGAACTTCCTGTACAGTAATACTGAACCATCACGAGTAGATCTTCTTATTTATCTACAGGAGCGTTGAGGAGGAATTATAGAATAAATATGGATTACGGATGAGTACCTGTGGAAGAATATGAGTTTTTAGACATTAATAGAAGTTACTAATAAATTTCTCAACATATTTGAAACATCCAGAAGAAAACTTTTTCTGGCAAACGATGAGAGATTGGAAGATTACCATGAAACGTTTTCAGATTCAAATAGGTCATCATCTGATGGAAAGAAGTAAATTTCGACCCAACTATGAAATATTTAATACACCTCTCTATCCGGAAATAATCAGTAATCTCTGAGTAAGTTCCCAGTTCGATCTTCTTGAATGTTGGCACTATAAAGTTGAGTCCTGTAGTCACTAATCGATACTAAACCTAGGAATTTCTCCGGCAACATATGTTCGGGATCCAATGTTTCGATTAAAAACCCTTCACAACGAGCATTAGATTTCCCGTGCTTTTCCATGTTATTTCCTGTCGAAGATGCACTTTGCAAATCCATGCTATCATGGAGGAATTTCCGTTTCCTCTATCTCTCAACTCTAAATTACTGTGTGGTTGTTGAGAGATTTATTTGATTTAGAATAGTGGGTTAGGTCCGTGCTGAGGTGAAAATGGTTTTTTCCTCCATGACAAAGTACAACATGAGTTCCGCTGATTTCTCGTATTTCTTTATTTATTTCTATTGTAATTCAAGTGGAATCCACACAAAAAGCAGGAGAATAATACAGTTACCTGCGTCTTACCAGCCCGAACGGCGAACAATTCCGCACGAAGCGCTTCCTCAATACGATTCGCTTTCGATAGCTGATCCTTGACGACGATCTCCAATTGAGCGGCTTTCGTTCTCCAGATGAACGCTTCATTTTGACAAGCCTATATCCGGAAAATCATACTCTAAGACGAACTCGCAATAAAACTCCCAATCCACCTGAATATGATTTAGTGCCTCTTGACTGAGGTACATCGGTTGACCGGTGAGTTTCGATTCGACAGGTAAGCACTGAGGTGAAGTTAAGACCGGTGATGACATGGTCATCTGAAAAGGTGATGTTTTTTAACAAATATAAATTGAAGAAACAGAGAAGGAAGTATCCATACCTGCTCAGGAAGACTATGCACTGGTGACATCGGCATTGATGGTGAAATTGTTGTTGGTGGAGGCGATCGAAGTGCTGATATTACAACATTAACGTGAAATTTAAAAAAAAAGTAATCTGTGTGCAGACAGTAACCAAACCTGTTCCTTGATTAGGATCGACAGGGTCGAATGTGATCGGACTTTGTGATGCAGGATGAGCATACTGAAACATTGTTGAATAGGTTAGAATTTTTCTGATACACATCTGAATCCTGAACTTTTTCTACTTTTTCTTTTTCTTTTTCTTTTTTTTTTCTTTTCCTTTTTCTGATTTCTATCCGAAAAAAAAACCAAATAATTGGACATAAATCGCCACCTGAACAGGATCGGTCATCGTTTCGGAGTCTGTACGTGAGACGTTAAGGACAGATTCAAGATCCTTCACTCGAGAAGTGAGTCGAATAATTTCATCCCTGAAAATTCTTCTTCTTCGGAAAAATTAATGTGAAATAATACTTCTCCGAGGTTCATCAGCTCACCTGGCCGAAAGTGTTTCCTGGACCAGCTGGTTCACTCTGACCGCATGTCTTCTTTCCATCTGTTTCTTCTCACGTTCATGAGTTTCAGCCGCTTCACGTTCCCTCATCATCATTCGATGACTATCGGATAGAGATGCCTGCTTCACGTTCAGTACCTCCACCTTAAAAATAAAAAACCTTAAAAATAGACCATAGTGACCTCCACAGTAGTGACTCCTCCGTTCCTCCTGACCACATACCTCTTTAATACGCTCACGGAGCTCTTCAAGATGACGTTCCTTCTCGTCTCTTTCTTTCAACGCCGTTTTTAATTCATTTTTGAGATCATTCACTTCCTAAGAAAAGATAACAATTTCTCCAGATCAACAGTAAAAATCCAGGGAATATTTACCCTATTCCTTCGTTGTGTAGGCGTTAGATATTCACCCAAATCACCGTGATTATGATTACATCCTCGTCGATGGCAATGTGGTACAAATCTGTAGATGAGCCGTGACGCTTCGGGAACATCCTTGTGATTCAAGTGAATATTTCTAACCTCGTATCCTTTCCTGTCCACCATCGTCCTACCACAGTCGTCGAAGCAGATCCGGTAGAACTCGCCACACTCATAGTCTCATCACGTGGTTCATCTTCTAAGATGTAAGATGGTCGTTTTTCTACAGTATTCACACAATTACCGTAAACACACCAAAAAGATCCTGTGATTCCAACAAAACCTCCTCCGAATCATCTTCAGAATCGAGAATAGCCGTTTGTCTGAGGGATTTTCATACAATTAACGAACTAGTACCGTAATTTTTAATTTTAATTAAGAAATTCAGAGCACCTTTCATCTGTCTGTTCAGAGCTGGCACCGTTACCAAGATCCTTGAATAACTGCTCAGAATCCGTATTGTTCTCATCGCTGGTATCACCGAATATTGCCACTAAACACAAAAGTTCTTTTTTTACAGTAACTTCATCTCAACTTTGCTAAGCAGGATTTCGCTAACTACATACGTAGCACTAAATCCTAGATCAATGTTACAAAAATCGAGGAATCCACAACTTCTACTAGCTAATTTAAACCAACCTGAATCAAAACTTAAATAGTCAGCTAAAAAAACGTTGACATCATCAATAATTTATAAAAAGAAGTAAAACTCTCGGATCAAAGATAATTTAATGAGGTATCGTTCACAACAATATTGTGTAAAGAAAATTAAATTCCTATAGTACTAGACAGTACCAGGAGGAGTTATTTGATATAACAAATTAACAAAATACTCATAAAAGAAGGATTTAATCAAATTATAATCTAAATTTAGCCTTGCCTTCAATGAGTTTGATGCCCAAGAATTAATTACTCTACGAAATTATACCTGCATTCTTTTCCCACCAAGTAACCGATAATTTCGGGATACGTGTACTGGGTTTGTCTGGAAAACGATCAGGAGATGGTCGATGAGTGATTGTTGGAACTACCTGCAAAGGAAAAAGTTTAATTATTCCCATGTTTCATTCTCACTGAACGACTCCGTACCTGATCTTTGCTCTCCGCTTTAATTGAGGGTCGTTTTAGGATACCTTTTATCGGTTCCTGATTTTCGCTTCTGCAAAGAAATCTGTAACTACAATACTCTGCATGAACATTGAAAAACCGACGGTGAGTGACGGTGCGGCACCGTCGGCTACCGTCGCCCGTTCAGTACTTCCACAGAAGTGAAGATTTCTTTAAAATCTTTACACAGATGGATTCGACTCGTTGAGATCTATTCAAATATGTATACCATGTAGAACGAATCTATTAAACATGCGGAATAATGCTTGAAAACACCAAAATCATACCTATTTTAACCATTTAGGGGCAATTACAACAGTTTTCGAGGAGGAAATTTATTTTTAGGTGCTGAACAATGTTATGTTCTGTTATTTCTAGAAAGAAGAATGAGTTCCTACCAAATTAAATCATTTGTTCGAATTATTTCTATAATATTAGTCAGAGCTTCGAAAACGGTTTTTTGGGCTTTTGCTGAATTCCAACAACTTTAATACGAGAAATAAATGATAAAAAGTGAATACGTCCCCAGAATAGTGCTTAGAACAACTTATATTTTGACAAGAGGTGAGTTTTTTTCGTCTGCTGGTATCAGAAGGTGGGATATAATCCTTCAAAGTTCACAGGTTGCCAATCACAGCAGGAAAAAAATAGTTTGTTGTCAACTTTGAGCATTTATTAATCCTCAAAGAGCTAGGTAGCACAACTTCACCAGGTTTATTTTTGTAGCAGATAAAATATACTACTGTATTTTACTTTAAGAAACTCCGTATATGCGCTTATCTTTTATGCTAGAAGCATCAAAGTAGGTAAGTTCCAGTTTTTTCGCGTAGTGCATGATCTCGTTGTGATTTCCTGGCGTTTTGTTTGGCTATTGAAACCGTGATAACTAGAATCTTTTTCAACTTTTGATTTTACACCAATATCTGAGTTTTCACGGTGTTACACCATGTTTGACTTTTTACTGATTTCCTAGAGCTCGGTCTTTTCTCGCACCTTTGCGAAGGCATAGCGCCTCCCAATCGGGTTACGCATGTCGAACAGTGCAGGACTATGGGGGCGCCATTGCCATACACATGGTGTCACAAGTTCATAGAACGATCACAGCTTGACAATAATGACGTTTATTAAATATAACCTTAGTAATTAAATATCATCATTAAACACCAGAACACTGAAATCACTATTCGAGATTGTCCGTTTCAAAATCACTTTCCGTTTGACGCCCTTCTAGGATATTTCCTCCATTGCGCTTGATAACTCTTCGCAAACGTCTCTTAATGCAAATCGCAATTTCAAGAATGGAATATCCAGCTATTGAACTGGCCTGCTGAGTCCCCAGATTTGAATCCTATTGAATTAGTATGGGGTAACATGAAGAGTCTCTTCGCAAACGTCTCTTAATGCCAGCTGCGTATTTTTCACAAGTCTCCGACGTTAATTTTTCCCAATATGCAAGGATAGAAGATTTCAATTCGCTTATTGTACGAACGCCGCGACGTCTAAATTCCAAAGACAAAGAATAACACCTCATTTGGAAGTTAGCAAAATCAGATAAAATTAAATGGAATTTGGTAGATAAAATCTTTGTAAAATAATAAAATAATGCCAATTACCTAATATAACTCTTCATGTTACCCCATACTAATTCAATAGGATTCAAATCTGGGGACTCAGCAGGCCAGTTCAATAGCTGGATATTCCATTCTTGAAATTGCGATTTGCATTAAGAGACGTTTGCGAAGAGTTATCAAGCGCAATGGAGGAAATATCCTAGAAGGGCGTCAAACGGAAAGTGATTTTGAAACGGACAATCTCGAATAGTGATTTCAGTGTTCTGGTGTTTAATGATGATATTTAATTACTAAGGTTATATTTAATAAACGTCATTATTGTCAAGCTGTGATCGTTCTATGAACTTGTGACACCATGTGTATGGCAATGGCGCCCCCATAGTCCTGCACTGTTCGACATGCGTAACCCGATTGGGAGGCGCTATGCCTTCGCAAAGGTGCGAGAAAAGACCGAGCTCTAGGAAATCAGTAAAAAGTCAAACATGGTGTAACACCGTGAAAACTCAGATATTGGTGTAAAATCAAAAGTTGAAAAAGATTCTAGTTATCACGGTTTCAATAGCCAAACAAAACGCCAGGAAATCACAACGAGATCATGCACTACGCGAAAAAACTGGAACTTACCTACTTTGATGCTTCTAGCATAAAAGATAAGCGCATATACGGAGTTTCTTAAAGTAAAATACAGTAGTATATTTTATCTGCTACAAAAATAAACCTGGTGAAGTTGTGCTACCTAGCTCTTTGAGGATTAATAAATGCTCAAAGTTGACAACAAACTATTTTTTTCCTGCTGTGATTGGCAACCTGTGAACTTTGAAGGATTATATCCCACCTTCTGATACCAGCAGACGAAAAAAACTCACCTCTTGTCAAAATATAAGTTGTTCTAAGCACTATTCTGGGGACGTATTCACTTTTTATCATTTATTTCTCGTATTAAAGTTGTTGGAATTCAGCAAAAGCCCAAAAAACCGTTTTCGAAGCTCTGACTAATATTATAGAAATAATTCGAACAAATGATTTAATTTGGTAGGAACTCATTCTTCTTTCTAGAAATAACAGAACATAACATTGTTCAGCACCTAAAAATAAATTTCCTCCTCGAAAACTGTTGTAATTGCCCCTAAATGGTTAAAATAGGTATGATTTTGGTGTTTTCAAGCATTATTCCGCATGTTTAATAGATTCGTTCTACATGGTATACATATTTGAATAGATCTCAACGAGTCGAATCCATCTGTGTAAAGATTTTAAAGAAATCTTCACTTCTGTGGAAGTACTGAACGGGCGACGGTAGCCGACGGTGCCGCACCGTCACTCACCGTCGGTTTTTCAATGTTCATGCAGAGTATTGTACCTGCAAATGAGTTCTAAATACCTCTAAAATATGTGTTCATTATTTTGCTCAAAATTTAAACAACGAACCAAATTACTGCTAAGTTACAAAGATGAAATCCAAACGAGTCTTTGCTGTCTAGAAACTATTTTAAAAAAAATTTTATAACCTCTTTTTTCGGGAGATACATAAAAAGAGCTGAGGTAAGAAGGTGAAAAATTGTAAAAAGTCATTTGCAATAAGTTTAAAACAAAATAATTATGGATAAGATACGGATGCAACCAAAAGTAACTCTGCGATTTGGACCTCGGTTTTCGAGCCGTGCTCTGCTAAGAGCATCTACAGCCTGCTTTTCTTCCTAAATTCTGAAATTCTGGAACAGTACCAGGAAACGATGCATTTATAAAAACTGCAAATATGCTACCACGTTATAGGCCGTTTTAGTTCATTCAATTTCTAATTTTCAGTATCATCCTAAAAATTATAAAAATTATATAAAAATTGTGAATAAAAATATTAATAATTAAGCGATCAGGTTCTTTTCTCTTAACATGTAATAGAAACTTAAGGATTAAGCGAAATGTTGGAAATTTTGAATCAGTGAACCGAACAAAAAATTCAAAAGCCTTTTTTCTTCCAAAAATAGAATAGAATACATAGTCCCATGTTTAGAGAGGACCTTTATAATCCAAGGACTTCCGGGGACGTTCCTGGATACATTCCAATGCACAAATGAACACAGTTTAAGTATAGCAATCGCTATAGTCACTTATTTCACACCTGTTAGTAATAGCCACACACAGGTGGTACACAGGTGGTTTCAGAAATGTGTCGACAAGGATGTATGTACTTTCAAAGCGGCAAAAGAAAAAAACTGTCGATATTGTACCTTGACGTAGAGGGTCCAGCTGCAGGATCATCTTGCGTGGTTCGTGGCTCTGAGGACATATGAAATCCACGATCTATAAAACAAAGAACAACAATAAAACATAATATAATTGCATATAATTACATTCTCTACTAGAAACAGACAGAAACACGCAGCATTTAATAAAAAATAAAACGCAGCCAGATTATTCAGGAAAAAAGCTGAGCTGACCTCAAACGAGGAAGAAAGATGAGAAGGAAAATTATTAAGAAAGTTGGTTCCTAAGAGAAAAAATGTAGAAGAAGTGTCGTATTGATAATATAGTAATATTTCTCATTCCATGAATTTTCCGCTGTTCTATAATGACATTAATATAATAATAATATAAAAACATAATGATATATGATACTTTAACAATTGCAGCTTCGCACTTTTTTTAAAAGAAATATTCCAATTTTAAAGTAACCTTCCACCTACATACTACGTGGCTCCAGTCTACATGGAAAAAATTGAAAAGAAGGCAGAGCACCGATGCACCAGGATCGACAAAATCCTCATTTAGAAAAGAAAGAGGAACTTTTTCCAATAAATTCAAATACACGTGAATGAAGATCCGAGTGTACTTGAAGATTTGAAATGAAAAATTTGTGCGAATACTCAAAAACCTCAGAAGAAAAATCTTTCACACGGAAATTAATATTTGTTCCATTTTCTGAAATAAAAATAGCGAATAAATATATAATATAATATAATAAATTAATAAATATATATAAATAAAATAATAATAAATATATAATATATGACAAATATCGCAATGAAAAATAATTGAATAAAAAAATAAAATAATAATAATAATAATGAAATATAAATATAAATATAAATATATAAAAATAAAATATATATAAATAATAATAATTATAAAATAATAATAAAATAAAAGTTGAAAACCTGTCGAATCCCAGTGAAATATATCTTATCGCAGTTTCAACACGTACATAAGACAGGAAATAAGAGGAATGGCTGCCATTTAGGACTCAGAGGACAACCTCACATCAGCAGTTAAAAAAAAGAGTTCGCACGCGATCGCCTCCACTTAAAGTGATGATTTCAGAATCAATAAAGTGCAGTAAAGCGAAGCAACAAAGTGATTCGATTGCAACAAGGATATTCTGGAAGTCCCTCGAGAAAAGAGAATACAAAAGGAAACACTTTCGAACAATTACTTTCTTTCTTTCTTTTTCCTTTTTCCTTTTTTTCCTCAAGTCATTTTGCTCAAAAAAAAACTGACTACTACTTGTTTTCGAATCAATAAATACTAAAATATATTTTGACAACAATATTTAGACAGGATAATGGTTATGAATTAATTTCGGAAGAATGACAAACAATCTCTGGAGACAGTTAGTTAACAAATAGGTGACAAACAGTTCTGACAGAAAAAATTGGAATTCATGCTCTATCCAGAATGCCCAGAGAATTTTCATTCAACTCTTTTCCCAAATTTAGTTTCTTCTTTGAGGACGTGTTCATCATAAAAATTAACGTGGATCGATTGCAATTTTTTCCTAACAAATTTTACAAAGAAGATCAAAATTGAGTAGTTCATTTATAAAATTAACATCAAACACAGAGTCTTTCGGCTAAAAAACAACGTTTTTAACAGAAAGTTAGTGTAAGCGAACGGTGTCGACCTAAACACATACAGGTATATGCCGTTGTTCAAAATAATTAAATTAAATAACCAAAAAATAAAATGATTTAAAATAAGCAAATTACTAGGGTGCAACTGAAAATGGGTGGGACCTTATCTGGGACCATGTGGCCGGCGTAGTTTAGCCCCAAACCCGTGCACAGAGAGCAAAATCAGCCATTAGTGCCTATTCTGGTGCCATTAGTTAAGCTTTCACGTTCCTTCTCACGAAATCTGAATAACTTCATACGCGGCGTAAACGATACGGTACTGTAGCTGGTAATGGTAATGGTACTGTAGCTCACACAGTTGTACTATCTAAGCACTATCAGCATCCACAGTAATCCTCACTTATCGGGGATTTATCAAATTATTTCCAGCCAAATTTCAGGATTTTTTCGCATTTGGAGAGGTATTAGCACGTAAAAGGTTCCGAATAGAACTCGCTAGGAGTTTGCTTGAGGAATTGAGAAGTTTCTTCCGATCGGATACTTTTTAGGGTGTTCGGGAAGTATCTGCCGAAAATTCCACAGTAGCGTCGATTTTTTAGATGTTCTGGAAGTTCCCGTTTTAAATATATTATATAAAGACACTACCGCTTGTACACACATCACATATCCGGCTCCCTCCTCCTTGCCTATTTCATCTCATAACGGCTCATATTTCTTCCACCCATATTCGGCAAGTACTCCTTTACCAGTTCGAATCTGGCCACCCCGTTGCTGAAGCTCATCGAAACTTAAGTGAAGTATTCGGCACTGAAGCCCCTTCTGAGCGGTCGCCTGGTTCCAACGCTTCAAAGCCGGAAACAAGAAACTCGAAGATGAGCCTCACCCTGGTCGACCGACTGCAATATCGTTCGACGAACTGAAGAATCCGGCGGAGCAGCATCCATATGAAGGTGTGCGGTATTTTGCTGCCAGTCTTGGCTGTTCGCTGTCCACCGTGAACAATGAACTGCGATCTCTCGGAATGGTGAAAAAGCTCGGTCAGTGACTCCCACATGCATTGAGCGACGGCAACCGCCAAAGACGCCTGGACATCTGCACTCAGCTGCTCTCCAAAAACCGCAGATTCGACTGGCTGGACACCATTGTCACTGGAGATGAAAATTGGTTCCTCTACGTCAACCACACCCACAAACGTGCGTGGTGCGCTGGCGATGAAATGCCAGATCCTTTCGTGAAAGATGAAATCCATGAGAAGAAGGTCATGCTGAGCATCTGGTGGGGAGTTCATGGAATCTACCGTTTCGAACTGCTCCCGGACAACACGACAGCTACTGCCGAGGTCTACTGCGCTCAACTGCAAAGATTGGCCGACAAGATCCGCAAGGAGCACCCGAAGCTCTACAACGTTCGCCTCCTGCATGATAACGCGCGCTCTCACATCGCGAAGAAGACTTCCCAAAAAATTCTGGAATTCGGATGGGAAGTTCTACCGCACTCGCTGTACAGTCCGGATTTCTTCGCCTCCAATTCGCCGGAGTTCCACGCCAAAGGAATCCGTGATCTTGTGAGACGTTGGCAGAAGGTTGTCGATGTTGATGGAGATTATTTCGTCGAATAATAGAATGTTAAAAAGTTGTGTTGTTTTGAAATTTTGCCGTATTTCAGCAGATACTTTCCGAACACCCTAATAGCTCTAACCTCGGCAGCGACTAAGAGTAAAAAAAGAACTTTCAAAAAAATAATGAAGAATGATTATGAAGGAATAAAGGAAGAAGAGGTAAGAAACAAATGACCGTCTATTAATAGGTATTGAATCGAACAGAGTGTCCTCTGCCAATCTGTTGAGCAAAAAAACATTCGAATGATGTATGAACATTGCTGCTATCAGCAATTGTCGATGGTTAGCTGGGGTTGAGGTGTGTCCAACAAACAAAACACGAGAAAAGAACTCATTATTTCTGTATTTGCCGTCATTTTTTCAGGAATACGTGAAACAATGTGCAATAATTCTGTGAGGAAAGAGTTAAACGAATAAATAAACCCGCTGACAGAAGAATACAAAAAGTGAAAAACGAAGCGAAAACGACTCAAAGCATCGACTACTAAAAGCACTTAATGTAGACACAGCTTGAATCCTCGATTTTTATTTTGGAAGCTTCCGAATGTTGTTTATATTATGAGAGTCAAACCACGTAATAGAACAAAGGGAAATAGCCGATAAACATCCGTGACATCCATGTTTTGTAAAAAATGTGATGACCTTTCTCTTTTCTTTTGTATTCCAGAAGAGAATTAATCAAAAAGAGACACGATTTAAAATGCATTGAACATTCCACAGCTGACGTTTGTTTTTCATATGATCTCTTCCTGAACTTTTTTTTTCCTCCCTAATCGATAGATCCATAAACAAAAGAGACTAGAGACGTGTTTCTCAACTTCCTATGTTGAAGCATGAAACCTCATAACCTCAGTGATGCTAATGAGGTATTAAATAGACCTCACTACGATAGCAGTAATATCCAATCGTTTCTGTCAGCGCAACTTCCATAATGGCAATGTACTTGACGAATAACTCTAACTACTTAATTACCAGTAGACAAGAAACATAAATCGATTCGTCAAAGATTTTACCAGATGCACCGCCGAACGCACTTTTTTTAATCGATATTTTAGTACCTTAGGGAGAAAAATTGGATCCAGATGTTCCAAGGAAAATTTTCAGGAGAAAATTGAATAGTGGATCATAAGTTCTCATTAGGTGTTAACTAAATAGTTAAAGTTACTCAACCATCACATCATCATGATAAAATTTACCCCGCAAGAAACGACTGGATATTTCTCCTGGATATTTAGTAGGACACAAAATTGTCTCAATTAGACGCGCAATTAAGCTGAAACACGTTTAGGATTTTCCAGAATGGCTTGAAATTGCGGTGCAACTCCTTGAAAGTTCGCCAATATTAAAATTGATACGAAATCTACATCTGTTCGTTCATAACTGCTATGCCGGAAAAACTAGGAGAGAAGAGTCGGTTAATTTTGGAAAATTCAACAAAATTGGAATTCTAGTACAGGAAATACTATATTGAGGCTAACAAATTCCGAGTCAGAAAAATTAAAATTGCTAAAATAACAAAATTGATGAAAAGATTTTGCCAATTATATGCAAATTGGCAAAATTCAAATATTGAATTTAAAAAAGTTTCTGGTAAAGTTCCATTCCACATTGGTGCACTAAAAATAGGAATCGTGGCGAGTACAGAAGTAAAGAAGATTCAAAAGATAAGAAACGACCACAATTGATAGGAATTAGCCGTTATCATCTAAATTGCATAACACGAAAATCCTAGAAATATTTCCAGTAAAAGATGTTCACGATGTTGTTTAAGCGAGAATTTGTGGTATGAATGGAAAAAAACGTATGAAAAGTAATGACGGGCGAGGAGTTTGAGGGCCTAGTTTAAAACGTGCAGAAAGAGCGGCGCATGCTGTATGTTGCACCGCCTGAGGATCGCGGATTCTCCGGGCTATTCCTTACGACAGAATACATCAATTACGCCACGAGCGCTCAACCATCCAGCTCAATTAAACAAATACAGTGAAAATCTAGAAGTTGTGAAGCCTGGCATGAATTTCGTATCCGTAAAAAAAAACATAATTCGACTATTTCAATCCCGTAATCCTACAAGCTACTGAAATTCGCGTCTATTTCATAGAACAATACAAATCATCGAAATATAAAATACTTATGTATTATGACTTTAAAAGATCTGGAAAAGGTAGAAGAGAGGGAAAGAACGTTGTCCTCGCAGTTTATAGACCCACCAGCCCCCATTTCAGAGAGGAAGTTAGAATTACTTCAAAATGTAGCTTCAATATAAACAAAACACCGGCCGTCAGCATTTCGGCCCATAAATTTAACGTCCAGAGGAGAGTTATTGAGGACATGAGAGGTTGAAAAGCTCACAGACACATTCACGCACACCTGCATCCCGCTCAAAATGTACAAGTGTGCATTGAGACAGCTGTTCTATCGCTGTTTGCTGACACGAATTGAGGAGGATCCACGCAGGGGAACGATGCATCGTCAGATGAACACTTTTCGATGATTGAATTTTCAAGGATGACGTTAAAAATGAGGTAGTTTTGCTTCGTGCGTCAAAAGTCGTCGAAAAAAAGTGCAAGAAAAGACTGACTCAAGCTAGAAACATGGCAATTTCAAAAAGAAAATGTCACTGCTAAAAAAAATATGAGTTTATTTTGACGATTGTCACTACACACAAGGAAATAATTCAATAAATTTATTCTGAGTCCAAAATACCATGTGTACTGTGCAGCTGTACTGTACTGTGCTGTACTGTGCAATAGTATCTGGAAACAATCCAGACATATGCGAAGCTCCGTAATAAGGCAAACTGCATGAGCAATGAGGCCCCAAACGTATATTGCAAGGAGTAAAAATTGATGGACAATTCCCTACGGGTATTTTCTGAGTTCCAACACTTTCGAAAAAGATGTTACCCGTCAAGACTCTCTCAATTGCCTAGGAATCATACTAATTATAATAACTTAGTCAAATTTCGATAAATTCACCATAAGAGTAGGTGGAAGAAAATCCATAGAGGTGAGAACGACGTCTACAAACTCGTGATCCATTCTTTTCAACTCCTGGAACGATTGCAGCTCATATCGATGGAAACCATGGTGGTAAACATGTGGAGAAGGACCTCACATTGCGCCCAACAGGGTGGTCTCGAGCGGATCGATACCGGAGAGGAGTCGGCTGGGGCTTGCGTTCGGCATCCGACACTCTGTAATTGGAACATTATTACAAGCTTCAACCTGCTAATTTGGATGGATATTCAAGAAACCTGGATAAACAACGAAGCTCTGGATGTGAACAATTTGAGACTTTCCTTTTGTTTCGCAAAGTAAGCACAATATAAGCGCGACAATGGTGCAAAAGAAGGACTGTATCCAAGGTTCAGGAAAAACACTTTTAAAAAGTGCCTCGGAGACGTATATCCTTCTATCTGAGGTTTTAAAAAATTTAAACATTGGATCCTAAGCTTAATGGTATCTACAATAATCAAATGTGAATAAAAACACCAACCTATTGGTTCCTCATAAATAAGAAATATTCTTAAATTTATATGGAATATGTAAGAGAACGGTTATTCTACGGAAACATACAGGAAGAGCATTCCAGAACAAACCGCAAAAATGGTTCCGCCAAGCCGGAGCGCGATCTTTTATAGGGGGTAGATCAAAAGTTGATTTTGTGATCTTCATAGGTCATATTCATTTGTTTTCTAAGGAATCCTAACTCGTTATTAATGCCATTTACTCATTTCAGTCTCCTTATGTCCCAATTTCATCAACATTTTGGTGTCATTCTCCTCCTTTCTTCTTTTCATCCTGAGACATTTTTTATGAACGTTCAAATGAGTTCAGAATGAAAATGACTTTTAATTTATTCAAACATTCATTCATTGTAGTAGCCCCCCAACATTATATCGTTTATGAATAAGATTTTCAATAAAACTTGCTAAATTTATTTCAGGAACCAGGAAGACTGGATTTCGTAAAAATCAAGTCCGAAATTGAGATCATATCGAGATTTTCTGCCGCGTAGCATGGATCACTGTGCTCTTTTTTATGCTGGTCATGTTCTGGATGTTATTCTCATAAATAGATGTGAATCCAGTCCAAGGACATCCTCAAAATAGACCGTGGAAAAATAAATGTCTAAAAATATACTTAAAATTTAGGTTAAGTGATTTGAAAGATAAAAAACACCAATGCTTCTCCTATTTTGAAAGATTTTCTCATTTTTCATTCGTAGATTTAACAAAATAATTCTTTTCTATTTTTAGACGCATTATTTAACAATATCAACGATTTTCCAACACCACTAATTCGTAACTGAAAATTCAATACATCATTCCAAGGATTCGAGTATGGATATTTTTAGCGTACGTCAATTTTTGCGACCTTTTGCTGCGATCAACTGCTCCACGCACGCGTATGTTCACCCCCGTTTAATCGTTTACTCGACGTGTGTATGTGTGGGCCCCATTTGAGTGCTAACAAATTTGCGTACTACCTCTCCAATAAATCCCTCACTATTTCTTTATTTCTATGACAACGGTGAAATCTTACGTATTTCCCCCCTCCGTGCTCCACATCTGTCGCCATTATTGGATGCGAGGTGGGGGTCACTTATTCCCTATGGACGGACACACAACGTTCGGATGTGTGTCTTACATGCACAATCCCAGTTCAACTTGATCTTTTTTTTCTGGATTTATACGTGTAACCTATAATTCTCCGTAAAGAGAATTAGATCATCTGATAGCAATAGGTTTGCTAACCGTTCTTTCCTTCTACTAGTGCATTTTTTTCTTCGAGACAGCAGGAAATGTGAAAATTTTCTCATGGATGCGATTGTTAATAAACGGAAGAAGTTAATTTTCATTACTAATTTTCACATCTTGTGTTTATGTAAAAAATCTTTGTTCTCCTTTTTTTTGCAGTCCATTTAGTCCATGGTCCAGTCCATGATTTTCTTATTCCATAGTTATTTGCAGAAAAAAGTTAATTCACATTCCTTGCTCTTATATGAACACCAGAATTTCTTTTAATTTCAATTTTTCCAACCTTCAAACTCAATAATTGCCTAAATTTTGGTTTTTTTTTAGCTACAACTCTAACGATCCTGACATTCAACTCTTTCAAGTCAAAGAAGTGCATTTTGCATTTTTTTTTTTCGATTTGAACCTTCGGAAAAATAGGTAGTACGTCGTTTTACTGGAAATCGAAGCTAGAACAGCTAAACGTATTCCTCTGAACGCAGAGTAATTACTTAAAGTGATTTTCTGCACATTCTAAATTATTCCTTAGTGAATAACTGGATTTATTGAGGCGTAGAGCTCATAAACACATGATATACGTCTCTATGAGCCGGCGTGGATTGTCGTCGTTTTCCTCCAGGTGCTCTTTGATCGAACACTGCGTCGCGTTACCATGACATTTGCATTGATTCACTACTAACAACATAGAAGCAGTTCGCTAATTCTGTTAAATTACTACCTTCTTAATCTTTTTTTTAAAATAAATCCGAATGGAAGGATCATTTATACTTTAGAAAAATGCGTGAAATTGTACACATCCAAGCTGGACAATGTGGGAATCAAATTGGAGCAAAAGTGAGTTCTACTGGCTGGCTCGTCCTCAATCCCACTCATCCCGTTCATTTTTTTCTATCATAATCCATTCAGTTCTGGGAGGTGATCTCAGATGAGCACGGAATTGAGCCGACTGGTGTCTACAACGGAGATTCTGATCTGCAACTGGAAAGAATTAATGTGTACTACAATGAAGCAAGCGGTCTGAATCCATTCATTTAATTTTTTAACTTATTTTTCTTCATGATAAATTTACTGGAATCGATTAAGGTGGGAAATATGTCCCTCGAGCATGCCTTGTCGATCTGGAACCAGGAACAATGGATTCTGTCCGTGCTGGTCCATTCGGACAACTATTTCGACCGGATAACTTTGTTTTTGGTTAGTAATATAATAAAGTATATAAACTAAAAATATATGTATAAAGTATAAGTAATATAATAAAATATAATCACATACTGTATACATACCGTAACTGTGGGCTCCAAGAAAATGCACTACCCTTTGATCGGATAAAATCTCTCAGGACAATCCGGTGCTGGTAACAATTGGGCGAAAGGACACTATACAGAAGGAGCGGAATTGGTGGATAATGTTCTGGATGTGGTTAGAAAAGAGGCTGAAAGCTGTGATTGTCTTCAGGTATTTCCTTTTCAATCCGAAAAACTCTCACCTACAGAGCTGCAAAATTCTCAATCAAAGTAAAAATTGGTTGACATTAATCATAATTTTTTTGAAATTCGCCAACCTATTTGACATCAAATAAGAGTTCTAGGAATTTGTGAACTCGTATGGACTCAGTAAAAGGCGGACAAGCAATCTATGAAATCATTTTTTTGTTCTTCCAGTTTTTTTCCTCCTAGTCCTCTACTAAATACTTCTCGATAGAATACCATTTCTTTGATATACGCCTTCCCCAGATGAGTATTGAGTACTCTTTTGGCCTGCTGTGAAAAATTTAGTTTTTTACCCTCTTTTAATTCTTGTTCCCATGACCAGCTCTATTATATTTTTCTTTTTTTTTCTTTGAAAATTATTTGACTCAAGACTGATGCACATCCATGTGAAAATGAAATTAAGGGTTTCCAAATGACCCACTCGCTCGGCGGTGGCACTGGCTCTGGAATGGGAACGCTTCTGATCTCAAAAATCCGTGAAGAGTATCCTGATCGAATAATGAACACGTTTTCAGTGGTGCCAAGCCCAAAAGTTTCCGATACGGTAATTTTCTTTCGAACGTAAGATTTGATTCAGGTGTAAATATTTGCAAAATTACAACGTCACGGAACTACATAGCTCTGTAGTAGAGTATGTAGATAAGATTTTTTTTCCTCTATTTGATACCTGTGAGAACAAAAATATCCGCTACAAAAGATTCCGGATGAAAAGAAGGATAACGAGTTAGTGAGGGAAGCTAATGTGTGATTCATAGAAGATTATGCGGATAGTTTTCACTCACTAATTGTTTTGGTATTCTGTTGTTGACTGAAATGATCTAGCAAAATATAAATAGGATAAATAGTAAGATAAGTAATAGTAAGTTAAGTTGGTAAGTAAAATATAATTATAAGATAAATAATAGTAAAATCATTGGTGCACAGTACATCAAAAGCAGTTTCATATCGTTACATCGAGTGTTTTCTCTTTATTTTAAAAAAAGAAAGAATTATACATTGTCTGTCTTTTTCCAAAGAGAATTTCTTTTATATAGGTAAGATAAATAATTTTTTTTTATTTTGAAGTAAATAGCCAAATTATAGCTGTTTAGGTGGTCGAACCGTATAATGCCACTCTCTCAGTTCATCAACTTGTCGAGAACACAGACGAAACATTTTGCATAGACAATGAGGTGGAAATTCTTTTTTTTTTTCGAAATGATCTTTGATGTATCCTGGAGAAAAACGCTTTGCTTAGGCTCTCTACGATATTTGCTTCCGTACACTGAAATTGACAACTCCAACATATGGAGATTTGAATCATTTGGTGTCAATGACAATGAGTGGTGTGACAACTTGTTTACGATTTCCTGGACAGGTATGGACTCACTATACATACAATATGATGGATATATCAGTTAATTCCATAACATTATTTATTTAATATTTCAGCTTAATGCAGATTTACGTAAATTAGCCGTAAATATGGTACCGTTCCCTCGTTTACATTTCTTTATGCCTGGTTTTGCTCCGCTAACATCACGAGGATCTCAACAATATAGGCGAGTAATTTTCTCGTCTTCATTTATGACCTCGGACGTATCGAGAATGAAAACATCGGGAAATTTACTCTATTTATTCCATCTATTCATCGGCGATAATAATTGCCGTATAAAAAAAAGAAAGTCACGGAAAAAAATGAGCTCAAGTACGAAAATGGCTACAATTTTAGCTGTGAAATTTTCAAATTTCAAGCTACAAGTTACGCAAAAAATGCGGCATGTGTTATGAATACGAATCGATTCTTTGAAGGAAGCTTTCCCTTCTTCAAATTAGTAATAATAATTAAAATTTGATTATTTCAGAACCGAAAATACTAACGATTTCAGGATTTTGGTGCTTAAATGAGGGATCCGGACGTAGATGTAGGCGTAAAAGTGAAATTCATAATACATCTCGAGATCCCAGGACATTTAGCATCGTTCGAGGAAATTAAATAATATTAATTAATTTTTTGGTGGTAAATTCAGCTCGAAATTTTAAAGATTTGTACTTCTGGGGAGAACCTTTTTTCCAGAAACAAGACATCACTGGATTCCGTTCTTCCTCCCCGACAAAAAAATTTGAAATAAAATTCAATTTAGGTCTTTGACAGTCCCTGAGCTTACACAACAAATGTTCGACGCTAAAAACATGATGGCAGCATGTGATCCTCGACACGGTCGATATCTTACTGTAGCGGCGATGTTCAGAGGTCGAATGAGTATGAAGGTACTAGTAAATTTCTTGTACACCAAAAAATTGGACTTATTTTAATCAACGGGACATCTTATTCCCTTAAAATGAATAGTTTTTTTTAAGGAAGTCGACGAACAAATGCTTAATGTGCAAAATAAGAACTCCTCTTATTTTGTGGAATGGATTCCGAACAATGTCAAGACAGCTGTATGCGATATCCCTCCTAGAGGAGTGAAGGTGTGGTAAACACAAATATTAAACAATGTTTTACAAGTTTTTTTTTCCTGTAATTCAGGTCAATTGCAAAATTTTCTAAGTTAAATTTAGATGGCAGCTACATTTGTTGGTAATTCAACAGCAATCCAGGAACTTTTCAAAAGAATCTCGGAACAATTTACAGGTTTGTTTAAGTCACATTTTAATTAGATAAATACGTTATTTGCAAATTTATTTCTAATCCAAAATTCAGCTATGTTTCGCCGTAAAGCATTCCTACATTGGTATACTGGTGAGGGGATGGATGAAATGGAGTTCACTGAGGCTGAGTCAAATATGAACGATCTGGTTTCTGAATATCAGCAGTATCAGGTTGGTTCATCAGCACCGGTAGCTAGGAAGTGCTAGGATAAATAAATGGGAAATGTCGTCTGGAAGGTGAGATTGACCTGTTCCATGAAATAATCCCCACTCTTCTACAGTATCCTTCATTCAACTAATTTTATATCTTTCTACAGTACTTGCGCTAACTATATTTACCTCATTCAAGTTAGTGAGGGTACCTAAACTCATATCTTGGTGAATTAACTAACTTGAACGGCCTAAAAGTTGAGAAATGATGACTAGCCCCGCCCCAGGCACTAATAATTATCCAGACTCGTACTGAGGTAGAGGTAGAAAAAAAATCAACATCCTTACTATTCAGGAAGCTACCGCAGACGATGAAGGAGAATTCGATGATCAAGACCATGATGTTGAAGAATAGTGTCGTTCGATCCAGATAATAATCTACACCAAAATTTACACTCCATCTTATTTTATCGTTGCGTGTCTCCTGCCGTAATTTTTCACCTACATACTCTTTCCTTATAGTCATTATAATAATCTGTATGAATAATTAGTGGATAATACCTAATAAACACGCAAGAATTCAAATCCAGGACCATTTGTTGAAGATATTTATCACAAATGTAAAGTGTTTCTGCTCGGAAAGGACGTGAACTGTTAAAAATTCTGAATATCTCTCATATGACACTGCGACAATGCTAATCAAACTAGGCAGGAGCGTCTTAGAAGACGTTGAATTATGGAAAAAGACAACACACATAAAAAGAAAATAAAAAATTTTGAAAGACAATCATATACTAGCTTCTTCAATCAAATCACATCAACATCGTTAACTACAAAATCAGCAAAAATCGATAAACAAAAATGAGGGCAAAGAGAGTGGAAAAAAAAGAATAAATTACTCGAAACTTCAATGCAACAAAAATACGAGGAAAATGTCATACATATATATAAAATTTACCTATCATATCAAACAAGAAACAGGATGAAAATCAGAGAAATTCTCAACGGATCGTGAACAATACAGAGCCATTATAAGGCTCAAACGCGTGCCGTATCAGTCTCACCCGCATCGATTAGAAGTGTTTCACATGAGTTGCGCACGTGCCACACCTCCATTCGGAACGAATCCATTGGTGCTTTACGAACTTGTTTTGTACACAACTCATGTGATTTATCCGCTAACATATAGCTAACTCGATCTACTCTTAAATGATATAATCTCGCAATATGAAGACTGAAACAGAAGACGATGAGAACGCTGAGCAATGGCGGGTGAGACCGAGTACGCAGTATCGCACGCCATCGAGCTCACATCGTATACGCATCGTTTCGTTACGCCAATGCACGACGATTCCGAGATGATATCGATGCCAAATCGGGAAACAGCTGTGCGACCGCTTCGTCGATATGTGCACAAAAGCCGCGCAATGAGAAATCTCGGTCGAAACGAGCACGCTGCAATAAAAAGAAAACGTTCACACGAATAGGAGAATCCACGATTTCTCTGCTGTCTGGATCATATTCGTGGAAAAGTTTTTCAAAAAAGCGAAGTCGTTTCGGAGCGAATAGCACCAACTTTAAAGAAAAAATCTTCCAAAATGATCCCTCAAATCCTTTTTTTCTGCCCTTGTCAAAAAAAAAAATTATTCCAAATTAGAAAAATCGATCGACTTTTACATTATAACATCCGAGTGAAGGCCGAATAAAAAAGCGCTTAAAGAATGAAAAGAACACATCCAAATCCAGATGCAGTGATAAAATACGAAGAGAACTTCACCTGTTTCTCGTAGGTCTCGTCGCAGTCGAGAGCAGGCCAGTCCTGTTTCTTGATATGATGCATCATTGCTTCGGCTAGCAATTCCCCCGTCGGTTTTGGGATCTGAAGCGGTAAAATATACATGTTGGTCCGAAATAGACGATTAGAGTACGTCCACCTTGCTGCCAGTCACATCCTCTATAACTGTTTCTGCTGGCCCACCACTGTCGCAAACGATTACGGGACGACGTTGGTCCAATGCCTGAAAGATGCAAAATACAAAATTCCTGGATTTCGACGGATTTTCCCAGACCTACCTCTATAGGAACGATACCGAAATGCTCGTTTGGAGGGGTATACAGTGCAGAATCGCACTGACGGTATAATTCGAATTTTTGGCATTCTGAAGGAGAGGGAATGAAGTGGACGACGTCCGCAACATCGAGATCCTGAAGGTTCACTCATCAGTAAGCTGCGTCTACGCACACACACACGAAATTCAGAGAATGCGTACCCTTGTCATCTTCTGGAGCAGTTCGTAGTATATCCGGCTTTCGGGGATATGTGGCATCACAGAGCCAGCTAACTGCACCAAAAATTTGTACCCGCGCTTTTTTAATAAGGCTTAAAGTAAGGATTAATAAAGGGAATTAAACTTTGAGAGTAAGCTGTTTTTCTCTTCTCTCCACCCACAGGCAGCTTCAACGATGATGTCGAGCCTTTTTTCTGGCCAAAATCTGTTCATCGACATAAAAATGTAGACATCATTCTGAGGCCGATCCCGGCGACTCATCGGCTTCTTGGCCTTAATAGAAAAAAATTCTCGATCAGTCATGGTTTCAAGTTCAAAACTTCATTCCTACCGAAATAACAATAGAATCTACATCGCACGGTGGGTACACGACCCGAATCTTACTTTTTTCGATTCGTGGCATGACTCGACCAAATTGGGATGCTGTAATGGTGTTTTTTTTACATAAAGAAATTATATCTGTAATAGAAAATACAATAAACAAATACAATAATAAATAAACAACAATAAACAATCACCTGTGAAATGGCTGTTAACCATAATTACATCGGTTTGCTCAAAGAGATGTTCTTCGATAAGACCGATCAAATTTGAATACCATCTATAATTAGCGAAAGAAAAAAAATTAGGTAAGAATTGGGAAACGACACCGTAAAAAATCTTCGGATGAACCTGTACAGGAAGAATCTCGACGGTGTGACGAGTTGTTGAGGGAAATGACAATAGAATAGGACTTTACAACTCGGATAACGCCATTTAATAAGAGGTACACAACTGGAACACAAAAACACTGTGAACTCGAAAAACTTTAGGGAGGGAAAAAAACGTACCTCGCTGAATGATCCACAACAACGAGGTCAGGTTTAATATTGTTGAGGACGAGATACCAACCTAATGCAACATTTTGACTCCACCAATCACCTGGATGCAGTTTTAAGCTCACTTCTCGGATGTCTGGAATGTGGTGATGTGAATATGAACAGGAAAAAGATGTGCGCATCGTCCGCCTTACCTACGCCATCGAATTTGTGATCTTTCCAGTACTCATCTATCATAGTAGTTAACCAAGTAACCTTTAAAAAAAAGTATGAAATTCAGGAAGAAATAAACACTGGTTGATTGGGGAAAAAAACAAAAATTGGATCGAACCTTGTAGTTCTTAGAAACAAAATGTCGTATCAATGCAACTGTACATCGATCAGAACCCCCGTTCCACTGTTCGGGGTGGATAATTACCACGTGCATCTGAAGGAAGTGTTTACGTTCGGCGAACGATACAACGTGTAAAAACCGTAACGATGATTTCGTTGTGTGTGTGTGTGTGTCCTTTATCGCGCCTTAATCTTAGCACGTGTCTCTCGAATGACTGTACATTGCGGTCATCCTCATCCTTCATCAAACATTTGTAATAATGATGAGCACCAGAAATGGCCTGATTGAGGCGGACCTCAGGCGGACCTCGGGCGGACCTCAGAACCTCGGAGCGGCTCCGCTCGAGTGCAGATCGCAATCGCGGAAGAGACGATACGCAGCGCGAACAATTTGGAACATAGGTAGATGTCAGCGTGCGATACCTCGCGAAATCTGGTCGCACGAGCGTGCTTCTTTTGTTCAGACGTTTATCGCAAAGCGAAATCAAATATATGTAGGGATTTCGGTAACACTCTCCGGGAGGGAAAACGAGTCAAGGAACTGACGATTGGAGGGAGGAAGGTGATCGGCGATAGTTGCCGCATGGCTCCACGCTGCGATACGTCAGAACGCGGTGCGTCGACGAAGAAGCCCAAGGAACTGGATGCCCGGCAATGCGGATGTACAGGCAGAAGCCGCTAACAGACATAAGATCAAGATGAAGAAGGCAAGTTAAGCACATAAGCGGGCCGCCGTCGACAATGCGTTGACAACCATAGCGCGAGAAATCCTCGAAAAAAAAACAATCGCAAAGTACAGCCGATACTTGTGCGATGATCGCTGAACGGAAGCACAGGAGAAAGTATGTCATAAATAGTCGAAATGCCGATACGTTCCGGTGCGTCCACGTTCTCGCAGATTTCTCAAAAGATAGTACACAACTGGCCCGCACAACAGCCGGATATGAGTTTTCGGAACAGGACGAGCACGAATTGAGGGCATGTAAAGGTGCCTGATCAAATTTCTCACAAAAGTAGCATCACGCTGTCGAGACACAGTGAACGTCATCAGTGGAATCAGCGCACGTGCACAATCGTGATTGTGTTGGTTGTTCGTGCAGAGAACAGATTGCGCTATTTGTTATGAGGAAGCAAATGATCTCTGTTAAAAATACACCTATCACGAGAAAAAAAAAACTACAGAGGTATGGTAATAAATTCTGAGAGAAAAAACGTTCTATTATGACCGAGCGCATAAATCTTAAATCTATTTCATTACAGTAGATATAAATCACGTAGATGAAAACGCCAATCACAGTAAGATCTCAGAAGAAAAAGTGACCGATGAGGCTGATTTCTAACCGAAATAGAATCAACAGTCAATCAATGTATGGATGAAAAGATGCATCGATGAGGAGGAGAAGCATCTGGTAAGCACAAGATCAAGAGATAAGCTTTTAAAAGCAGAATGTCTGGCTGTGTGGTAGTGTTTAGCTGTTGGTTCTCCCTCTTTTTTTTCCGTTGAAAATAAACAAAAATAAATGCATGAAGCCAAACCTTAGTGGTCAACGCGAATTTCAAAGTCACGCTTGACGATGGTGGTATCGGCGCGATCGGTGTTCTCGGAGGATCTGATGGAGAGGCCACCGAGCTAAAATTGACTCCGTATATATCAGTGATTGAAGTGAATGAAGATTGAGAATTAACTGGGGATTACAGATTTGGGATTGTACTGATGGTTAACTGCTCTGAGCGGGTCCACCAAGATTAAGGGGTGTTTGGGGGAGCTGAGTGCAGCGCGCTACCTGAGTGTCGCCGGCAACGGTAGTCTCCTGAATAAGTTCCCTTCTGATGTACCAAACAGCTAGCGACAGAGGGACGGAGAAAAAGAGCGCAGCGGTGTATAGGCAGGAAAGCAGCCACGGACGAGGATCGAACATGTGCGAATGCGATGCGCCACCGATAACGTACAGGAGGCCAGAACGCCCAGTTGTGGGCGGGGTGCTCGATCTGTGTCTCTGTCATTCTTCTGCACCTCAATCCTCTCGAACGAGTTCGTCTGAACTTTGGGTTTGAGTGCACCGGATACAGTACTCGGCACCGCCGGCGATGATTGGATAATGCGTTGGCATCGGGCGCGGCGGGTCAACTGCACCTCGCCGCAGCAGCTCTGCAACTGGTTTACGGATACTATAGATATTTTTGTGCTGAATCCAGGATTCACACTTATAGAAGACTTCTCGAGAGCTCCAAGTCATAGGTCTATTAGAAATGAACCATTGAGAATAAAAATAAAATAATGTTCATGCCATGAATTCAATTAAACGGGAAGATGCTCAGCAACACAAATTCTTCGTTCCAAAGAATTAAAAAAATATAAAATTCTTCTGTTCTGTAATATATATCACAGTGTGGAGTTTCGCTTGAGTCTATTTGCACTCTCCAACTCCTATTCAGAAAACGTTCGTGGCATTAGACGATCACACTACGAAATCGGGAGCAGATCAGCATTTAGGATTATATCAAATTAATTCGGAAAACTTTATAATCCAGTAGGTTAAGCGTCCTTATGCGACGAACTGTTAAATCCTGAGTGAACGATAATGTCCAGAACAAACAGAGGAAATCCAAATAAGGTTCGAAAATAACTATTCTAGGCGCCTTCTTAATAGAAGTAGTTCCATCTCATATCCTTCTTCACTCAGTCCTACGAAATTTCAGCGGGGATTTTCCACTTTTTATAACATGGTTGGAGCAAAGAACGGAAAAATCAAATAGAGCTCATAAATGCAAAAAATCACCACTTGGAAACAAATAAAGGGAAACACGCATCCTAAAAAAAATCATAATGTCAAACATAATGCTCAGAAAAAATGACAGCCTGTCTATAGATAACTCGAACGCGGCTGCTAATACCTCATCTATAATTTGAATCAAAATACCCAAACATTTTGCTGAAACTGAATAGAAAATCCATGAGAACTCGATACAGATAGATTCTAGCCCTAGCCGGGTGCGATCAAGGAACTCCACGAAAATTGCAACTTTGATGCAAAGAATACGGTCATACGGTGCAACTGTAAATCTTGCGGCATCGTCAAAAGGTCTTAAAAGTTCCCATCAGATTTCAGACATGTGGTTTTGTTTTCATTTTGTGCTCGATTTTATCTGTGGGGTTCCGGGGGGAAAAAACCACTTACAATCTTTATCTCACAAGTTAATGAAAACAATGTGCACTTCAGTACGCTGAGTACATATGTCCTCGAAATTTCACTGTTTACGGACCATGTGATGTACTATAGGAGTGAAAGAAATTATTAGAACCGGGAAATTCCCATGATTTACTTTCCTGTCTGTGCTTATACATAAACTCTATGAATGTTTTCTTCTGAATTTGCAAAAACTGCAAAGACTCTCATTGAAATCAATGACAGGGGCAACTTTTTCTCTTGCGTGCGTGTTAGAATGATGAGCTTTGCTAGGATTGTAGAAAATGGAACACCCTTCCCCTTTACGACATAGTGATATCACGCCCTATCATTGTGGAACATGGCCTGCTTTTCGGTAAATTTCAAACCCAACAATGAGGTCGTTTTTTCTTTCCTCTGAATCACGAGAGGAGGTCGCCGACCATTAGATACTCTTTTGGTCACCTAATACCGTAACGTACTTACAAAAGAAGTGCGACTACTGCCTTTACAAAGAGGTTAATCCAGGGCAGGCGAAGATGCTGGCCAGTTCCCGAGAATCTCTTTTCAACTGGGAATTGTCATGTGTGCTTTCTCAATTCCGAGAAAAAAAAAACGCTAAGATTTATTTCTTTAGTACCGGTTATGGGTGTATTCGCGCACGATGACCATCGCTCGGAATTTATATCCTGAGTTGTGGTGCCGAGTCCGTTTTCACTTCCCAGACCGCGAGCGTCTACGATAGCCATCTTATAGTCTGCCGAGAATAAAGACCACCCTCATAGGTTGTTAGATGTGATGTTGCTGATAGCACATCCAAAAATGCGGAACACTACATCATGGTGCACTACGGACTCGAAACTCGATGATGAATACGATGCGTGAAACCAGACGGGCTACGACGAGGCTGCGACGACAACGACGTCATCGACGTGGTTGTCAGTGCATCTCGCGCCACAACAGCACGACTGAACAGCTTTCGGCTTGCATGTACATACACTGTCCACCGGTTCATCCTTAGATGGATATTGGCGAATCGACGATAAAATCGACTCAAGTAAAAACTAGAGTGGAGCGTATAACTAGAGTGGAGTGCGTACACTGAACGACAGCGCACCTACGCACCAACAACACTCAAACAAACACGATATCGTTCGAAAACACACACACGCGTTCCCACAAATGAAGCACTTTTTCACATCTATAAACAATAAACAAACAGAAAAATTCGAAAGATATAAATAAGGAGCGAATAAAAGCATATATTCAATCATATTCAAATCTAAGACGGATCTCCCCTGCCTTAATGCAACGGTTTCGATCCTCTCAAATCGTCGCTCCAAAAATAAGAACACAAAGTCGAAGTAAATTCTCGGATTTACAGTGAATGTTCCTTCAATCCACCTCCAGATTAGGAGGATAAGAACACACAAAGGTCAGCGTCGTTAAATGAACGAAAAAAAAAAACCACCGATCGCCTTAATCAGAGAACATCCACGGGCTAATGTCGGTTCAGAGAACGGTGTCAATGTTGACCATTGCCCTTTCAAGGATCAAAAGTGCTACCGTACATTCGAGTGAAAATGGTCAGCTACAAATACTCACCGGGTTAGTTCTTCTCTGTAATGTTCGATAGAAGAACTTTCCATGAAAAATATACATATACATAAAATGCTAATTTTTCACAGCAGACGAAATGCTGTAAGTTTGGTTGTTTGTAGGAAACGCTCTTCCAGAAGAAATTTGATTTTTTTTGGGGATTTAATACCACATGAATGCGATTGAATCCACGTGAATCGGTCACTGGCGCAACTTCCGACGGAGAGGAAACTTTTGTATGATTTTCTTTACGAAATCTCAGCAGTTTCGAGATTTCTCCGTAAAATATGAGTGAGATTCAGATGTCGGATTCTCCAAAGAGATCCGCATCTTCAAAGGCAGGGTTCGTGGAAACTTTCGATGTAGTGCTCTCTCCAGTGGCCGGTAGGAACCTGGAGTAGTTAGAAATATTACTAAAAAAAAACACCAAACCATCGTCAACAAATCCAGAAGAGAAATGGATCAAGGGCGGACGGATCAGTTGGCCGCACGAGGCAACTGTTTACACTTGCAGAAATGATGAAATGAGTTTCACTACTCTGTACTAGTGCAAAGAGTTTCTTCGTGAACTGATAAGTGGAGTGCCCCTGATCCATCTGATTTCTGGATGGAGGTGTGGTACTTGCACACTAGGTCTCATACTCTATCTACCACTAATAAAAGGATTTTACAAGGAAAGATATCCTCGAACAATAGCTTCACTATCAGTCTACCAACCATTAACTAAGAGGAAGACATAAAACCAACGTCTAACAGAGAATCCGCTAGAAACTCCATAATTCATGGATATAAACAATATCAGAGAATTCTACAACCAGTTCACGTCTAAGTGTAGCAAATAAAATCCCAAAAAATTGTATTAAATGAAAAAAAAAATCCCAGAACCGTTCCAGAACCATGTGTTGAAAGCTTTGAGCGGAATCATTTAATTACTCCTTAATTCCAGTACACGGGAGGAGGAAAAACCTCAGTAGATCTACATTGAATAGGGCATAAATGAACTCTTATAGTTCATGTTAACTCATTATGGACAGATGGCGAAGAATCATGCACAGCCAGTTTTTTCAAGTTTTTTTTTACTCAAATATTATAGATGTTACAACAAAAACACTGCTAGAAGGAGCAAATCACACGTCATAAAATTATAAAAGGAGTACCTAGACATTAACGAAATAACCGATATTTGACGTATAAACAATGAAGAAAAAAGAAATATAAAAACAAGTTCCTTTGGATAATTCATGGAAAAGAAACCGATTTTTTTTGGCATGTTGAAAAGTGGTGTTAAAGTAGGTTTTTTGGGAAACATCTTTGTCCAAAAAATTCATTTTACAAGCGGAAAATATTTGATGCACCAACTCTGTATAAAATTCGTAATTCTTACAAATAAACTTCGCCTTACTTGAGGAAAATAGAGGGAAAAGATTTTTTCGGATGTATTTAGAAAGAGTCCCCATTTCAGTAAGTGCAAAATTTGAAAAAAATGCTAGAACTATAAAAGTTTACGTTTGAAAAATTTGTGGATCTGATGATGGATAATTTTGTGTAAGCAAAATCTTGTGCTGTGATTAGAAGACACGAAAACATGGATATTTTCCGGGTGGTGAACAAGGTTTGCTCAACTTCGGGGGTATTTTTTGCCACAAAAATGGACATTCCTAAGAATTATGGATTCCTACCTATATGACTAGCTTTTATTGAGGGAAGTATTATAGAAATTATAAAGTGCTCATCGCATGAGTCGATTACGAGGATGTATTGAGGTGCTTACACAATAGGATGCGTTCAATACCTCACTAATGGCGCATACTCGCTCATTACCTGTTAACAGAGGCATCATCTGCTACTTCACTGATATTGATTCATATTTATGCATAAATGAAATCTTCTCAGTTCTCTTGGTTTTTTTCCTTTTCGACATTTTTTAAGAACTATTACAGAATGGCTACATCCTGAAGATATGCTAACACACCTTATGAATGCTCTTCTATTTCTTACTGTTCCAAGCAAACACCTTAAATTGGGACTTATTGGCGATATGGATGACTTACAACAATTGTGCGAAGCAGCTCTGGAAGAAGCGAGGCAAAACTCCGCTTGCGTTTCCGATCCTATTCAGTAGGTTCACGATTCTTGAGTAAGAAATCCACAATCCTAACTTACGGAATTTCTCAGAAACTCACGAACATTTCCCATGTATTACACTAACAATCTTAATATTATTCAAAATGTCTCAAAGATTCAAAAAAAAGTTAACTTTGCCCAATACACTACTTTATATTCGTATTATATGTATTATATTGTATTATTATTTGTTTATTGTTTTTATTTTTATATTATATTATTATTGTATTCGTATTATATTACTTTTACTTTATTTTTTTTAATTTTATGATTAGAGAACACGTTTATCCTAGAATAATATTGTTGAAAACAAAGTTCCTATTGGCTCTGGCTAAGCGCACTTTAGTATAATTCAAATTTCAATTGTTTTTAAGAAACCTCTCATTAGTTTTCACCAAAATAACCGGTCATCCACCTATTTTTTTTAGGATTTTTGATAATTTCCTGGGATCATGGAAAGCTTTTGGCTCATTCCCATTATAAACGAGTTTGTTAACTCACTTCTAAGTCTACTATCATAGAGCATTGTGAACATTTTGTAAATGAAGCGCATGTACAAGGCGACTAAATCTATTGTATCCACTAACTTTTCCAAGCAAAAATCTATTTCACAGTTCATTTTAACCACAAAAGAATAATTGCATCTTTTTCGAGAAGAATCTGAACTAAACTTGACTTTTCTTTAAGTTTCCTTTGAAAAAGGAAAAGTTTCTGGTATTCGAAACTTTTTTCCACATGGGAACATCTTTATGCTATTCGTAAATCTCAACAGATTGAAATAGTAAGTCTATGTATTCAGGATTGTACCTCGCAATGGATGCTCACACGATAGTCCATCAAGAGGAACATCAATGGCAGCGGAGTTGTTCTTTAGGGAAAATGTAAGAATACTTAATCACTTCTTTTCAAGAATTCGTAACAATTAGAGTCGTATGGGTGAGAAAATTACTAGAAAAACCCTAAAGAAGTCACTTTTCTTTCAGAAACTTAGCGAGACAATTTGAAGTTTGTGTTTGCCTTATGTTTTCCACAATTCGTTTCATGATGCCGTTCTCAAAACAATTAATTTAATCACCAACGTTACAAACTATTAAAATGGCGAACACGTTCGTAGAGTTTTATGTTATACTTTATTTTATAATAATATGTTTGCACTTTAGTAAAGTATTCGTAACATTTGAAAGAGCTTCTTTTGCTCTCTCAAATATTATGGAGATTTTAGCAAAGAACTATGATGATTGTTTTTATGAAGAATTTAATTTTTTTATCATTGTTCATCCTAAGAAATGAGATATCTAAAGGTTAAAAATAAGCATTTTCGACACCCACTACTTTTTTTTCGCTTTTCGTCAAAAAGTCAAAAAGCTCCTGCAGCTGTAGGAAGTGATAATCAGTCGGCGCAAGCTCTGAAGAGTACGGTCTATGCTGAGAAACCACCAATTCGAGCTCACTGAGGGCGGTTTTCGGATCTTTTCAGTTCAATAAGCCTTATTTACACGGTGTACCTGTGCAATCCAGAGTTCCTTGTGGACCGTATTTTTTTTCTCGACCACATCTAAGTGTACTAGACCTTTCCAATCCTACCAAACAACCTTTCTCGCCAAAATCCGAAGGCTCTGCCGGAAGGACGAGATCCGAGGTCAAAGTACCCGTTATTTTTAATTTTGCAAACCATTTCTGTGCACTGGGCACGCTCACGACACCTCTATAGACGTCGCAAATCTCCCGAGCGGCTGTGGCAGCTTTTTTGATCCTGATGAAAAGCGAAGAAAAGTAAACAAGTGTAAAAAGTGCTGATTTTTGCATAATCCTGGATATTCCATTTCTAAAGTTGGAAAATAATCGAAAAAACTAGATTATTTTAAAAAACAATTATTACAGTTTTGTAGACCAAGAGGAGCTCTTTCAAATAGTATAAACACTTTACCAAAGATTAACCAAATCATTACAAAAAAAAAAACTCTACGAACTTATTCCCCCAACCTAATAATTAAGTGCAGATTCTTCCAGGGCACCATATTTTTGTGTCAGCAATTGAAGAACGTTTACCTACTACTGCAAAACAATCACACGTAAACTCATTTTTAAAAATCATCATCAAATTCCATTTAAAATCCATCAATCCAAGCAATCTGATCAAAAACTTAAATGAAGGATACTAAACTTTTAATTTAGGTGAACGCTTATGTGGCGCCACCATGCAGCGATGAACAAGAGCAAGTAGGTCGCCTTGGATATTTTTGGAAAAGACCAGTTTTCGCAAGGACGTTGAGTTCACCTTATGCTATGAATCCAACGGTAAGTAGCAAGAAGAATGAGGGAATATTGCTTTTTGTACTTAATTTCCAACAAAAATTCTTTTTTTTTCTTTTCAAGATATTCCCTAACACTGTTAATGTAGCAACCTCATCTTCCGCAGGAATCTCGCAATCTCTTATACAAATCGCTAGATATTTAGAGGAATTACAGGTACGCATCTGTAATAATAATATTGAACCACAAAAAAAAATATAAATTTCTAATTTTATTCTTTGCTACTTAATTTCTATCGTGTAGATTACGCTTGTCGGCCCTCATCTTCTAAACAGGGACCAGTATTCCATCGTCAATGCTGTTGACGATTATTTAAATGCAACTGGATCCTTACTTATAAAGAATAAATTCGAGGTGAGAGATTTTTCTTTTTGGTGCATACTTCAATTTTAATTTTTTGAATTTGAAAAAGAAATTAATTCATGATAGTTTTTAGCGGATTTATCACTGCTTGAGAAACTAGTTCGCCAAAATTGTCCCGATTCTCCTTCAGGAATCATCCAGCGGAAGAATCTTTGCACATTCTTGCCTACCGTATTCGCTAGAACGCACAGATTTGTCCTAACCGGTGCACGCGATTTCTTAATCCAAAGCATAAAGGATAAGCTCTCCGGCATATCAATCCACCTGGAATGCGCCAACGCGTTTTACTGAAATCCGTAATCGTTGAGGTTTTGGAACGCGTGTTGGGATATACAATGATTTGCGAGGACCAGCAAATGATTAAGTCAGTGTTTTAACCCTCTCAGACAGGTCTGATACCGATTCATCGAGTTCAGAATTAGGAAAGACTTGGATTGCACTAGAGCGGTTTTGAACCCCAGATCGTGAAATCATAGTTGAACCTATTACCGACTGCGCTATATCAGCCCTACCGAAAAGTTATCAGAAATTATCGATCCTTGATAAGATATTTTTTTAGAAAAACGACCATTTCCTGATGTGAAGAAAAGTATAAAACTAGCTTCAATGTGGATAAAGTAAAGTAGAATGTCATACAGTACGATATTGCTACTCAGATTAAAGAACTAGTACCTCCTCACCGCAGCAAAATCCATAAATAATTTTCCAAAAATAAAAACATTTCTCAAACCTTATCAGACAGCCTCACATGCACTCTACTTCTAGATTACCTCAGACTTTCGTCGGCTATCCGAAAATATACGGTTTATACAAATGTCAACAAAAGGTATGTACATAGATTCCTACGCCTAATAACTGGGAAACCAATGAAATCCAGGGAATCGCAAAGATGTTTCAGTGATCGCAATCGGTGCAGATTTTGAGAATTTGAAAGAAGCTCTGGATCGATTAGACGTTCGTGGACTATCCAGCCAACACTACATCGTTATTGTGCTTTGCGATAGTCCAGTAGAGAATTGTTTCGCTGATTCCGGGGCACGATCCACAATCGCGGATAGCGATGTTATTGTGGTAGGACTGACAGTATCATCTCTTACCGTATCTCAATCGCTGAGTGTGTTTAAATGGATTTCAGCTTGCACCATATATGGAGAACTATGCGATGGCCAGCGCAAGACTATCATCGTTGATTTCAAATCCTGTACAGGTAGGTGGGCTACGTATATAGCAATACATCTTATAGTTATTGATTATTCTCGTCAAGGGCGATATGGACAGATATATTTCATTGTATAACTCATGTTATGGATATTGTTATGGAGCTAAAATTGGAGGCACAGGGGATACGCAGTCATTTTCCGATACAATGAAATCGAAATCTTTTTCCAGTAAGTTCCGAATATGGATGAGTTTGAAAGGGAAGATACATACATGTTTTACATTTGTAAAAAAAAAACTGCTAATTTCTTTAAAACCACAGACTCATTGGGAGCATTTCAATTTGATGGTGGAGGAACAATGCTGTATCATTACTATTTCTATACTCTCTCTGATCCTAACGGTAAATTACTAGTAAAAAAAAACTCACAGTTTAATGTACAGTCACTACCGTATTCGCTTCCATTTTCAGGACCATACAACGTCATCTTCGAGGTACTTACACAACCTAGTCCATGTTCAGCAATCACTTGTTTCACAGTGGTAAGTGTTCGTAGGCGAACGAATTGTTTTACTGGAAAAAATTCTCGGATAATCATCTTTGTAGACGTCAAAAATTATGGATGCTGAATTCCTTACCGACATACAACAACAACAGATAAAAGAATGTCTCCGATTGGGAAATTGTCAGAATCATATCGGTGAGGTTGTTTGAAATTCTCCCTCAACGTATTCCTGCAAAAAAAAAGGAATAGAAATCATATTACAGGAATGATCCTTGGTATTGTATTCGGTGTAATCGGTGTCGTTGCTATTGTTATTGGTTACATCATTAGTAGACGGTATGAATTTTAGTTTTTTTTACAACAACAACAACAAACAAACAAACAAACAGGAACTCGAATAACTTTTCAGACACTGCTTCAACGTCTATCGTATGCATTGGAAAATCCCCAAGGATCAATTAAAGATAATCGAGAATAAACAGGTAATTGTACATAACTTGAAAAAAGCGAATAAAAGTAGAATTCTGCAAAGTACACTAAAAAAAACAAGGTTATTAGTGGGAATTATGGATACTTAGTTCAAAAAAAGAATTAAAGTGGAAAACAGCACGTAACTAATTTATAAACGTCTTCCTTACAACAATTTTTTCCAGAATAACTGTAGCTGTTCTGGTTATGGTAGCTAAGATTTAGTAAGTTAAGGATTTTTCCAGTGTTTAACTACACGGGACAGGAAAAAAAATCATACAAAACGTACACTCCTCAATAATAAAACAAATAATCGAAACATCAAAGTAATAAAAGACTATTTTTTTTTCTAATTTTTCAAAAAACATATTAAGAACGGGGGAAAAGGTAAACCTATTTTAAAAAAACGAAGTAGGAGGTGAAAAATTTATACACTGAACTAAAAAAGAGGATTTTAACCTGACGCCCGGCAAAATGGCTTTGCAGCGACGCAGGTTGGTGGGCGCCCCGAAAACATTTTTATCGATCTTGTTATCGATATGCTAAGATCAAATTTAGATCAACTACGATCATGAATTTTTTCAAACACACAAAAATAAGAGAAAAACAATATTTGCTGCTTTTATATGGTGAACGTAAAACAACCATGCGAAACCCTGGTTTTATTTTCCAACATTTTTTTTCTCTGTAACAAACAATAAACTCAGGAATTACATTGAATTTCGACATGTTTCAGGCAAATTTCAAAGGTTCTAAAGCTGGTGAGGGGATATCCGGAAAAAGAAGAACAGTAGCATCGTATGCATTACTTGGGAGTAATAAAGCCGAATTTATTGGTTTAAGGCATTTGAAGAAAATCAAATGGACCAAGTAGGTCACAGTTTTTTTCCTCAAATATCCAGCCACATTTCAAAATCTGTTTCACAAAATCTATTTGTAGGCCTGAACTCAAGTTTCTTTACGATCTACGACAATTGAACCACGACAATTTAGCCACGTTCCTGGGAATTTGTGCAAATGAACTGGAGAATTTTTACATTCTCTATGCGCTCATAGACCGAGCGTCTCTAGAGGTTTTTTTTTCCTGTTATCGATCATCCTTTTATCCAGAAATTCATATACCACTTGACAAAACTATTGGCCAAAATCTATGTCAGGATCTAAAGTCAGCTGATAGCGAGGCAACTTCATTGAACAACAATTTCAAGCGTTACTAATATGTGTACATATTTCAGGATTTCATCAAGGATCCGGACTTTCCCATCGATGATTTGTTCAGATCAGCATTTTTGAGAGATATACTGAAGGTATAGAAATTCGATGAATTTTATTGTTATTGAATTGTCCGAAGTTCTAAAATAAATGCAATTTAAGGGTCTACAATATCTTCACAAATCACCAATACGTTATCATGGTCTTCTGATAACAAAACACTGCCTTGTTGACTCAAATTGGGTCCTGAAATTAACTCATTTCGGAGTTGCCAGTATGCTTCATGAGCTCATAGCAGAAAAAGTGCTGCAAATCATGCCGGAACACAACTTGAATCCTGACTGTGAGTACTGATTTTGTTGAAGATGATCGATTATTAAGTTGTGTTAGTTGAGTAGCTTTTTTTATTGATTTAAATTGTATTTTCGGTATAACTTTCATGGAAAAAATTTTCAAAAAAAAATCAAGTTAAGTTAAATCGAACTATATTAGTTAAGAATAAAATTTGTTAATTATTTTATGCGTTTATTATGTATTTTTTATTAGCTGAAGGTGAAACAAGCAGACTTCTCCTGATCGGAGCTGCAGACCAACCTTTTCATACTACTTTTTTTTGGATTGATTCCTCCTTTTTTCCATGTGTATTCCCAATAATTCAGGATAATATTGATTAAATGCACATTTTAAGTGTTATGTGGATGACAGAATCCACATCTATGTGCATATATTGAATGTAAACATTGTCTCTGATAAATTCCTGAGAAAATCTGGAATGATCTAAGTCTTCTGTAATAAGTAAACTTTTTTGTGTTCAGACTTCCCTATGTTCGCACCGGAACTACTTAAGGAAACAGAAAATTGCGACAATTATCCACGTGGTTCTCCACAAGGAGATATCTATAGTTTGGGAATGATTCTCTATTGGTTAATGTACAGAGAGGATCCATTTTCTAAGACCGGTTTACGAGGAAGAGGTAGAGGTTTCTCTCCTCACATTTTCCATGTTTTTTTAAGTTAATTTTTAAGCTTAAATAAAGAAAAATTCATCTAAACAATGCCACAGCTACTAGAAAAAAAACAGCTTAATCATTTCAGCATTAGTAGCCGAAATCCTAAAACGACGATTGAAGCCAGAAGTTGACGACTATGATGGTTCACCAGAGCAAAAGGCAAGCGTCCTTCATTTTTTTTTTTTGAAAAAATACTCTTTATCGAACAAAACTTTTAAAAAGATGTATATGGGAAGTTGTTAGAAGGTTGAATAAATACAAAATGAAGAACGTTCTAGTTGATATTGTTGTTCGGTGGATAAATAATCATAAATAATTTTAACTTTCAGGCCCTTACCCGACTTATGAAGGAATGCTATACAACTGCTTCAGAGTCTCGACCAAGTCTCCGTAACGTTCTAACAGCAGTGAACAAAGCTTTCAGTGCTTCGTAAGCTTTAGAAAGAAAATATGATCAGTGGATCGTTAGGCAATTTATATTCATCCAGGAAAGGAAATTTGGTTGATCAAATGCTACGAATGAACGAGAAATATGCACAAAATCTTGAGCAAATCGTTGCCGAAAGGAATGCGATGCTTCAGGAAGCTCAGGATCAGACGAATCGCCTTCTCTACGAGATGCTACCAGCGTTAGTGCGAATATTTTGTTACTATGGAACGAAGATGTGTGAATTCAATCCCAGAACTCAGTCCACAATAAAGGAACATGTAGAAAAATTGTGAAGTACCAAACAGCATCTTTACGTCTATATTATATTATTTATTATTATCAATATTATATTATTTATAGTTATATAAACCAGAAGAAAGAAATGGTTTGCCGCATATTTTCACGATCAGTGGCGATGTAGTATTATACTTTTGATAGATATTGATTAAAGACGGGCGGATCGCAGCGATTCGCCTGCAACTATAAACAGTGAGGTCTCCACTCTGAGTTTTTGCTTACTGAGGGAAGAGTTCAGGGGAAACCGTAGTGGTTACAAAAAACTACCGACATGACCATATTTTACAGATCTGTCGCTGATGTCCTCAAACAAGGTGGAACCATACCTCCACGTAGTTACGATGCTGCGACAGTATGCTTTGTACAGCTTTGTGATTTTCCTGCTCTTGTCAGGAAAAGCAGATCGGATGAGGTTTGTGATATGGTGGCAGTTTTGGATAAGAAAGTTTGAGTCAAATGTGTTTAGGTTTACTAGGAATTTCTAGATTTTCTTTTAAATTAAACCAACTGTTTCAGGTTATCAGCTTCTTAAATGATATTTTTGATCGTTTTGACAATATCATCAAGAAACATGACGCGTATAAAGTAGAAACTACCGGTGAAACGTATATGGTAGCATCCGGGGTACCGAATGAAAATGAGGGTCGTCACGTTATTGAAATTGCTGAATGCAGTTTGGATATTCGAGAGGTAGGGCAGAGCTGCTCGTTTTTTTTTGCAAATTTGAATTATTTATTTCAGGAATCCTACACATACGTTGTCGCTCATTGTCCAGATTTCAAGATTCGTGTTCGTATTGGCTTTCATTGTGGACCGATTGCGGCCGGAGTGATCGGAATTCGCTCGCCAAGATATTGTTTGTTTGGCGATACGGTAAGGTTCAAACGGTTTTGGGGAATGTTAATGATTTCGAAGTTTCCGATAACCGTGTTACGTAGGAATTCTGCGTATCTTTCACGTACACGTTCTACGAGATCTGTAATTATAAGACTTTTTTGAAAACAGCATTCCTGGAAATGCTCGATGTCAGTTGTTTTACAGTTGACAAGTATCACAAAAGAAGCGCATAACTCCATTTACAAAACCAGGAGTCAGGGGACCAATTTAACCAACGAGGCAACTCTTTACACCACAAGGATGGACGTAATGAATCCTTACAAAGTAGATTTCTTTACTCATATCGGTACCACAAGAGAGACGCATAACCCCATTTACAAAACCAGGACTCAGGGAGACCATTTTACGCGATGGGGCAACTCTTTACACCTACAGTAATTACCCTGATGCCCTTGATCCACTTACTTTCATACTTTCTAGATTTATAGTTGTTTCCTATGGTAGGTACGTAAGAACGCGCCAGTTATATACACGCGCTGCGTCCACCAGCGAGCTGTCTATGATCAATGAGGTCTCCTAAGCGGCGTGTTCAAGTAAAACCAAAAAATTGGCTCCACGGGGCACGCACAGGGGTAGGACGTTTTCGCTCATACTAGTAGTCTACAACCCGAATTCTTTATTTCTAAATACAGATTCCAACGTCAATTTCGTGATATTTTGTCTGCGAATACCGACTTTAGGTAAACTTCGCGTCCAGGATGCAGTCGAATTGTCCTCCTAATCAGATCCAAACCAGCGAAGTAACAGCATTGAGACTTATGACCACCAATGAGTACACGTTAGTGAAGCGAGGAATAGTACAGGTTAAAGGAAAAGGTATGTGAATAATTAGAGCAACAAAGTCCAATTTTAAAAAATGCCTTAAAGGTATAACCCTACGAATCTGAGGTGTCGTAGATTGTGGAGAGGTGGGTGATTCCGTCCATTTCTTCCTAATTGCCGTAAAAAAAACGGTCCGGAAGATGCGGCGCGTGCACAAGGCTGGAGCGCTCCAATCGAACTCGTTGTAGAAAATAGCGCGCCGGAACGCTCGAAGCCGTATCTTCCGGCCCGTTTTTCACAGCAATTAGGAGAAAATGGACGGAATCACCCTCCTCTCCTTAATCTACGATCTCGTGTACAGATACTCCACCTGAAATCCGTACCACCTCAGATTCGTGGGGTGATGCCTTTAAGTTATAACTGTGCAGCCAGAGAACTTGTTTACAGTAATTCCTCTTTATTTATAAGATTCCATTAAATGTACCATTCATTAACAATTCAGGAGAAGTTAATTGCTATTGGCTAAATGAACATATTCATGACGCACACCATCATGGACATCTCCCTACCCCACCAACAACATCAGGAATGTTCCGACCGAATTGAAAATTCTACTCGAAAAAAGCTCATTTTTTTCAAAATTTTCCGAAATACTTTACTATTTTGTAGATTTTCTCTGTTGTTAATAAATGTTAATAAATGGATAAAAATTTTAAAAGACGAAAGAAAATCCCATCTAGTGAGGTTCAACAATAAACAAGTCTAAGTGAAACATATCCTATGGAGTGGTGAAGATTTCGTAGAGCAAAAAAAAATCAAAACCACGTAGGAGGAATGAGGAGCACTCTGCACTCACCTTTACCCTCCAAAGAAACAGAAATCCACGAAGATTTCCAGCGTAAGATTCCTTAAAAGGTGAAGGGCATCGATCGAATTGTTTACAGTCACCATAGATTCACAACTGAAACAAAATGTAATATTAGGTTGAGTTGTAAATTCCTTCCGTTTTGTTTTGTTTTTTTTTTCATATATTTGACTAACCGGATTTCTACCGGCGTAGCGAAAACAAAAATCCTTCGCTTGGATAACCCAATGTATGCGTAAACAAAAACAATAGGTGTTATGTGCCTGGGCGAGAGTTATTTATGACTCAACCTAGTATCCCAACGCTCATTTCTTCCTTCTTAACGTAACTAGACCCATGTTCGCTAAACATCGTTTAAGATCCATGTAATTCATCCCGTACCCACCTGGATACTGAACTTGTTAGTCGGTTCACTGAACATTTTGTCAGCTCTACGTATCAGATGACTGAACAAGCCGTATGGGAAAACACGTGGATATGAAGACATTGGTCTGCTTCACGGATGCGATGAGCCATGAGCCGGGGCTCCGACCGCCTTCGCTTTTTAGATGGTTGGTGAAGGAATCGTCATCCCATGAGCGAGACCCCTTTATCTGAAGAGAGTCCGTCTCCTCCCTATCACACCTAAGGTCTGCCAGTTGGTCCGCAGACTCTGAAGGATATGAGGATAGCGTTCCTCATAGAGTCTTTTTTCCGTTCATTCGCGGCACCACTCCCCTTGTTTCGTTTAACAGAACGAAAATCGTCTGTTTCACTTAAACTTTTCAAAAATGACACCAACAAGACAAAGGTTTTAAAAGAATCTTCCATTAACTCATATACCTGTCTTTTCCAGGATCTTATTTCATTACAAAAATCCAGTCCTGAACAGCTTTGCAACGTCTGCTTTAGTTCTTTTTTCTTAGCCGATGCCAAACTGAGACTTCCAAGTGTGGAAAAGGCCATCAAAGACAAACTCTATTCGACATAAACCGTGACATTCAAAAAAAAAATACATAGTTTCTAGGTATCACCTTAAAATTCACCCAAACCATAAAGAATCAGTCAAGTATCCATAACAGATAGAAATCCACTGCGAAAAACCATCTGAACTTTGATTTCGAGTGCATTATCTTTACAGTAACACACAAACTTCGGTCATAATCTTTTATGTACTTAATCGAAAAACAATGGTCAACGGAAATTTCTTATCAAAATTCAATGTTATTCACAAAACACAAAAAAGTTCTTGAAGAACTATGCATAATAACCGTAGGGCAAACAAGTTTTCAAGTTGACAACATAATCAAGAGAAGCAACCAAATACTCTGCGATTCGCTCATTTAGGAACTAAATGAACTGCTCCGCCCAAGCGTTCAGACAATTGTAAGCGCTCTTCGCATGCTGAGAAGACACTCCGGCAGTATCCTGGAAAAGAAAAAAAACCAACAGATAAGTGGAACTAAGGGAGAAAAACAGGTTAAAGCTGCACTTACCTTCAACCATTCCGTGAAGAGGTCTTCGTCTTTCTTGAGGAGCAAAAACTGCCCGAAAAGGATGTAAGCCTGCAATATACGAAATTTTAATAAGAAAATAACTGTATTACGACATTGTTTTGAAGAATATCAATAGATTCATTCTTTCGAAAATTTCCTTCGACTACAATATATGAAAATAGACAAACAAACGGATATGAATGAAACCTCAAGTGTGCAAAGGAAAAAGAATTTCTCTTGACATAAGCTCCTGTTAAATTCTCCCTTACTCAATCAGATAAGACAATTTTGACAGTGAAAAAAACTGAAACGCCGTCAAAGAACAGCAATACCCATCCCCTTAAGAACTGTGGTCTCTTCATCGACGAACCTTCTCCGAAAGAGAACCAACTGTGGTTTCATTCAAAAAAAACCTCTCATCTATCACAATAATTTAAAACAAGAAGCAGGAAAAGCAAAAAATTAACTTAACTGATTACGCTTACAAAAAGATCAAAAAATTCACCTTATCAAATCCTATTTCGGCTAGTTTTGCACCATATGTAGGTCCAATGCCAGCGATGGCAGTGACCTCCTTTTCGGCCATCGGCTCACCGATGAACTCTCGATGCTTCACAGAAGTCGACATGGCGTCAGTAGGCTATAAATAAACGGAAAACATAAAAAAGGAGACCAGATGAACAAAATGGCAGATGACACTACTCGAAATCGGTAAGTCACATGACGAAACAAAACGTAAACTCGCTTCAGGAATCACCAAATACTACGAGTTAAAATAACCCTGAGAAAACTATACAGAACCCTAACAAGAAGTTGATGACAAAATAAAACTTTCTATTTGAACACTTGTTTTACCGGAAAGCGATTGTACCGATAACAGATCGGCGTAATGAAAGTAATGACTCTTATCAGAGTTGCAGTAACGTAACAAATTCGAGGGAAACTATTTCCTATGTCAATTCACAGATTACAACAGTGAAAGATAGGACAAACAACAAACTGGAAGAAAGAATCCCGTTCTTGCCACGAAAACACAAAACATAGAAGATATGTGTCCACTTGAAGAAGTGAAAAATGCAGGAATACGATAGGAGAGAACTATCCTGCAAACCCAGTTCCGCACTAACAAATCAATTTTACTTAACCGAGAATATCAGATTATGGTCTGGGTAATTCGACGCAGAAATGGGAAAAGAAATCTCAGCCTTCGTAGAAATTTTTGAACATAAATTCCTGATCAAATAAGCACTGTCGTGAGCTGCAGTTAAATTCCGGACTTTTAGCGCTAGAATGGAAATCTTCTTGAAGAAGACCACACAACATAAAGACAATGGTCAGAGTTGAATAAAAAGTCTTGTCAATAAAAAAAGAAGCATGCAAGAAATGCTCTGATCCCACTGATTAGAAAGGTTGTAACTGACATCAAAAAGACAAAAAAAAAGAAACAAAAAACCGTACCTGACTGTAGTAAAAATAAAGTACCCCAAAAATACCCACCCTTTCGCATTTTGTGGCGTATAAGTAAGACATACTAGGAGAACGACGCGTAATCATTGTTTAAAAATGGAAGACCACCAGATCTGCGAAAAGGAGGACATTTATGCGCCAAATTTACAACTTAAAAAAGAGAAGTATCCAGAGCATGACGAGACGTGTTTCACGACATCAGCAAGGCCCTGATATAAATGGGAAAAAAACTAGGGCAATGGACAATGAACTCCCACAATATTTCGGTAATGACTAATACTTGAGAACGAATAAGATTATCTTCTTTCCAATCAATGTTATATATGAAATGGTTTTTCTTTTTACAAAACAGAATAGAACTCCCGAACTGTACCACAGTATATTAACAATAATCATAAAATATTAATACATTCCATGCTGGAATTCATCCCAAATAACCACTGGCCACTGAAAATATGAGATCATTGGGTCGGGAGGCGCTCAGGAGGTATCCAAGTTAATTGGGTACAGCCGACAAGATAAAACAAGTTAAGACAAGTTAACACAAACTAACTGACATGTTTCAAGGTTTGCTTACATAAATACATAAATTCTTCAAAATGCGCGCAAAAGAACGACCTAATCCAGCGGCGCAATGCAGGATCCCAAAGAATTGGGATCTAGTAGTTATGTCACCACAGTCACTATAAACGAGTAGTCCCGTGAAATATCCCGCATTGTTACGCAGAAGACTACATAGGAGATATATTTATAGTATGTGTATAAGGTATATTTCTTTTCCCTTTGTACAAGTAAAATTTCAACTTCACACAGTTCTCTGGTTACCCATTTCATTGGATTTCGAAGTTCCTACATCACTAGTCAAGTTTTGTGTCATAACTTGTCTCAACTAGTCTGGTCTCGACTTGTTGGCTGCACCAAATTAGCTCGGATACCTCCTGATGCGCATCTCATTGGGTCCTACGCAAAAAACTAGGAAACTACTCCTTCTGGGAATCAGTTTGACAGTAAAGGAAAAATCAAAACAACTGAAAAGAAAACACAAAAGTCTTTTAGCTGCTCTCACAATGAACACAAAATTTGAGAGTTTGGCTTTCAGGGCTTCAATTATGAACAATATCTTTTTGTTGAATGACTATTTCCTGCCATCTTTTGCATAATTTCTATTAAATTTCCTTACGCTATGAACTGAAAAAAGAGAGAAGTCAAATTAATTAGAAACACTTTTTGATAAAATATAATTGTCTGAACACAATATGAGCTACGGAAACGGAGAGTTTGAAATTCTAACAAACATTCTCTCTGGTACTAAAGAACACCTGATGTCTCTGAACTTTGACAAATTATCGTTAACCGATTATATTAATGCGAAAGAGAGCAGACAATTTGTACAAGGAATGATTAACCCACGGAACCCAAACGAATCATCAAACCACACACACACAAGTGGGATAAATCCACTACTGTTAGTTCTAGTCTTGTGCAAAACAAATGAAAATAAGCGAAAACCCCATAAAATGTTTGGTGAGCAGCGAGTTGCTGACATCATTCCCACAAGTGGAGAAATTCTTAAAAGGACTCTCTAAGCACACAACTTCGACAACCCACAAATTTCTGGGGATTTTTTCAAGCGATACCTTATGCGCCTGCAATTACTTCTAAATCTTGCCTTCTTCTATCTTTTTACTTCATTCCATACCTCAACAAAGTGTTGAAAAATGGTGCGAACTCAAACACTTCAAAACTGCAAGCTCCAAGCTATTTTGATCCTTTCGTTCAGTCTCAGAAAAGCATGACTTCATAGAAGGAATACACATTACATTAGTCCATACTTCGAGCAACCTCGGGAAAAGTGTGGTGGAGGCGGGGCACTCAACCGTGCTCTTATTTCTGGAAGCTCATTCTTTCTTTTTTCGCTTATTAACTTTAGCCTTCATGTCATTGATCCTCTAATACTAATGCTTAGGCCTTAAGGGCTCGACTGATTTAGTTACTTACTTCCAGAAATAAGAGCGCGGCTGAGTGCCCTCCCCTTCCAACCACACTCTGCCCGGAAACTCGAAAGATTACGAGACAGTCACTAAAAATGAACAGCACAGTAATGAAAGTATAGAAAAACTCAAGAGAAGAATTCTAATCTTACACTACGAACTACACAAAGCATCTAGAAACTTCACAAAAACAATGACAAGGATGACACATCCGCCGTTAACTTCGAATTTCGAAATCACAAACAGCGCGCCAGAAAAATCCGTGTCCTTTAATAACAAATCTGGAGCGCGCCAGGCCGCGCACGTGCGCACGCTTAAATCTGAGTTTCTTTCGTTTAAACGTAACATCATACTAAAATACGCACTAAAGGCCAGAAATAAGTCCATTTCTTCAAAAATTCCGTTGCAACGATCATTTCACTTTTAGTTGTGAAATAGCTATAAAGTCTGAAGTGGAATATTGGACGAGTTTACAGTTTTCCATGAAATGACCTAACAACAACTTTTCCGGCAAAACAGTCATTGATTTAACAAATCAATTCATTTGGTAACCGCAACGATACTCACTGTAGATAAATACTGTTTCTTATTTATATTTTTATACTATAATTCTATATTTATTCTATTTATTTCTTGTACTGTTACTTGTTCTTATACTGATATTTCTCATACTATTTTCTATGTGCACCTGAACATATCAAATTCTCAATGAGCAGACAAAAATTAAACCACAACGATGTCATTGATATAGGAATTGTGTCTACTACCTGGAAAAAAAAAAACAGGGGACGAATCAATGTTAAAAACGCTGAATAGATCCAGACTAATAAGCTGTAATGTTGGCCATCCGTGAAAAAAAAGGAGCGGTATGGGGGAGTGTTTGACCGAGCATGAGAATTCTTTCCGTGATGAAATTGGAAAGCAGTAAAACTGCTAACGATAAGAAGGAAATAATGCTTACGCAGCTGCACCAATGTTCACGTCATTTTGATCGGACTATACTCATTTCATTTTTCCTACTGACTATTTGTGTTTTGTTCCTCTAACCTCCTTTTCAATGAAATAAATGAAATTGAACGTAATAAAATAGCGCTCTGAAACTAGAGATTTTTTTCTTAATCGATTAGTCACATTTAAATCAACGTCACTGTTGGAACTATCGGAACGCGTCGTAACGTTGCCGAATTTTCATTCAGTCTTACAGGTTAATAAAACGAAGACCTGCCGGCTACCTCTTTAGAATAATTGGATATTAGGGCGTGTATCGTACCCGCATAAAACCATTTGATTTCATCCATTTCATCCCTTATTTCGTAAAGAAAGCAAGACGGAAGATCTTTGCGTAATCAGCACTCTCTCTTAACCCGTCCTCTAACTTCGCTATCGAGAATCCAGAGCCCGTATCACTTATCCAGGTGAATAAACTCGCTCTAGCAAATGAATGGACCTGAGTTGGATATGTTGCTGTCCAATGAAAATTTGTCTGTGGTTAAATACACCACCTAGCAGAAATATAGATGCACTAGTCCTCACATAGCAATATTGAACAAATGGTTAGGTCCCACAGTGAATTACCACCGCAACGGAGTCTGCGTCAAGACACCAGCGAAGTAACATCTTACAGTACGGTTAAGAGGAGAGGTGGTCGCCCATGGTTTCCTTATCGTTTTCTTCTAGATGCCAATGGAGCACGGAATCAGAATAGTGGGCGACACCATCTCCTACCGCAGTAATTATCTTTCCAAGGATAAAGACACTTGATACGAGCTCGGATGTATACGAGAAATTCACCACACTATACGAAGTAATCAATGTTAAAATATAAACAAGAGAGACTTACTCCTTTCACAGATGAAGAGGAAAACTAAGAAAAAACCAACAATCGACGAAACAAATGGTCCGAAATTCCCATTGGAGATTTCGAACACGGACAGGGATTTGTGTCAATCCAGGTCACTGGCGCATTAATTGAATGGCGCCTAAATGGTGCCAATCAATATCACACCTCAGCGAATCATCGATCACATGGCGTAGCGGTTGTCTTCACGTTCAGTTAGTCCTTTTTCGTAGTAGAAACTGATTTAGTTGTTTTCTTGACCACCTCTATTACAGCTTTAAATCAACACCTGGTTACCACAATCCTTAAACCTTACTTCCTAGAACAGTTATTGTGGTTTTTCGTTCCGTCTTTCTTCCGCTGTTCGATCTTTGATGGAAATATCATCTCAATTGAGTGCGAGTAATGGTGTAGATAAGTTATATGGTTACGAATTAAAGGTTCAGTGTCGTAGGGACAGTTCATTAGTCACTTCATTGATCGTTCGTGGTGAGTGCTATCGAGCGTCGTGTTAGTGGATGCTTGGTTGCGAAACTCGCACTCTTCCTCAAGTGCTAACTTGTTCGTCCCACTAACTCTCTAATACTCGAGAATTTTCCTCCTTCAACGTTTCGAGTTGTTGTTCCACTATTTACGAAGTAATCATCAACACCCACTAGTTTGTTAATGTCTTCGGGAATTGGGAATTTTTATTTATTACTTATTTATCTTGGAGCAAAAATTTGAAGTTGTGATGTTGAGGTATCACTTCTATATATTTCTATTTGTTTCGATATTGTTTCCTGCATTTTTTTTACATATTGATGTTATTCTAGTTCACAATCAAAATTTATATACAACCGTTAACACTTTTTTGCTTTCCATTTTGAGGTCTTCATATTTTTTGGAGAGAGGTGCTCTTTTCAACGTCAGGCTGGTCTCATAATAAAAATGCACTCTGCGCAATCAATCGATCGGAGTTGAATGCGTCTGTTTTTCCTCTCCATAGCTAGCTGACCAATATGTGTTTTGAAGTGTTTAGCTGGCTGTCACCGCGATTTAATCTCGACACGTTGGCTGGTTTTAATTCACTTCGTTCCAATAGCATTCCTTAAAGCATTTCAGGTAAAATTTTGGAGGATGTCGGGAGCTCCCTATAACTACTCCTACATCTTCAAATACATAATCATCGGTGATATGGGTGTTGGCAAATCATGTTTGTTGCACCAATTTACGGAAAAGAAGTGTGAGTCACCATTGATATTTATTATTTGTCTATTTTTTTTAATTCAAAGATGGTGGTCGTGTTTTATGTGTTTGTCTAATTTTCCTTCACTTTAGGCGAGTTTACTTTGAAATAGTACGGAATAAAGGGGAAAATTGGTTTCATCCCTGTGTTAACCACATCAACATGATATTCTTGTTCCCCAATTTTATCCGTTTAGTCATGGCAGACTGCCCACATACCATCGGTGTTGAGTTTGGGACTCGTATAATCGAGGTCAGCGGACAGAAAATCAAACTTCAAATCTGGGACACTGCTGGGCAAGAAAGGTAAAAAGCTTCAACAATTATAGTGCCTCCTTTCATCTGTAACGTTTGTGGTTAATTTTCGCGCTCCTTAGCATTAAATTCGAACGTTTTCTCTAAATTCTAGAATGGTACAAATTAGTGATGAGCGTCTTCCTTTGTGCTTTTTTTCTTCAGCGATTAGCAAAGCACGTTCTAACGAAGTTCTTATGAATGCAAAAGCATCTTCAGAAGTTCCTTGTTTGAGGAACTTCTTTGTAGCTTGCAATGAATTGCTCCAATTGTTGTACTTTAGATTTCGGGCCGTTACACGTTCATATTATCGTGGAGCTGCTGGAGCTCTGATGGTTTATGACATCACAAGGCGCTCAACCTACAATCATCTCAGCAGCTGGCTAACGGATGCACGAAATCTAACCAATCCGAACACGGTTCGATATTCTCCTGACTTAATCATGAATTATGCAATAGGCAAATTTTGCAGGCCATTTTCTTAATTGGCAATAAATCTGATCTCGAAGGACAGCGAGATGTACCTTACGAAGAGGCTAAAGCGTTCGCTGAGGAAAATGGCCTTACATTCCTAGAATGCTCGGCAAAGACGTAGGCTTTTTCATTCTTTACTGGTACCGTTTTTCACTTTTAAACTAATTTGTTGTGCACCACATCACGTTCTTTCCTAACAGTAGACGATGTTTAACAACATTGGATGAGCTAAGTTTGCTAGCGTGGAACTACTTTCAGTGTACGCTTCTGAAATTTACAGTATTTTAGTCTGACGTTATGCATGACGAAATGTCTGGATATCATGACAGCTTCAACTTTTAAGCGGGTTCACGCACGGCTCGCTAATTTGTTCTTTCAGTGGTGACAACGTCGAAGACGCGTTTTTGGAAACAGCGAGGAAGATCTACCAAAATGTAAAGGACGGCAGGTAACTAACTTTTACAAAAACTATAGGGTGATTCCATAAAACTGTATGCAAATGTTTGCTTCTTTTATTTCTTGAAACAAAGATTTGGCTATGTTTTCATTGTATTTATTTTGTTCTTCCTCGTGATTTTGATAGCAAACTACGCTTAGGGCTTTTGTAAACGTTAAAGGTGTTCCTCCGAATTAGGGTACAGGCAATTTCTCTCTACAATTGTCCACAAAGTCTGATCTAAATTCCATGACAACGTCTCTTGGACTGTTCGTTGGCTGTTTAAGAGCCATTGTCCTCTAGAGCGGGGAAATTTGAGTTTTCTCTACTGAGTAGGTTCACTTAACGCAAACTAACTAATCCATGATTCATCGATTGCTTCCAATGTTTGTATGCATTCCTATATTATAACGTCATTGCAACTGCTCGTGGATTACTCAGCACTTTTTTCACATATGTGAAGTACACGGACGCACGTGAACTATACTTTCTATTCTGAGTTTCAGCATCGACCTCAATGCAGCTGATACGGGAGTTCAACCGAAACAAAATCTTCCACGTGCTGCGGCTACCGCTGGACAGGAGAAGAAGGACTGCAACTGTTAGTAACGTGACAACGAGACACGTATACGGTGAGATGACTTATGTATTAGTCCTATTTTCGGTTCTAATCGTTTCTTCTCTCATATGCATAAGAATGTATGTGGTGTCTATGAATGTGTCAGTTGGCATACATGATTGTAAGATCCCTCTCACTCCGTATCATTTTACACTATCATTCTTGCACTGAATGAATATCTGTAGATAGTGCTCTTCTCCTATACTTTAGACAACTATCTGAGAGATGAATCGTCATATTTTCAGATGCTAATGTTTGTGCATATGTTCTCGCCTTCGCATAATGGTTGTGAGCATGTGAATTTTTTTCTCATCAAATTTCTTCAAAGTAGGATTCTATATTTCTAAATGCTGCTTTCTTTGGCAAGATATCCAAAATTTTTAGAAGTATAAACTTGAAATTTTGGCCATTTTCTTCAAAACCAGTGATGTTATCCCTTTAAAATCTCATCTGTGTAATAACTTTTAGATCTTTTACGATGTGATATGCTTCTTTTCCCTTAAATTATTGAAGTTTTTATCTATGTATACATATATGAAGATTGTTTCTATATAATTAGGAGCGTTTGTGATCAGTTGATCCTTACGACTTTCACTAGCAGTCAAACGAATAACTAATGAAAGAAATTAGTGAGAAGGATGTGTGCATTTCTCAGCCGTTTAAATTCATTCGAATCCACACGTGTTTAATACGTTAACAAGAATCTAATCTTCATCTCTAACTGGCATTCGCTCATCGATGATCATTTTGACCATCTGCGTGAGGCAGAAAACGGCAAATGGACGATGAGGTACTGAAGAGAAGACGACAATCAGATTAGAAATATGATGTGGAACTAATTTTGACAACATAAAAGACGTGATTAGATGAAAGAACGAAAAGTCTGCAATCTTTTTCAGTCGTGAATATTCGTGACAGGATGTACCCAGGTCATGCTCATAGTCGGTGCATCCTCTTGAGCGTTGGAACCCACAAATCTATGCAATTACAATTCAGATGACTTCGTATTTTAATGTTTGTAATAGATCAGAGGCAACAGGTGTCATCGTTTGTTCAACTGAACTGAGGAAAGATATAGATAGAGCTAGAAAATTCTAGAAAATCTATAGAAAACAGATGAGTCAGTAGTGACTTTTAATTAGTAGTGATTTGAACAAAGAATTGAGTCACGCCACCACAGTGACTTAAACCGTCATGTTAATGATAGATCAACCAGAAAAACAACAAGTATAGGCACAATGATTCACAAAGGGAATGAGAAATTGAGGAATAACAAAGATTTTCTGGAAAAATTCGCATTATAACAAAGATATAACGTTAGTGCTCTATGAAGGCCGACACAACAATAGTGAAGGCTAAACCGCTAACAATTCCTGAAATTGTAAAAATTTAATGGTTTATGGACTAAAAAAAAGTCGTGATAATTGTCTAATAACTAACCGAATATCAGGAAGAATCCAGCCATCATGCTGACCATGCGTCCCTTCGAGGGTTCCACAATTCTAATAGAATAGTTAGGTTGACAATTCAAATTTTATATGCATGTAATTATATTTCTCCCTCTCTTACAGTACTATACTGTTTCTAAAAGTTAGTGATTACCTCGGGGCGTACATCATTGAAAGACCACTAAGGTATCCACTGGAAACGCTCATTATGATTCCCATGAATATGTACAACCATGTGCTAGGAAATAATACTGGCCATGTCCTGAAAATCAAACCAACATATGTTGAAGATTTGTAACAAAGAAAAAACGTTTTATTTACCTTGTAAGAGGTCTGTAATTGCAGAAAGCAAAGAATGGGATAAATAACAAACGTGGGTAGACTGCCATCCAGAGCTTGTCCGGTGCTGGCTGAACGAGTAAAGAGTTGAAAACGAAAGCATGGAAGAATCCAAAATTAGTAAAACGTAAAACATACATATTGATAGCGACCGGCAAGCATTGAACCAATGAATGCAAAAACGTTGAATAGTAAAAAGCATGTAATTGGGACAAAGAATCTCTCTGTAACAACTCGGTTCAACATTATTTGTTGCAAGAAAAAGTGGAAAAAAGTCATAAAAATGAAAAAAGTTTTCAAAATTTCCTGGTTCTACAGATTCATTCCTCTACATATAGAGATTATGTTCAATTGTTGGGTAGCTTCTTATTTTTAGTGTTTTTTCTCTTGCTATAACATATGGGAGACAAATGATGATCAATGCAAGTGTGAACGTATGAAGTGAGTCAGAATCAAAGAAGAATCGTTTTGATAAACATGAGTCAGTGGGAACAAATTGCAGTGCGAAAAGATTTGAAAGAATGAAAATTCTCTTTCGAAACTGTTTTCGTAAACAACTTTTAAGATTTGGAATTTATTTACAACAAAATATACATTAGAGTGATTTTGTCCCGCTAAACAAACAGTGTACCGGTATTCTAATCCAGATATACATAGGCAAAACCTCTTGAATTTTGCCACGGAATATTATGGTTTGATAATTTTTTTTCCAGAACTTAATAGTTAAGTGTTAATAGTACTTTCAATGTTGTAATAATTACCAGGAAGGATGAACGAATATTCCTGCCCGACTAATTCGTCCCGTACATCCACCATAATTCCCGGAAATACGCATAAACTCACAAAGAATACAAGATATACGTTGACCATCTGAGTCCATCCCTATAATAACATACTTATAATAACAAAAGGGTTTCTTTTACACTATATATTGTTTACCTGCTTGAAAGCATCTAAATATTCTTGAGCCGATGGTCCACTTTTCTTAACGTCCCCTTCGGTTAGACCTGCTTGCATAGCACGCTTCGAATAATACTGGTAGAATCTCTAAAATACATGAAAATTAGGGTATATATATATATATCCATAAAATATCAAATATAGGTAAATAATCTCGCTGTAGAAAGGAAATTCGTTCTTTGATCTAAACATAATGTGGGAAATTCCCGTCTAGCATTGGTTTTCTTCCATGTTTTGTGTATTTTCCCCTCAATTTTCCTTCGAGAGCATGAAAAGAGAGGGGCCCTCCTCGCCCGTAATGGTTTCCATACAGGCTGAATATAGCGATCCTAACTTCGCCGTGCGGGATGATCAAGCGATCAAGCAAGCATAATATCGATTTTATCGATCTTTTTTTCTTCTTTTCTTTTCCGATTTAAACCCATGACATAGACATATGCTCTGCCTCCGTGTAATCCATCATTTCTTCACGGACATTCTCCCGATGCCCTGTCAAGTTTGCAAAGGTTTGCCAAGGTCGTAAGAGAGTTCCCCAGATGGCATGATTAAGAGCGGAAAATTTGGAACAATGCCAAAAGGCTTTCGAATTTTCCGAGCTTCAATGAGTAACCGACGATCTCTTTATGTGCACTGCTTCCTCAAATTAGTATTCATGATGAGTGAATTTAAAGTCACAACGTGTGCATATGCGCTCCTATTTTCAAGTACAAATATATAAGGAAAAATAAATACAGTACCTGTTTTTTCAATAGGAAGAACGAAGCGAAACACACGCCAAGAGTGAATAAGGAGATCCCAAAGTAAGCAAAAGCTGCATTCGGGGTGTTCTTAGACACTATAATGGAGGTACTTTAATACGAATAGGAACACAGTAATCCATTTTTGTGCTGGGATCTATCGAAAAATATTAATTTGTGAGCAATAGGCGAAACAACAAGCAATTTCATCTATTATAAATAAAAAGAGAACAGAAAATAAAGCGAACTCACCTAAAGTTGTGATAATACTAACTATAGTAACGAAAGTTCCACAAAGGTTATTTCCAATAATGACAGCGTTAGTAAACTTGAATGGAAAATCGGAAGCAAGTCCAAAAATACTGAAAAATAAATAATACATAGATGAATGATCAAATCCCACTCGGATCAAATACACCTGAATCAATATTTACATCTAACCTGTTTTGATAAATACCATTCGCTCCATTTAAAAGTACGATTGACATAAGAGTGATGGCAAAAAACGTGCCCATCCCTAGAAAAAGTGATTAATTAATTAAACTGCTTAGTTTGATATTTTTAAACTATTCAAAAATAATAGCTGTTGCTTCAGAAATACCATAAGTTTTCATTGTTAACGCTTCTGTTATTTAACGAAGAAGAAGTGGAACGACAAGAAAAGAAGGAAAAGCTGATTAAGGTGCTTATAGGAGAAAATACTCACATGACCATGTGTCCACATAAACAAAACTCATCGTAAAGATAATCATTGAGCCGACGATAAGCAACGAAAGCGAAATTCGCTTCGTTAAATCTCCCCTGAAATAGAAAATGTACGATAAAAAGGAATACATGCTAGAAATTCTTAACACTTACTTCACTGTAACGAAAATGTTAATAAAGTTAAGTAGTAAGTTAGGAATTTGTGAGGCAATAGCGAGGTAGTTGAGGAAGTTGGCCGAGTATTCGGTAGCATGAGCGGTACCGTTTTCATCGAACGTCTTCATTTTGTAATTCGTATAATACTATAAAAAAGGATAGTTTATGGATAAATTAGATTCAATAGATTGGTTTACGAAAAAAACGAAAGAAACAGACTGATAATACCACTTTAATCATCCTAGGATATTTACAGTATCTTCCTCTAATCCCGAATCAAATAATTCAAGCTTTTCGTGTTTACCCACATGGTTCTTATTATTCTATTTAACAAATTACATGAAACAGAACAACGTGCATGCGAACGTTATGTTGGAGTGAATTTCCAGGATTTGCATTTCAATCACATTCAATTTGAATCAATCTGAACCGCTGTATGTTCTTCTTCACAAAAATCCATGTAAATGTCGCATCTCCAGAAAGATAGAAACAAACCAAAATCTTTTGCAGGCAATTTTTTGTACGCTCGTAAATCAGAAGGGAAATGTACGAGTCATAACTGTTCAAAGATGCAATACATCAGAGAAAAGTAGTTTCCCAGGATACTATGTCAAACTTTTATTTCTGCGGATTTTGTTAGAAGCCAAACTGGATGGTTTTCCTTTATTCGTTTAAGTAGAAAACATTTAATCGCGAAGAATAACATTTAAAACGTCAACTTACATCGGGAGCAATGGTTATAAACATATTCCACGGCATCAGTGTACCAACTCCATGTAGCATCACAATAAGATAGACAAGATTACCAATATCCTGAATTTCTGACTGTTCAGAAAACAACGACATCACGGATGAGGCGAATCCGGATGAGGATCCAGCATCGTCTCCTGCATCCGCACTCTATCGATCAAACTCCAACGCATAAAAAAATGCACATAGAAATTTAAATAAGCTGAATGTAACTGCCTTTGGTGCATCATCATCACTTCCGCTTGAAATGAATGGAGCGCCTTCATCGGAAATCGTTCTTTCTGGATCCGGTTCTAGAGGTAGGGGAACAATTAAAATAGCATATTTCACAATATTTTATGAATCAGATTACCTCTTGAACGCTGATCTATCACTGTGCCATCGGGCATTTCTCTACAATCTCGCTATCACCTGAAATAAATCCATAAATATCGGATTCGACTAAGGAGTTATGAGTAGCAAAAAACAGTCGAATCGAAATTTAGGGACACTATTGCTAAAATGAACTGCGACATGCTGGAAAAATTCAGGAGGAAAGAGTAAAATCTGAATAATCAAGAGAAACGATGAGGACAAAGAAGTGTGATTGATTTATTATTGTTTATTGGAAATTCCTCAAATTGTAATAACATGCAGGAAGAAAGTATTGCAAAAAAAAAAAAATAACGATGAGAACATAGCTTGAAAACTTCGAGGTAAATTCCATGGACTTCAATTAATGCTTTGAGAACAAAAACCCTTGAAGAGACTTAGCACGGAAACATCAAGCTGACAGAAAATCCAGAAAAGATCATTTTCAAGATAAAAAAGTTTACAACGAAAAAAAAAGGACGAACAAAACGCACAAATCACAATTTTATATGCCTTAATTTAATGGCAGTCGTAAAGTTGTCATGGTGTAAAAAAAAAGTCTGGGAATGTAAACATTGCTATATAAAACGCATGTAGTTATGAGTTTGAATCACACTACTAGAACGCAATGAACAAAATATTACAAGTAGTAGTTTTTCTAGGAATTTAGCCAGAAAATAGCTGAGAATCGATAGTACAGGGTCAACAAAGCGCGTAGTGAACAGTGGCTTCACGTATGAAGTGCGAAAAAATGAACAAATGCTTTGTTTGGCAAAGAAGACAAAGAAAAAAGGAATAATCGCTCAACGGTTCCTTTATCGATTTACGACTCCGATAAAAATCCTGAATTTGACAAATGATTGACGTATAAACCTACTGTGCAACGGATAACGTTGCTTAGAAAATGTTTCATGAGTTAATAGACTTTGGATTTGTTGGCCCAACTAATGAAGTTTTTTTTTCCTGGAAGAACACCAGAGCAACATTACGTTAGAAAGTGATGGTGGTCCATAAGGAAGAAAAATTCTGGAAGATAGTGCATATTTCACAAGTGGTATCCATGAAAATCCATACAAATTAGGTTTTTACGTCTTATTTGAAAAGCATGCACACATCGACGGCAAGCAAATAAAATGGAATGTAATCAGTCCAGAAACGAGTGAATGAATGAATGGATGGATGTGCGTCCAGCGTAGAGGTCAGCGCGGGGGCGGTGCGACTCTGGAGCGGGAGGCCACGTGCTAGGTGAGCCGAGAGGAATTCGAGCGGGAAAATTTGCTCGGATTGAGTAAACAAATTCGAGAACGTCACTAAGATACTTCACGTCTAGTTGATTCGTCAACTTTCAGGATATAAAATCCACAATCTTCGTTCGTTCAGGAGATTTAAAAAGCAGGTATAAAGTAGGGAAAAATCGTTAAAGAATGATGAATCGTGCTTTTCTGATAGATAACACGACGATAGAAATTAATCACTCGCCGAGTATTTTTTTCCCCTCAGTGTGACCTTATCGTTCCTAAAGCTACTCACAGGAGAACGCATCTTTTTTTTTCTTCCCGAACGTTTGTCTTATCGTAACGATCCATAGCTGACGTAATGATAACACACGTAACAAACGCACATTCCGTAGATGTACGAAAGAAATTTGCATGAATGGTGATGAGACGTGGAAGCATTAATGAAATGATTAAGCGTTCACAGATGACGTTCACAAAGACTGGGAATATACGCACGTTTTTATTTAAATCAGAAATTGAATAATAAAGAATATCGGCTCGTCGGCGCAGTTACGTCGGCCGAAAATTTACATCCAGAATCTGAATCTGATGTAGATGTGATGTTATAGCATACGTTAGACGCGTTGCGTTATTGAGTGTATTATTCGTGGACAACGACATATGTTCACGGATTGCTCATTTGAAAAAAAAAAAGTTGCACTCTTCTATTGACAACGAGCAAGATTCAAAAATTCAAACATTAACATGTAAGAAGAAAAAAAAAAGGAAAGATGTTCAATTCTTGACAGATTGGATTTTACTTCAGATCCTGACAATATTCTGGATTGAATCACTGATTCTGTAGAATTTATTCGAGCTAACGAAAATTCATTACAAACACTCACAACATATTCAGGAATCCTCGAACCCTCTTCCCGGTCCGTTCATTTCTTTTGTAGCATCGATTGATCCGAATCGCATGACATCCATCATTCATTATTGGCAAGCACTGGAACTGTGACAAAAATGAGGATCAACTACACTGTTATGCAGAAATTTTCAAGTGCATAGTTATGATTGATAATCTAAAACAGTAAAAATCACCATTAAGAAATTCAGGGAAAAAAGAAAAGCTGAAAGATTCAATTTAACAGTGACTGTAGAACTAATGGCAGTTGTATTTGTAAAAATTTACATATCCAAGGAATAAACGAGCCTCATCCACGAGTATTTGGAAAAGTGCTGACGAATTGAAACAAAACTATCCAGAAAACACAAGGATAAATAGTCCAGTTTTGACGTGATATTGGAAAGAATAACACTTGAAATGTGATTGATTAGGTCATAAAAGAAATATTGATGCGTGACGGTCATATTATAAAATAAAATATTGTTGAAAATTCAATAAATAAACTAATTCACCGGTTTCACGTTGTTGAATATGATATCTATCGTTTTCATTTTATTGTCACAATAAATCCACAATAAAAAATTATTGTCAATGTGGCGTATCTAAAAAAAGAGAACAGAACGAAATATCAATTGATTCGATTCTATTGATTTATATATTTTATAAATTTTATCTTCTACATATGTCTAGCAATTGAATTTGAGTTAAAGAGGTTCGATAGCTCAGTTCCTCGATCAGAATCAACTCGAATTTTTTTTTCATTAACTGTGGAGGTGAAAAGTTTAGGGCAATAACTTTCCAACGGATCCAAGCTTTTTGGATTTTTTCTTTCAATTAGAAAAGGATTGTGCTTTTCGAATTTATCTACCTCTGTAATTTCACTCTTTCTTTGTAATTTCTTTGTAATCCGACTTTTCTGGATGTTGTAGGTTCCTCGTCATAAGAGCATCAAATCAAGTTTGGATGGCAAACAGATGAACTCCCACCACTCATTCAAAAAAGATGTAACTTCCTGGACTTCAATAAATATCATTACTCCAACAGTTCTTCTGAGAGTTTTCTAATATGGATTTGCTAATGCAACACAACAAACGTCTATAGCTTACCCGGATCTCCATCCAGGTAGCTGAAACATTGAAAAACCTTATAACACTCAGATTCTGTGTAAGGTGTAACGGTCGTTGGCTTACATGGTCCTATAACGAAATAAACGCTTATGAGGTTGTTCCAGAGTTCAGTTACATTCACAGGAAACGAAATAAGACGAAATATGATCCCAAGAATTTATATGGTGGATGAGTTAAAGGCATCACCGTACAAATCTGAGGTGGTACGGATTCGTTAGATGATGCCTTTAAGTGAGACTCCTCTAGGATTTCAGGTGGAGTATTCGTATACGGAATCGTAGATTATGGAAAGGTAGGTGATTCCGTTCATTTCTTGCTAATTGGCGTGAAAAAGGCCCGGAAGATGCGGCGTGTGCACAAGGCTGGCGCGCTCCAATCGAACTCGCTGTAGAAAATAGCGTGCAGGAACGCTTGAAGCCGTATCTTCCGGCCCGTTTTTTTTTACGGTAATTAGGAAGAAATGGACGGAATCACCCCCTCTCCATAATCTACGATCCCGTATACGAGTACTCCATCTGAAATCCGTACCACCTCAGATTCGTGGAGTGTTGCCTTCGAATGAGGATTGCGGAAAAACCATCTCTCAGGCAATTTTCTGTTCTTTTTCTTCGTTGAAAGTTTTGGATGACTTTCAAAGAAGTATGACTTAGCTGCTTCCTTCCAGTAAGGTTGTTTGGAGAGTTTGGTAATATTAAAGCAGTAGTACTGTTCTGTTCCAAATCCAGCTGTCTTTCTTTTTTCTTAGTATCTTTGCTCTACATGTCATGGATCCTCGAAGACTAATCCTAAGGTTTAAGGCCCCGGACTGAGCTAGCTATTCACTTTCAGTGATGAAGTGCTGATTCATGAACAATCGTATTCTCAAATGGGAAAGACATTATTATTATTCATTATTATTCTATTATATTTTTTAATCATATTCAGACTTCATATTTATATTGCTTTGAAGCGATACAAATATGAAGTCTGAATAAATAAATAAATAAATAGACAAAAAAAATGCTACTATAAATCAGAAGCAGAGTGTTAGTAAGTCTTTAAGTTAACGGAAATATTGGGATGACCTGAGCAAAGAAGTCCCTAACGATTTCCAGACTCATTTCCTACTACTATCTTTGTAATCTCACCGTTCGAATTGAATGCCCTACTTTTTACTATTATAATAGATTATCGTTTCAAAACATCTCTGAAATGCACACCTCCATAAGTCTTTTGCTTCTCGCTTTTCATCCACAATTTTCGATCAAACTGAAGAGTATCTTCCGGCATTCATCATCACAAAACGCCAGTACGGATATTCCATGCGAGCACGATCGAGTAAACTCGTCCGCGCGATGATTGCTGTAGTATTTCTGCTATTATTATTCTTTTTACAATGGTCACATGGTGAAAGTGAACATTTGAATTTTATGCAGTTTGGAAAACCTGAAGAACCTGTTGGAGTGAGTTATTTTTTTTTATCAGCGAAACATTAGTTGTTCAGTTCAATCCTGAAATGGATATGAATATTTTGTCCGTTGTCGGAACATGTTCATCTACTGATAAGCGAGGTAGACCGAGTGATTTTTGGAGCCTCGGGATTAATTTGTTCATGCATTGCTTTTCTCTTCGATTCATCGCAGAGTATTCCTAATTCAATTTTACCTCATCTTCGGGACATTTGCAATCACTATCCTATTCTCATTCTCACTGTGAATTAAAATCCTTGAAATCCTTTCACTACCGTGCTATCATATCATTTTTTTTCTAATTTTTACATGGTAAACTGTAATCAATAACTGTTTATTCAATGTTGTATCCTAATTTTAACAGCCACATATTTCAAAAAAGTCCAACAAAAGGCGATCAATCCCTGATCACCTCCAGAAAAGTTTTTGTTACCAGTTGCCTGGGAAGAAGTTCTTCACATATTCGGCTGTTTTGTGTTTCAGGAGAATTTGCCAAATCTTTTTATTATTATGTTTTTCATTTGCCCTTGCACAAGAGACATTTGTCCTTCAGAAAACAGCAGGAGGAAAATCAGGTTGGAAAACGGAATGTTTACCAAAATAGGTAAATCCAGGTCATAGGCGGTATAGCTCCGAAATGATCACAACCGTCCTCCGCATTACTATTAGTGAAAGGGAATTGGGTACAATTCTGCGAGCTTAAAAGTAAATAGGGACCAGAGTACAGAAGTGAATTTAACAAATCTTTTAGTATTCTTTGAAAAACTCCTAATTTTTGATTTGTTTCATAGACTACTTTTTTCAGGAAGCCTTAAACGATCTTCCACCGATAAGTTTCGCTGAACTCGAATATTTCCTTCCTGATACTGTAAGTACACCATAAGTCCTTATTGACCAACATACATATATTTTTGTTTTCTCGGATTATTTTTTATTTGTTATGCGTCAACTATTCTCACAGAGATAATTCTAGCTCCAAAAGTTGGTGTAAGGGTGTAACTGTGGTATCCAAAAAGTACTTTTTTTAAAATGACTTTTATAAATTAATTAAGAATACTGTTTACCTCTTTTTTTCCTAAATTTTGTTCCGCTATTATCCTTTAAATTTCTATCTTTTGCTCTTTAAATTCATTCCTCATATTCAGCAGGCTACAGTTTTCTTATGATCTTCTTTTTCCGAACCGAAGAAAACAAAAAAGAAAACCGCTTGATGAACATGTATATATTGATACATGATTGCTGCAATCGAATTTTTTTTATAATTTCTATTTTACAGTTTTCAGGTGAAAAATAAAATTGCTATTCTTGACGTCGTAGAGGCGGACACTCGTCCTGTGTTTTATCAACATGCAATGAGTAGGTTTTTGTGCATTGTTTTTATGAAACATTTCTTTCAATATTTTAAAAATAGTCAAAAGACAAAAGTATGTCACATAAAAACATAAATATGATAAATATAAAGAGTGATATATAAATAAAAAATAAAATGTACTTCCCTCGACTCATAATACATTTTCCATTTCTTAAAATGAAACGAAGCATCTTATCGGCCACTGTTTAGTGCCGAACTAATCGACACGACCAGGATCGTATTGATCCGAGTGAGGTAGACTCGGTCTTTGTCAAGGTTCCTTGCTTTAGTGAAATGAAATGTAAAAATCGATTCAAAATGCACTTCTTTGATTAAAACTGTTAATAAACTGATTTTTACCTATTTTGTTTCGTTTTATATGGAAATTGAGAGGAATTATGAATTGAAGCCGCTCCCGAATAACTAAAATCCTCGCGTTCATGTAAAAAAATATCTCGAAACCAAATTTCCTTGTTAACTGGTATTTTTACAACAAATTTACGACTATATTGCATCGATTTTATGACATTTAAAATCTTATTCCAACAATAATTTTCTAATGGCTCTTGTTTTGGTGTCTGTCGCATGCTACGCTCGTGCTCAAGGATACGAATTTCGAATAGTATTCTCATCGAATTATTCGAAACAATGTCCGCATAAAGATGTGAGGTAGCCGTATTTTTGAAGTAGATTAACAGCCTCAAACCCACTGTAATTTAGGTCTATCTACGACGTCATTGTGTAGTTGCACATGTTCTGCCGGAATACCATACTATTTTATATATAGACGCTGATATGGGAGTTGTGAATCCAAAGAAGTTCGACTTAATGCGAAACAATCTCTGAAGTTTTGTATCAGACATATTCTCCATTATTTCACTATAATTCCAGAAGAATTGAGGAATACATGGATGATTCCGTTGAAATATCTTTTTTCGATCGATTCTATAACTGGGAAGTTGCCGCTGGTTCATATATAGTCAGGAATACCGAATGGACGCAGAAATTCCTCAAAGGTATGTTGTATTTTTGCGCAAATCCATAGAATTTGGGAAATTCTAGTGTTCTTTACAGGTTTTGCCGATTATGAATTTCGTTTACCAAGATATTATCATGGTACAGATAATGGAGCTTTACATGTGAGTACTGGAAATTTCCAGAAATATAGCAATTAATTTGATACAATTCATTTAATTTTAAAGGGTGACGAGAGGAAAATTCAAAGAAAAGGAAAATTCATTTAATTTCAAAGAGCGATAAGAGGAAAATAGGAAAAATTGGGCAAGAAGACCACCCGCGAGGAAATGGGAATTGAGCGGTAGATCAATAAGTGCTCAATTTCCACAACTCATGCTAGCGAAGCAAATTTTAAGTGAATTGAGATCTAATTTTTTTCCCTGTTGCTGCAAAAAAGAATCTCGAAACTTTAGTAAATAGGTTTTATTGCCTTATTTTTGCTATAAGTTTTAAATACTGAACAGTCAACAAAAAAAATTTCTCTTATTTCCCCGTAATTTGTGCCGCTAGCATGAGCGCAGGACAATGAGTAGTTGTTGACCTACCGTTCAATTCTTATTTATTTGCTGGTGGCCTTATTGTTTAGTTTTTTTCTGTAAATAACTTTTATTCCTTACTTGTTCCTTCTTCTTTATTGAATAACCTGTTGATTTTAGAAAGTTTAGGCTTTCCTCGGTGAAATACTTTTCGGGAAGAGCCGGAGGACAGAACTAGCATTTTGTCTTCACATTTATTATAATTTGGGCAGTTACGAGGATTTGTTCACGTTCGAGGCGTGTATTCGTCAAATGCTTGGAATGCATTCAAATATGGGAAAAATTAAGATTTTCAAGAAAGTAAGTACAATCACATGTTTATTGTGTCATTGATGGAGCGTTAATTTTTCAAATTTATCCAGTTTATGAGGAACTTTTGAGGGAACCGCATGGGTACGGGATAACTGGATGACAAATAGTAAATGGTCGCCGAGTAGAGATTTTATGATGCACAATTGGAAGATAACGCAACTAAGGAAATATACAGAATATGACCTACCTATTTCGTTAGTTTTTTTTCTCAAAATATTTAAATCTTCATAATCATAATTTATTTTTATTACTCTATTTTTCTCTTTATCTATTTTTATTTCTTTATTTTCCCTTTATCTTTATACTTTTTCTCCAAGTGTATTATTTTTTAAATAAAAGTTGCACATAACTTTTATATTTTTTTTCATCTATCTTTTTTTTTCTTAGGATTTAGAAGTCAATTAAATTTTTTAAGGTTACATGGTCCATCAAAAGGTGAATGGTTTATTCCATTTAAAGGACATCTTCATCTTAATTTATGCACACCAGGGTACGTTTAATATTAATTAGAAATTTTGTTTAAGAAAATCGTTTTTTTTTTCAAACGGGAGGTTGTTCAGGAATATTACATGGAATTACGATCAGAATCTCATAGATACACAAAAAAGGATTGATGCAAAATTAGAAACTCTTTACGCTCAAATTGATAAAGATCGTATTAGAAGCATGGCAAGGATGGTGGACTTCCTTTAAGACTATAAAATTATTTAAAATAGGTACTAGGAGATTTTTAGAGGTTTTTTTTAGAAATAAACGATATGTTTCACACTTGCTAAAAATTATGTTCTGTAGAATTTTTCAAACATATTTAGTGATATATGTATGTGATTATTTGTAAGATATTGTCTTAGCATTAAAGTCGTGCTCCTGCCCTTACCAGTGCTTTTGCTCAGACATCTTTTTATATAAACATTTCATATTTTGAAATGACAACTCTTTTTGTGAGAATTTCTTTTATTCTGCACTCTTTAATCTTTTTATTACATATTTATTTACATTTTGCTCATTCATAAAATGGTCTACCGTCTTAAATTCTCTCCAAATATTTGAACTTTCGTATTGATACATATTTTACTTCACTTATTTATTTTTATCTTTATCTTCTAACCTATTTCTTCAAATATGTCACATATTCGGAGAAAGAGAAAATATATTGAATAAATTAAGATGAAGATGTCCTTTGAATGGAAGGAACCATTCACCTTTCAACGGACCGTGTAAACTTAAAAAATCTAGTTGACTTCTACAGCCTGAAAAAAAAGAACATAAAAGCTATGTGCAATTTGGATTTAAACAACATAATATATTTGGAGAAAAAGATAATATAAAGATAAAGAGAAGGATAAATAAATAAAAAAACTATGAATACGAAGATTCAAACCTTCAGAGAGAATTTAAAGTAGCAACTACTATGAAGCATCTTTTGTTTTACGCGAGGTATCCTGAAATTCACATAGCATTCAAAGTTTTTCATAGAAGTACTTTTGTAAAATGGCTGCTTCATAGTTATTTTCGACAAAAGTGAGTAAAAAACTGCTTCACTCCGAAATGGATGTAAGATGTGTGATCATTATCAATTTTTTACCTGAGAATCATAGTACTTTTATTGATCGTGCATATTCTACATTCTCAACTTTATTTTCTTCTCAACACGAAATAGTAGGTCTTGAAAAGAAATAGAAGAACTTAACGCTTCACTCAATGAAAAGGGTAGATTTTCTTCGTTCTGCCTGACCAACACAATCCATTTTCACTCGGATTTTGCATGATAGACGAGTTGATTTCGTTTTTCTTGTCGTTCCCTTTCAAGCTTAAGAATAAGCTCCTTAGGCGTAGCAACCACATCCTCGCTGTTTATCCAGGTTTTATAAGAGCGAATAATTGCTGCAAGGACAGTTGCAAGTGCCGAGTTCACGAGGAACAGGAGGCAGACCCAGTAAAGTGCCTCCATGATGGAATTCTAAAAAAAAAGAGATAATAAAATATTGAGATTAAAAAAGATTGAAATATCGAGTAAAGAAAGGAAGAAGATCATTTCAGAATTCATCCAGCTATCTATGATCCATGACTTTTTTCCACTTTTTAGTTTACAGATCCATAGAAAGCGGCCATATTATCCACATAAAAGTTATTAAGTTATTTTCCGGAAAAATCGATAGTTAATCTAATTTCTGCTCAAATAGGCCACAATTCCATTGAAAAATTGACGAAATCACTTGCAGCAGACAACACAATTCTTACTTTTGTGTTATGAGCATAAATTTGGGACCCAGTAACGGTTGTTAATGACATCATGGCAAAGATTTGAGCAAGTGCTTGCAGCATATCGACATTGTTATGGGTTGAGTGTAGATAAACACCTGAAAATTTAAAAATTCAAGAAATCGTCAGGATATAGCAGGTAATAAAATTAGTTCAAGCACAAATTCAACATACAGAGTGCAATCGCCCCAATACCGTAACAAAGCGATAAGGCCATTACGAGAAGATCTCGGATAAGCAGATTTTTCTGATAGGCAGCTGTCAGGCATTCAGCTAAATCTTTCGGTTCCGGAAGAAGCACAAACGATAGCAGGACGGTGAACAACCAATTGATCGTGGTGGTCATTGAAGCTGATTAAAGGTAGATTTTTAAAACGCTTTACACTGTATGGTAAAATAAATAGAATACACATTATCCACAACCTAATATCCACAACCTTACCAGAACATTCTTCCCATCCTCGTTGGTTTTACGCCACATATTTTGAATCAAATTTAGCGAATTATTTTAATTTCAAAGCATATCACTGAGATTTCAACGATTTCTTGATTAACCGAATATAAAATTGGGAAAAAATACAAAAATGAATGATATAATACTGGGAAAATGAATCTTTGCTCATGTTAGGCTTCTTCTGGATGCTTCCTATAGCAGGAGCAGCTGATCCTTGGTTGCTGCTTAAGCGGGAACAATTCATTAAGGGTTAAAATACGCGAATAATTGCAAAATGTTGGAAAAAAGAAAATAACCACTTATTCTACTTATTGAATATCTTTTTCAAATAAATTTGAAGTTTGCATCTAGGTTTTTAGACTTATAAAATGCAAAAAATAACTCACACTCTGATTTTAGACTGAAAGTAGTAAATTTTCACCAATGTCAACTGCTATAACCGCTTCTACCTCTGGAAGTTCTAATTCTGAGGAGTTTAAATGAGGAACTACCCACCTATTGCTAAAATAGCAGCAGTTGGACCAATAAGTTTATTGTATAATGAGAAAAGATGAGTGACAACGGAGAAAACCTTCTGTTTTCTGATCGGTTCGAGGGACATAATCTGACAGACAACGTACCATACGCTGAAAGCAACAATGCTAATGAGGATATATTCGAAATTTTTCTGGACTACCTTGTTGGATATGTCCAGAAGGTTGTGACTGAAAAATCCGATGGACTTGTTACCGAATTGGGATACTGCACATCTACATAATTCGCAATAATATCTGAAAATCCAAAAAAAATTGTTTTCCTCAGGATAGATGGATTGGAATGTTTATTTATTTCCGAGTTTTTTCTGCCCGAACGAGTGCGATAGTACGTAAAATATACTTACAGGCTAAAATTATTTTTAAAAATATAGTTTCATTGGATCAATACTCTCTAACTAAAAATAAGCTATTTAAACTGTATGACTTCATTGAAATTAACTTATCTTACTCCTTTTACAAACAAAAAGCAATGTTTTCTTTTTAAAAATCTTTATTATTATTTAATTTTTGATATTCTGTGTTTTATTTACCTTCTATCTCGGTTTCGGGTAGTTTCTCACTCTGCAAAGTTTTAGAGATCTGCTCGGACATCGTAGTACGGGAGACTTCCCACTATATTAACGTATTGAATATAGCTATTTAAAATCTCCAAGGAATATCACAAGGAATCCAAGGAATACCTTTAACTCTGAGCTGTAACGTGTTTGAAAATCAAGCTGTTCAAGTCTCCATTCGTTCGTGTACATAATCCTGAACGTTTGTATTTGCTGGAGATAAACAGTGCTTAAGAAGGCGGACCTACCAAGAAGTTCCAAAAACTATGAAGGCAAAAAATGCTAAAACAACGATGCACCCAAAAAGCACTCGTACCACGAACATTTCTAAAAAATTTTTACAAAGACAGAAAACACTAGAAATAGAAAAAAAAAAGAAGTCTTCACATTGCTAAACATATAGTAACTAGTTTCTCCTAGCAATAAGCATAGCAACTGGAAGAAGGAAAGGATTTTTATTGCCATGGATACACCAGTTTAAGATCCACGTTAGCATTGAAGTCATCAACACGTTAATTTTCCACCTGAAATCTCGCAAACCGTATAAAATCTGGACCAAATATCTCTGGAACAACGATAAATTTTCGGAGTACATTCACAGCATCCACAAATTGAGCGAACCAACTGATATGCACAAATGCTGCTCTGATTTCTCTGAATTTTTACACACGAGTGTGGAATACATTTGTGAAAGATCAACAACGTAAGGAATTTTTTTAAAAATGTCTTTCTGGGTTTTCAGCTATTTCTAAATTTCACGGGTTCTAAGCTTCTCAGTGTGGTATCGGATTATCGGAAAAATTAAAATTATAACGTGTTTTCTTCTGTTTTTAGAGGTTATTTACTCATAGAAAGAACAAAGATCAATCCGTGATATATTGCCTATTTTGTTCGATAACTTTTTTTCAGTGGAATTCATAATTCTTCATTCCTGGATAGATCTGTCTTTGTAGGAAAAAGAACTGCGTATGCTGCTGATTTAAAGCCTCATCTGAATTGAATGTTGTACCGCGGTAGGAGTTCTGAAGAGAGGAGTGAAAGAAGTGGAAATCTGATGTCGAGCTTGGATGCGAGGTAGCAACACATCTCATCCAAGCTGCAATAATTTTTGAGCTTAAAGTGCTCACTGAAAAATGACGAAGGGTTAATGAACAAAAGTTCTATATATCACCGATTGATTTTTGTTGTTTGAATGAAAAATAACTTCAAAAAAAAAGAAAAGATACGTCATTACGTTCTCGACAACCCAATAATTCGCATATTTTCCTAAATATTCTTCACGGAATATTCTTTTGTCTGGGATATGAATAATTAAATCCAATAAAATAAGTGGATTAGATCCTTCTTCCTACTTTTTCACTTTTACTGTATAAGGTGTTGATTTCTCGGAAAAAAAAATTCTCCATATATCTTTCTGCAATACCTTTTTCCCATTAGATGAATAAAGATCTGCTTACAACCTTCAATTTTCAAAAATCTAAAAAATATATAACAAAAATAGTTCGGTTTCAACAGCAATATCTTCAACAGCACCAAGTACTTTTCTTCTAATAAGGCAGCACTTCGTCTCTTCTCCTACAGAAATCCACAGCTTTCTGGATAACACAAAAAACATACGTTCTAGTGACAAAATGCCAACGAAGATAGAATAAACAACAAATCAAAGTTACACACTACAAACAAAATCCGAAATTTGAATCAAAATTGTAACACTATCTTTTTTTTCAAGGGAATAAATTTAAAAGAAATGTAAGTGAGAAAATGAATGTATGTACAACAGATACAAATTAGATTAACAATCAATTAGATACAGAGCAAATCACTGAAGCACAGAATAACCGTCATGAGAAAAAAAATAAAACTTTGAAAAGATTAAATGAATATTATATAGTGCCTAAGCCATTAAAGAACCCATTTTTCCAAGCGGATCATCTTCAGTATCTTTTTCCTGCTGATCATCCTTGATCAAATCGGATCGACCGTGAAAAACCGCGACTATTGGGCTACCTTAAGCAACATTTTAACAATTAGAAAATGAGAATGTGCTGAAACATTACATACCATGGATTGTTCCGAACACCACCGGTGCTTCTTCCAGTTCTAATTTAGGTGGAGACGCTAGGGCTGAGGTGAACACACTTGAAACTACGAGGATGATGAGGAGAGAGGTTGTCATAACTGAAATGTTGAAAAATATCGTTGAGAAGAAAGCAGACCAAGAAAATTGCTGGAGGTCCTAGAATCCATGAAATTGACCCAGGAGGAACAAGAATGCTAGCAAGTTATGGACAAGTGTAGAGAAAATGATTAGAATAGGGTGCAGGAAACGGTATCAATGGGTGGGGCGGTGATGTGGGTCCGGCGACTGTCGGTCGCTGGCTGGCGCCTCGTTGGCGGTACGCCTGTCATCTCGCGACAACTCGAACACACGCGTTGAAGATGGATCACACCTGAGAAATCAGCGAAAATAGAAATCTAAGACGAGTGTTGCTGTCAATAGAATGAAAAAAATATGAATTTGAAGAGCTACAAAATAAAAAATAGTCATAAAAGAGAATAATAAAAAATTAGTATTAAAATAAATCAAATAATAATAGAATAAACAATCAAAATAAAATAATAATATAATAAATCTCTAGACTATTTATAAAAATAACAATAAAATAGAGTAATAAAAAATTAGTAATAAAATAGATCAAATAATAGTAGAATAAACAGTCAGAATAAAATAATAACAAAGTTAATCTCTAAATTATGTTTCTCTTAGCGGTCCACAAGGATAGAGGATAATGTTCTTAGCGTGGATGAATCCCTCACAAGTGCTCCCTCTAAGAAATTTGCAATTAATTCCAATAGTGAGCTCAAAACAAAATGTTCTCCTCTTCCTTTGTCTCGGATCGGTTTTTTGTTTGTTCCACAATGTTTACTTCTTCGTATATTTTCTCTTGGTTCTTCAAGTAAGATAAAGATTCAAGTGATGTGTTTTTTTTTTCGAATGTGTAATACCTCTGTTGTGACTCTAAAGGAGGGACGGATACTGGAGACAGTAAACTTTTATTTTTATTTCTGCAGAAGTCGACTGTGGACCTTCCCATTATTTTAAACAACGCTACTTATTTTTTATTGTGATCTCTCGCTACTAGTTATTTTTACTCCTATTTATTGTTTAATTTTAGTTTATTTTCCAACGACTTCTCCTATTTACCTTCACGTCATATTCGTTAAAGAAATTCCATTAAAAAAAGAAAGAGACACTTCCATTTATAAATATCATTGATATTTCCTCTGGTCATATTTTAGCAAATCACAGATCCTCTTACTAATTTCGAATATCGATCCGTGGAGCTTAAGAATTTTCCCTTTGCTAATCTTTTCGAATTTCTAAAATTCGATTTATTATCGAATTTATGTGGGTTCGATAGGTACTTTCTCCTAAAACTCCTGAAACATGAAATTTTCTCCTGAAACGTCGTCGCTTTTGTGGGGAGAAGATTCATTAAGAGGGAAATTTCCCAGATGAAAAAAAAATGTCATATCGAAAAAAATCAAATCTTATTCTGGGTACGCCCTTGAGCGTAATAAATAAATAAATAAATAAATATCGAGATTTAATAATGTGATATCATTTTTTAATCATTAGCTATGATTTCTCCTCGATAAACTCTCTCGTTATAGGCGTTTTCATTTGCGTTATCGTCAGCTGTTACGATCTCATCACACGTTACGATGCAATTCGAAATGACATATCAACGACGTTGTGTTGTAACAAAGAGTTTTCTTCTTGAATTCTGTTTTCGGTGACGATGACGATATTCAGAAATGAACTATGACAGTATTTCGATCAAAGTAGAGTAGCCACGATCAAGGCAACACACTCGTTTTTTTTTCCAACGCGTAACATCCCTAATTCGATTTTTTTCCAAGGATTATTAGAGTAATTTTTTCTAATAATGCTTCGCTCGCTCTTTTTTCCAGATCTACAATGTATCCGATGTTCCCGATACTTTATGGGATGCTTCGATATCTATGATAATACTATTAGTATTGAAAAAAAATACTAAGAAAATACTAAAAAAATACTGAATACAATATAAAATAAAGAAATAATAATATAATATAACAAAATACTGAGCTCTACATAATGGAAGTACTAAAAAATAATATATTATAAATACTATAAATAGTACAGTAATAAATAAATAAAAAGATAAAATATTATAAATGCTATAAATACCACAGTAATAGATAAAAAAAAGTAAATTAAAAAAACATTGAAAATAAAGTTAAAATACATAACATAAAATAAATCTGCAAAAAAATCTATAGTAGATCAATGAAGATCACATTAGTAGGGGTTTGTTCTTCTTTTAGTCTTTTGAAGGATTATGAGATCCTCAAATATGAAGAGAATCTACAGTAACAAGAATTAAGAACATCAATTAAGCTAATAAACAGGTTTTATACCGAAAAATGTTATGATTCACCTCATTCTCGAGGAAATTCCAACAGATTTCATACCTCTCTCGTTACGTAAAAAAAACTCATTGTAGCAAATACTAACGAATACTACTTTAGCGATGATTTTAGTCATTTCTTCGTATATTTTGCAAGTTTTTCACCGGGCACCTGTTCATTGAAGAGATGTTGCGATATGCATAAGAAGTGTGAAGGTTCATTTGCGAGGCTAACTTTTAAGTTTAGTTTAAAGTTTTTTTTTACATATGTAATGCGAGCCATGCACTATGTTCTTCTCTTTAAACTCCTTCACGCTTCACCAAGTGTTTATATTTTGAAGAAAATAAACTGCACCGTTCATACTACTGCACCGTTCGTGCTCATAAACATCATTTAAACACACAATAACTAATTAGCAGAAAAGGGATAACACAAAATAATTTACGATCATTCTCCCGGATAAATCTCAGGAAGGGACCTCCATGTTTTTTTTTTCAAGATTACAACTCTCAAGTGCACGTATGTGATTATCGTGGCGGTGAGGACGAAAAAAAAAGAGGAGGCGAAATGATAATTGGCCATCCACAAGCCTATTGGATTCTAAAAGAAGAAAAAAATAGTATAAAAAGCCAAATTAAATGAAAAATGATTGAAAGTTTGATAGGAGAATCAACAGAGTTTCAAATAAAACCTCGGAATCTTGCGTGATTGAAGCTTTGTTTGTTTTTCTTCTAATCTAAAGTTTTATTATTCTGGAGAAAAAGGTGTTGCTAAATCTTGGCATCAGAAACTTTATACAACACTGGTTAATATAATAAATATTATATATTATAATAAATAAATTGAACAAATATTATTTTATAGGACTGTCGTACAAGAATTTTGAACTAGGAACACAGTATTTTCTGATTACGATATTATTCAAAGAAAACTCTTCCTCATCTACTTCCTTTTCTCTTCTTTGGGTGTCCATAGTACTTGTCTCGATGAAAGAACCTTTTCCTACTTTTATTTCCTCCTTTTCTTCACAACTGGAAAGCTAGAAATGTGTTTTTAAGGTGAGTATACGGAATTGTTTTGGAAACATTTTGGGAATTGAACTGTATAAAAAATACTTGTAATCCTAGAAAAAAATTCTCTCGTAACCAGCAGAAGTAAAATGCTTAAAGGCTGGTTGTTACTTCAACGAGATCAAATTACTTTCTTTCTACAAATTCTTATTTTCATGATTTGTTTCCGTATAAACATAAATGCGTAGTTTCTCCCAAAAAAAGAAAGCTCCTATAAAGACGAGAATTCTTAAAAGTTTTTAGAACAACCATTGCTTTTGTTGATTCCTGAACGAAGTTTTGCGATTACGCGATCAACGTTAGTTCTAAGCAATTCCAAATTTGCTTTAAACTGTGTCAGAAATTTACAAAAATTGAATCCTATCGGAAGAAAAAATAAATAGCTAACATCACTGGTTGTATCTGTGGCTTTTTTCAAGTTTAACCTGATCTTCTCAAAAATATTGAAATAAAAACAGTAAGTGTTGGTTGAGAAACGAAACCGATATGAAGGGAGACACTTCAAAAAGAAAACGAAGGTATGTTTCATGGATCAGATCGAAAATAATAGTTTTCTTTTTATTGAATTAGGCTACACATTGAAAAATATACACTTTTTATCATACTCAGCCAAGAAAAAGTGTTGCTCCTTATTTTAACTTTCAAAGGATATTGGTACAATAAATTCCAAGAATTAGGTTGTTCAAGGACCCAGGAGCTTCTTACCATAAGCATGTTCGTTTATAAATTTCTTATTTATAAAAATTCTTTGCATTTATACCTTCTGGAAGAAGTTTCCAGTTAGAAGGTAAGAAATGTGACCTATGGGTCTACAGTTTATAGTCTCAGGAGTTTTACTCGAGTAATATAAAGCTAACCTATTCGTTGTGTGCACATGCACAGTTGTTGTTGTTCTTCCGGTGCCTAACTCAATCGCCGAGTTCCATGTTCGCGTAGCGATGTGAAGTAACCGAAGCTGTGTTGATGTGCACGGCGACAACGTGTTGTGTGCGATTAATCGCTGAATCGCATGTCGCGCACATGGACATCTCATGTTATGTCGTGTTTCGTTATGATCGTATTTCATCATCTCATGGATATCCCTTCGGGGCTCCGAGGTAGCGTGAGTTATGTTTGTCGTAATTAAGTTAGCCACTGGAGCGATGTCTCAACACTCGCTCGGTTTAGTGAATTTGTAATTTTTCCGTGTACTCGCTGACTGCTCTCTGTTACAAGAATCTCTTTTACGTATCTAAATTAAAAAAATAGAACGTTCTTGTACGAAATTCACAGTAGACGTATCTTGTTCGAACACACTGTAAGGTGAATTAGATTAGTGTTTGCTTTTCGCTTCATTGAACAGCTCGAAGTTCACAGATACCAATCAGATTGGTGAACACAAGACGATTATTATCGTACGATAGAGGTCATACAAACCAATCCTCAATTGTTTTGCTTCCTCATGCATAATAAAGTGTTTTCTGGCACACATATGCACCAGGAATTATGAGAACCTACGAGAGTTCAAGCGATATGACGTTCAATTATCACTATAAACTTCACCACATTCATCCTTAATATTTCTGTATAGTGTTTGCTTAATTTCTCTGAAATTCTCCCCGTAGTTTTTCAGGAAATCGAGCGATTTCAAGTGTTTTTCTTCAATAACTCGGATTTTCTTCCTAAAGGTTGGGGTTCAATAGAGCTATAGAAGAAAATATAAAAAATATAAAAATAAAAAATAGAAGGCAAACATAGCGTCGCTACTCTTCTCTATGGTGACGATTTTCGTGAAAATTCATAATTAATCCTACCATTTTTATTTTATTTTCTCGGATTGTATCCATCGAGGAGCTGTTCCTAATATTTTCCGAATTTTTATCCTTTTATTGCACTCATCAACCTTGTACCATAGAAATCTCATTAGCTATAATTCCCATAACTGCTGCACGTAGCGTTCTATAGTCAGAAGCTTCAATTAAATTATTTATTTAATACCTCCTCATGAGAATAACCTCATTTCTTTGCGTATTTTGCACTATTTTAATTTATTTATTACACCCATTTTCCTGAAAATCTCCTCATTTCCCTCTTACAACAGTCCAACTTTTGTCCAGAAATATTTCCACTAGACTCCCCTAAAGGATTTCACTAATTTTATGATCTTTGTTGATCGTCCTTTAAGTGATGTTCCAGTAGTTGCCGGATGAGCTTATGGCCTTGTGCCAGAGGCATAAATTGCCTCATGGCATATGGCTTTGCGCACTTGGATCATCTTTAATTAAGCAGTCAATAATGAGTGTTTACCGATAAGTGATTTCGACCCTCATCAAGCGTCGAAACGATGTGGTCATGGATTCTGTAGCTGCTGCTGCTGGAAATGAAGCTCCTCATGGAAGTAGTGAGGGCGAAGAACAATAGTCGTGACATCACGAATGCATGAAATGAACTGGAACAAACCTCAATAGTTGAGGATGCGGTGCTGAATGTTGTATGAATGAAAGTTATCCTCCATGTTCGAAATGAGGTCGCAACGACCCTATGAGATCGTAAATCGGGGATGTTTCGTGCAATGTTAGTCATGCTTCCAGAGGTCATCCAGAATGGATTAGGTTCGGTTGTGTTCTCCACTATCCTTACCTTACCGGTCGGCATGCTCATAACCTATCATCTGCTGTGATTTGACACCAAGGCGAAAAGTGCCGATGCAGGTGTGAGGGAAATTGGACTCCTTCGTTGAGTACAAGTTGTAGTCAACTGATTAACGCTGAGAGAGAGCGCCTATTCTATTAGACGTCGTCCTAGTGGCATTGTGAGACAATTCGAATTTCCTGCCCATTGTTTTCTTCTCCTCCTCATCCTGGGAACGAACTTGTCGCATGTTTTTATCACCGATGTGTTGCGAATGCGGTTGTATCATAGTGTGGATGTGCTTGCTAGCCTCGTACCTACTCACCGAAACACCTCGCTCGACAGAAGCTATAATTATGCCGGTTGCGCAACGTGTCAATGATCATTAGATATCTGTTTAACTGGTAATCTTATTAGTTGTAGAGGTTATCGTGGTTGTCGAGCACTGAGACCAGCCGTGGGAGCGGTTTGTGAGAAAATCAGCGTCGAATAAGTGAAACTCAATAGGGAGGCGTTCAGCATGCACACCACCTCCTCCTATATCAGTTGTGCCAATTTGTGGTCGCTGTGAGAATTATTATTTCACGCGACAAGATTGCGATCGTGTATATATCGGCTAGTATAAACCATGATGTTGGCAGAATTGGCTGGTCATCGTATTGTTTCAAGCCGAAGCCTCCATTTGATTGTTTGGTTGGAATTCTCCAAGATCCTAAGGGAAACTCCGAAAAAATCTGCAGATCTACTTACAATTGCTTAACTTCTATTTATATTGTGAGTGATAACAAAGTATATGAATAGTGCCAGTAGACGATTATATGTACCTCCTTCGTCGAACCTCCTCACTACTCTTTCCCCGCCCACTTCATCCTCCACCCGCTCTCCCTGTCGCCCGTACGGCCAACTTAAAAGACACTACTGAGACATATGAGCCATTGTATGACCGGTGCAGCAGATGTACTTTCCGGAACTTTGCGTACCTCGTGGAAAATGCTCACAACGGTCATCAGCCATTTTTGACTCCTCTCCACGAACATCTTCTACTTACTCGACACCGCCCTCTCATCAAATTCAAGGCTCCAGACAACATTATAAGGAAGAGAATGATCCGCCGATGCAACGATGGATCGTTTACTTCCGCCGATTATGAATTTTCCTCTTCCGTGTAAGATTTCTTGCATTCTAATTCACCCCGTACGAATGTTATGTGATGAGGGTCACTTGCTAATTTTTACTATTCACTCCGGAATTTTTCACATCTCATCTTATTTCTTTTCTGTTCCTGCATTAATATCATCGAATCCCTTACCATTTCTCGACATTTTTGCATCCCCTATACACTTGCTGCTCAAGTGTTTTCCTGTAACTCTTCCTCTAAGAGTGGTACAAAATGGAACCTGCTGCCGCTAAACTTTTCTATACATTTTATGTGACGAACTGAATCCATCCTATTCACAAGTATCAACAAAGGGCGAGTTTCCCACCCAGCCTAAGCCACTTATGCTGGGCGGATTTCTCTCGCCTCTCAAGGTTTCTCACATTTCATTCCAAATAATCCAAATAATTCAGGTAGTGGCTATTTTTTGCAAAAATCTACAAAACTTTCTTGTTACGTAATATAATACTATGCATTTTCTCATATTCGTTGAATAGAAAGAAATAATGCTGCTGGCTACCGTAGTTGTAGTTTATCTACATTTTTCCAGCCACCTATTTTTTCTCAGTGGAACAGAAGGAGTAACTCAAAACTGGTTTTCTCTACGCATATCCGGGATACTCTTCAACGAGTTTACACATTTAATCTGTAGAAAGCGTTTTTTTTTTGTTCACTATGGATGTGGTGCAGTCCTACTGAATGAGGGAAGGCGGTGTTGTCCCAAATGCGGCAAAAGAGCTGTCGTGCAGCTGGCCCGGTTCGCATTTACATGTATGGAGGCAACCTCATTAATCACGACTAACATCAGTATCGAGACCGACTTCGTTATTCATAAGCAGCTTCTATTATCAAACAGCCGCTTCCCTCATTCCTCACACTTCATTCCCCCGTCATTTAGGCTTAGCTGATTTTCAAATGCACTTTCACATCGAAACTTGTTTTGACATGTTAAATAGACTTCTTCGTCCCTTTTTCTACGTTTTTCTTAAGCAAATGTAAGTGAAGTGAGAAGAACTGCAAGTACTTTCCCTCATCTTTTGACGAAACCTTTATTTATTCATGGGACATGGATTTTCTCATGTTCTTGAAAGCTGGACATGTAACCATTGTGCTCGCTACTGGCCAACAAACAACGCTGCTGATATTCCTATACGCGTATGATTCCCAATATCTTCGGATTTCATTACCGGCGATGTCGTTAGTTCCGTTCGTAATTTATCCACGTTTTCGCAAGCTCTTCCTTATGAGTTCGATTTTGAATCTATTCCTCCTGCTATGGACCTCATTTCCACGAGATGAAATGATTCTAAACATATGCTATGATCATTTTTTGAGGATGTGATTGAACTGGTATCCATCAGTACAACATTAACACATATTACTAGTAGCTCTCAGCAGTTCTATTTTCTTATCAGATGGATCTAATCCGAGCTCATTTCAACTCTATTAAAATTCTTTTTTTTTTGTGTTACTCTTTCTTTCCCTCTCCCTCTTTTCGTCTCTTTCTCTCTCTTCAGTAACGTGATCAGGTGAAGTCGATTAAGTTTACATTCCCCATTCAAATAAACAAACACATCGACAAATGTTGCGTCCAGCTGAGTTTCAACATAAATTTCCATATTATTCATCACATATATTATATAATTCCTTCCACTAATTGCTTCCGTAAACTCAAATTAATCGAAGAAGTTAGGAAGGTATTGATGTTTTGGAAGATGTTCGGCTCTATATTTTTTATAGCTGATTCCTTAGCTCTTGCTTTTCGCAGTTTCTGCTCAACTTCAATGGTTTTGTAAAAGTTTAAATGTAGCGATTAGATAGTATCGTATTTTATCCTATATTAAAATGAATCAACTCAGTGTAACTCGGATCCACCGTCACCACCGCGCTTCCTTCCCTGTTTTTTATCCGATTTTCGTTTGAGCGAGATAATTTTCCGTGAACATGCGGCGATGATGCCTCGAGAGCACTTCCCATATCCGATTTTGTGACACTAATTACACCGGGTGCATCTTACAACAACCAGCTGCCTTACGCCACAAGAGGCTCGTTGATGCCAACCTCGTCGACCCTCATATTTGCCCCAAATTTGCGCTGACCATCGCGCTTTTATCGTCTCCTCATCGGATGCGGTCATCGGAAGCACAGGAAGTGATTTGCTGAAATGAGGAAGAAATGAACACTTGTATTGTCAGAGCTCAGTAGCACGTGAAATCGTAGAAATCGTAGCACATATCCTTGCTTTAAGCGACAACATGACGTTCTCCCACGACGCCATGACGTCTAGAAATTTCATCCTCAATCCCTCATCACGTAAGTGAAAGGAGGAGAAAAAAAAACCGTATTACAACCACTACATCCGTTCAACGAAATCGTGCCGATGTATGTAATGGGCGAGTGTAAAATGTGTTTATTACTGATTCACGCAATGCTTTATTATGCAACGAACATATGTTCGAGCTTGGTGCGAAATCGTCCGAATGGAGACAGCCTGAATCAGTGAGGTTCCCGGATATTAGCACGTCTAGAGGATTGTTGAGGTGAGTAGTGAGCAGGAAAACCGGCAATCGTTCAGATAATACTTTCGCCACACACACACAATACCGCGTATTTTCGCGTATCGTTCCACAAATCCTGTGATTACTGTACATGTTTATGCAGTTCCTCTCCTTTTTTTTAGCAATTTTTTTTCGTTTAGTCTTTATCCAAAAACAGACTGCACTCTTTCCTTTTGACAGTTGTTTTCGCGTGATTCTTTCGGCAATTCATCGTTGTGACCGTTTATTTCACAGACGGCATTTGTCGTCCTCGTGGTCCGGGCATCTCCTCGATCCATTCATCTCGTCACCCGCCAGTTTTGTGAGTTCGAAAACCAGTTTTCGATCGTGACGGCCTTTTGATACGTTATGCTCAGCGTGCTCGTTACTGTAGCTGACTAGCCACACCTTTAAGTAGCGGTTTAAGTAGCGGTTACAGTAATTCAGTGCAAAAAGCGTTTTTTGATTGGTATTAGGGATCCGTGTAATTATAGTTTGCGGATTACTGTCTTTTTTAGTCCAGGAGACCTTGTTGCTTAGTTATAGAGGAAAAGGCAAGAAATCACTCCTCTCGATACAGCGTTTGATCTACAGACCGTACTTTGGTAGTAAGTTCCTATATGGTAGAAGATCCATCTAATAAACGCGCATATGATCTACTGACCATTCGATCGGGATCGATCGAGATGGGGGTCTCCGTTTTATTGATAGCACATAGGTGGTCCGCAGATCATCTCAACCTGTCGTCAACTATTTCGCGCCGTCTTTTTTTTTCATTCATCCACGACTATTCACTACTTTAATGTTTTCTCTTTTTACCAATCACTGATGGTAATGTGTCATTGAACTTGTCAACGCCTATCTCTGTAATTCATGACGACGTTACACATTTTTGTGTTTTTATTCGTGTATTTTCACTTCCTTTACGTATTTCTTCAATATATCTCTTTAATAGATGAACTTGTTTGTTTATGAGCGATTAATTCACTGTTTACTTGTCCTATACGAAATCACCGCGAAGTGCGACAACTAAGAAATGAGAGAGGAGAAGCAGGAGGATGAGAGCATTGAGGGACACTCGGAAAGCTTGCGGTCAATGCCCAAAAACAAGCCGACTTAATGAGTTTATTCAGTTTGCGGCCAGCCTTGCGCACATTCTGATTCGATTTAGCAAAAAGTCATGTCGACGGGACGTTGATAACCTCAACCGATTTGCTTTTCTCACCTTATGCCAACTATGTCCTTCCAGTTGTCGTGATTCTATGTACTTTCTCCAACACATCTTCTCCTACCTTGTTCTCGTCAAACGGGAATTTAATTCACTGCAAATTTTACGGATTAAATTTGATTTGCACATATTGTAACGAGTGCTGCCTTTCTCTTGCTTACGAAGAGAAAGAAAGGAGAGTACAAAGATAAGCTACCCTCCTTCTCCCTATAATTTTATCTCTTTTAAGATCACATAACATATGCGAGAACTACTAATAGCACTAATAATTCCGTTAACAACATCCATCTCGCAAGTGACCACACCAACACAAGGACAATGTCAGGCAGTTTGCCTGCGTGAGGTATGTGACTCTTGAAAACAAAAAAAAAAGAAGTTCTGTCTGGCGGGCGGTGGCAGTCCGTTAACTGCCCACTCGTTTGATAATTTCCCCTCACCACATCCGCGTTATGTACCAGATGTGTGAGGCGAGTAACGTGCTTCGACTGACTCGGCGCGAAAGTCAGTGCTGTGACGTGTTGGGGCAAAAAAATAAGCACGAAAATAAGATTACGCTAAGTGATTTCAGTATGCAAACCTAAAGGAATTTATCGCCCTGGATGGAAGCCCATATCGCGAACCGAACGTCGTTAACAACAGCGATTTCGCATTGGTATGGTAGTATTTGTAGTTTTGAAAAGAGTGTAGAAAAAAAAATGTTCATCGAAAATCTTTCAGTGCAAATTGGGCTGCGGTTCACCCGGATTCACCGAATTGAAATTAGAACCGTTCAAAAGAGGGCAAGCCATCTATGCGACGATCATTAATCAAGACGACCGAAGCGGTGAGTTGCTTTGAGGTGTTTAACTCGAATGTGCAATTAATGATTTGAGTGATTTGATGGGTATTCAGTGTTTATCGCAAGTAAATCACCGATTCGAAATGTGGCATTATTGTGCGCTGATAGTGCTGAAAATAATGGAAGTGTTTTCTGGAAAGTTGGACTTGATGTTCGAAATATGAGCGAGGATGGAATGTTAGCTCATTGGGTCGAAGCTGTTCGACGAACGAATAATGATGTGGCCAGTGATACGGTTGTCTTCAGCACATGGGTGAGTTTTTGATCTATTTATGGTTCTGGAGTGTTTGTTTTCGCGGATTTCTATCAATCTTTTAAAGTTCCAATCATTCCTGACAACTTTCCATTTTTTGGCAATCGCTGTGCTGCTCTCTTTTGTTCTTCTTTTTGTTATTGCACTTAGTTACCCGAAGATGCGTGCACGTAGTACTAATTTTAAGGATACAGTTCCAGAGTAACTATCCACTAAAATTGAATTACTCTAACTAAATAATTTTTTATCAGCAGAATCCCCTCAAGGATTTTTTTGAAGACTTCGTTTTGATTCAACTTTCGTCTAAATTCTTTGTCTCGTACAAGCTACTATAGATCGATTCTGCCAAGGAACTCTACTACTTTCGGGTCGTTGTTTTTCAGAGAATGTTCTTATTTTTTTCCCAAGTACGACTAAGTGAATGATTGCATTAACCTCTCAACACAGAAGGAGGATCATTCGTTTATGTAACACCGATCGATTTTGTTATGATGCACGTTTTGGTATCGGATTTTTTTTCTCGGTGTGCACTGAAAGCCAGTTAACAATTAGAAAAAAGATATCAAATAAATTATCGATTCATGAGATAATAATTGGTGTAATGAATCCATTCCATTTTTAATTACTATCATGTATTTATTGGGTGTATTCCGAGATGAGACAGACGCGTGGAAAGACATGGGACAAATCAGTTGATATTTCATGCTTTCCCTCCCTTAATAGCTCCTTTTTAGGAAATTAAAACTTCCCATTTTTATAAGTTTAGTAGTTATTAATCTTCACTTTTTTACTGATTAATTCCTGCTGGAAAGAGCTACCATTTTTTGTAAATTCAATGATTTTAACTTTTATAAGTAATATTATTTATCAATTTTTACACTTTCGGCGATTAATTCCTGCTCGAAAGAGCTAGTGTTTTTTTGTCAGTTTTTTCATCTATTTATTGGGTTAGCGTGTTATTTTTATTTTCAAGAATTCATTTCATTAAACAATATAAAGGTACACTATTAATCTAATAAACACTTTCGTCTATTATTTAAAATATCTTCCAAATAAACGATTATGTTCCAGGTCTCTAAATGCTTCCATAAAGTGGGGAAAACATTCCGGATCTGTTTTTCTCACCATGTGCTCAGCATCTATAAATATTCGCAGTTGCTTCTGGTCCCTTCCACTGATTTTATTCCTCTATTGAACTCGAACAAAAGAATATGAATAGAAATGTCAATTTATCTCACACTTGGATCCTCAAAATTTTTAGCTGCCGAAGGAATTATTTATGAATCAATACAAAAAGTTTTAAAAGCTTATAAGAGAATCTCTGGAATAGTCAAATTTGGGTGCTGGCTTTCATTTTTGAGTTGCCCTGCGATAAAATTCGTAATTAGTTGCCAGAGTTGATATTTTTATAGCATTGTTTTCCGGTTCTGTAAATAATAGGATACCTAGATTGGATTTCGTTAGTTGTAATCCCTCAAATTTTGCTTCATTTTATTATTTCCATCATTTTTTTCTTGATCACGGATATAATGACCATCGTGAGAATGGTGGATACGAAATGACGATGAAAACAATCAAGTAGGAGTTAAGATAAAAGAAAAACAGTTACTCATGGAGTATAGGAGGGATAAATCTTTAAACAAACAATATAACAACAATAAACAGAGGAAAACTGTTGTTATGAAGAGAAAGGATCCTTTATCTACTATTTATTGATAGTTCTTCTTGTTCTGGAAAATCTATTCCCACTTTCCCAGACGTAACCCTTCGAACTTCAACGGAATTCAACCCGTTTTTCGGATTTATAATGTAAAACTTTTGACTTCGATGCAAATTCACAGGTTATAGTGCTGCTATAGTGCTGCAAATTCGCATCCGTTTATTCTCCTTCCCTTATTTGATGAGTATTCGTTCTGAGATCTATTCGCACGCTCTGATTTGACTTCATTGAATGAGTCCAGTTAGCTATTATGAGGAGGACGCTGCCGCAAATTTCCCACGATGTAGTGGGCAACGCTTGAAGCGGGCAACGGAGGCGATCACCGGAATGGAAGGAGGGGATTAGCCTCCGCAAACAAATGTTAAACACAAGGGATTTGTAATGTCATTTCAAGTGATAACAAAATGAGGTACACCCCGTCATTGGTTTGACGTCGGGAATCCCTCAGAATTACAAATTATCCACGAAGAAACCAGTGCTGAATTGTCACAATGGACTACGGTATTCAATACGTCTGTTTAGACCTACTCTTCCTATGTGGAATTTTATGGTGCGGTCAGTGTAGCAAATGCATCTATACAATTTCGTGTCACATCATTCAATGGAAGCGGACTTTTGGGACGTGTCTCGAATTCAGAATGGTACAGTGAAGATCAGCTGGCAGGAGGGAATTTCATAGAAATGAGTGTGGTTGAGGAGGTGAGTTGAGGAGGTTGCGGTGTATTCGAGTAGATTTTTTTTCTTACTTTAAAAAGCACCACTTCTAGATGTGGAAGGACGAGTTAGCAGCAGCTCGGATAGCATTCAAATCCACGAAAATATCCTCATGCTCACTTGTTCTCTCCTATAACTCGCATATGGGTGTTGAACAACGAACAGAATTGATGATGGTTTGTTGAAGAATTTTATATTTTCTGAATTTATTATATTTGGTGAAATTCACGTCAGTCTAGGACCGTTCTCGAGGATTTCTTCTGGATCGGCTAGCATTTGATCATCCATACACAATTCGTTTATGGCATATTGGTGCAGTAACCACTTCCTATACTTCTTATGAATTTCGTACTCCTGAATGTCTTAAGTTGGTTAACGATCCGGCATTGTGTGGTAAGTGCAGAGTTTTATATTTACACAAAATCTCCTGTCGCGTTTTCTTCTCGCTTTCTTTTTTGTTTTGTCACCCTTTTATTTTCCCAGGACACCTTTTTTTCAGCTGTAAAGTATGTTTTTTTTTTCTCTTTCTAACCAGATAGATTTTCCCATATCCTGTGATTGTACGCAGGATACGGGAAAATTTCTCTAGTTACGTATTGGTGCGTGGGGAAAGAAAACCTGTCGAATATTACAAGCCGAAGCTCAATTCCATTATTTTCGTCAGACTTTAGATTTAAAGGGGCAGGAAATAAATGATCCACAATGGTGAACTGTGTTACCCAGGAATTTCTCGAAAAGCCTGAAAATTGGAGATTGAAGACATTTTAATTGGCTACTTTGGGGCTAGAGATTCTTTGAGCTTTTTGATTTAGCGCATATAATTCAATAATCCTATCCTTCGTCATTTTTACCAACTGCTCCTGTAACTAGGTCCCTAAAATTTCTTTAGACATAAAAGAAGCTAAGATGCTATGATTTCATATTTTTGAGTTCTCCGGGAAAGACAGGGATTTTTCTGCAGTTAACGCCTTTTTTTAAATGATTTTTGCTTTTCTCGACTTGTATTTTTCGAATCATGGGCTTATAAGGTGTTTTTAAGGATTTATCTGTAAGTCAACTAATAAATTTAGATTAATATTAGATATAGGACTAATCTCAGCAGCAGCTGCGTAGAATCGTTCAGACCGCTCCAGTACATTGCTCTTCTCAGCAAAATGACTAGTCGTGTGCTGTTTTTTCTCCTCCAATTTCCATGTCCATTGAGGTTTATCTGAGAGTTCAATCTGCCACTAACTCGCATCCATCAAGCTGGTTGTGCTTGTCCTATTGTCTAATAGCCAAGCACTCCAACTTGTGTTCCATGCGTCGTAAAACAACACAGGGATACATTGGTTTTACGAGTTTGTTAAGGCCCGTTACCTCATATTTCATAACTCATCTCCTCCCATCGACGAAAAGAATAGGAGCACACGTCACACATGACGCAACATTGTCCCACTACTGGCCTGGATACGGTAGTTTTAGCACCACCTCCTGTCAGCGATATCTCATGGAGTTGGAATTCTACGGCAAATGAGGGGAATCGTATTGTTTTATCGTGGATTTATGGATCACCCACTCAAATGGTGGAAGATGGTGAGAAAATAAAAGAATTTACGTTGTTGTTTTCATCCATCTTCAGACTATCTATTTAAGGATCTCGTGTTGAACGTCGGGATTCAATACAACCTATTGTGACAGCATTTCCTAGGATGGTTCATTTTGATATAGCCATCAATCCTTTAGTTACAGCATCACAGTATCAGTGTCAATTCCTGGACGGACAGAGACGTGTTGTGACATGGGTGAGGTGTAGCTACTTATTGCTTCCGGAAAACTATGATTCATTTATGGTTTGTCTATAGAAGCTTCTCAAGAATTGAAAAAATTTAAATTTTTCTAGGTCCTAGGACTTTGCCTAGAACTTATTCAACCCTGATAAAAGGAAAAATGAAAAGTATTTTGAAGATTCTATAAATATAGATCAATGGGACCAGTAGTTGGCAGTTTTCCAAGTCCTATTTCTATGTTACTAATTATGTTATAATTATTTTAGTACTACTTTATGCCAGTAAAGTAGTTACTTTACTAGTATTATATAAATGCAACGTAGAAAAGAAGTTTGCAGAAGTTCTCTGTGAAATTCATTTACTTTTTATTTAACATTTTCCCGATTCTGAGCTGAGTTCTTTTTTTCACTGGAAAACTGTTGGATGAACTTTTAGACATTTTTTTTCAGGACAACTTTGTTATTATTTCTGCAAAGTTAAAGTTTAGTGTATTTTATTAAAGGGAAACTTGTTTAGTATAGGTTTTTGCTAACTTGTAAAAAAATATTTGAGTGATGTCCGTTCCCTTTCTTTTTTCTTCAGAAAAGGAAAAACTTATAGTCGTGAGTTTAAAAAGGTTCTCTTTTTATCTTTACTACCATCTTTAGACTCATCGCTCTGTCGTTCTGTATGTGCCGAATGAAGAATGCAATTACGGTATTGAAATTACCGTAGTGGATTCGCGAAATCGTCGAAGCACGACGACGAAAACACAAGTGATTCGTTACGATGAAAAATATCAGATGCTTTTGTCTGGAGACGGATGGAATACTGGCGTAGTGAGATAAATTTTCTTTTTTTCTTTTTTATAACGATACTTAGTAGTTATGAATCTTCAGATAGTGTTATCCTTGGTGATTTTGGCGTGTTTTCTTACGGTATCAGGAGGTTTGGTAGCGTGTCGAGTGCGAGATCGACGAGAATGGAACACGATTAAGAGGAGTATCAGTCCTCCCTCACCAGGTCTTACCATAACAAGGACTACGTCAGCGTCTGTTGTTGGACTCACAAATAAATACGGTACTATCAATGAACAGTTTAGCAGTTGAAGTATTCCTTTTTTGGAATATATTATCTTTTTATATGTATTTTTTCATTTTCTCTTTATATTTTTGTTATTTTTGTTACATTTAGTTGTGAATGAACGTTGCCCAATGCGAACAGTGAATATGGTCCGACTGTCGTTCTCCGATGGTAGCGAAGGTCCAGTAAGCTCCACTCCCATAATTAAGGAAGTAGGTTCATTGAAAAAGTGAAGAAGGAAATTATCTAGCGTCAATCTGTTGTCCGTAAAAAAATCTCATTGTGATTTTCTAAGAAAAGAGAACTTTTTGCTTCAAGTAATCAAGTTTTTATTGTTAGTAGACGAAATGATAATTTTTTAGTATTAGTATTGAGGATCTTCTTTTATTAGTGGATGAGATCATTGAGCAGACTTGAAATTTACTATGGGTGAAATACGAAAAGAAAAAAATTTAAGCTGTGCGTCTTTCTTGGAACTGACACCGAGGGTAATGTTGAGGATAGCAGGATAGAAAGTGATCAAATGGATGAAGATCAGAGACGTCTGGATTTGCGAGAATCTTCTCCAGTTCCTCCAATCACTTATAATACTGACGTTTGATTCATATAATTACGTGATACGGGAGTAACGTATTTAGATTTTATTCGAGAAGCTACTGTGCCTTTCGAAATATTGTTGTTTTTGAAATGTTTGAATTGAGGAAGTTTTAATCTTACAAACCTTCAGCTTTTCGGAAAATAAATTTGAAAAATCTTCGAAATTGTGTGTCGATGATGAAAAAACCGTCGAGTGGTCGCTGACCAACCGTATTTGTTTGTACACTGCTCATCTATTCAACAATTTATTCATTAAAATCATTAAATATGTCCTCATTACCTATGAAGGGAGAATGCATCGAAAATTAACCTAAGAACTTATGGGAAACGCGTAACAATATAAAAAAAATTGAAGGATAGTACAGCTTTTGAGAAAAATTAGCACGTCTCATCTGTGTCCCGAATAGAGAAATTACTAAATAATTAGAAAAATCCATTAAAAAATCGAATTCTTAGTGAAATACACTTAAAGAGTTCAACATAGACTAACTAAAGAACACTTCAATTAGTTAGAGAATTTTTTTTTTGTTTCTTTAAACATGTAGTTGTAAGTAATAGGTTTCAAGTAGGAATTTCCAGATTTTCATTTTTAATTTTAGATAAACAAGGAATGTTTTTAAAATTTCTATTTGTGTATTTCTGGAAACCTTATGTCCTTCACAAAATAAAAAAAGGATAGACTGTTTTTGACAACTCTTTCTTTTTTGACTATAGGAAGTATGCCTAATTCTCTGGAATGAGATCTTTTGAATTTTTCTGAAGTTATGTTGAGTCTGTCCTCCTAGTCTAACTGTTTTCTTATCCAGAATTCTGCCGCCGAAACATCAGAAACTGATGATGTGTCGAAAGCTGGGACTTCACCCTCAACTGACGAGGCAGATTATGATACAATTGGAACTCCTAAGCTGACTCATAATGTGAGTCTATCCTCATATCCGGACTACAGTGAAAGGATATTTTGGAATACCTATTCATTTTCAGCCATGTCAATCCGGCACATGCACCGGAAAATGCCTTGCAGCTTCAATTATCACGGGAGTATCGAATATAAAGCCATGCACATTGATGTACGTTTTTGTATATTTGCATTATTTTTATTTGGAGGGAAAAGAAATGAGGGAAATTTTAGACGAACGGAGAAAATTGTTTAATTTAGGGTCCCACACGATTGTTTGATAGTTTGTCGACGAATTTCACGAACACCATTTTCGCTGTGGACCACCAAACATGTGGTTTGGCCGACCACTGAACAGACGTTCGCCATCAAATATTCGCAACGTTAGTTGCATTTTTAAATCGTAGCAGAATTCCACGCATATTTTTCCTTTTCATGAAGGGATTTTCAGAAGGCATAGGGCATCTACGTCGTGAATTCAAAGTATTGAATCATATGTCAGTAAATCATAAGAATATGGTAAAGTGGTTAGGAGTTGGAGTGTGCAGTGGACAGGTAAATTGAATTTCGTGGAATCCGAGAAAAATTTCCATTTTAACGATGCAATATTCATTTCACAGGTGTTATCCTTACTTTTTGAACCGTGTAGTGGTGGTACATTAGCTGTTTTTTTGGATGACGTCAGGAAAGCTCTTTTTCATAGGTATCCAGGATTTATGGGCTTTTTCACTCTAGGATGTTAATTTCACTGTTTATTGTTTACAGAGTAGTGGGCGATGCATCATCGCATGATCATCAAATTCATTATCTTGCATATCATCTTCATAGATACGCACTAAATGTTGCTGAAGCATTGGTGAGACTCTTCCTTATTTTTTATTACATTCGCTTGATGGATTTGTCGATGTTTTCTGGATTTACTTGTTGATTCTTTTGCACTAAAAGTTGCGTCATGTAGTCGAATATGCTCATGTTCTCGTTTCCAGCTGCTGTTCTGTCCCTTTTATGCTTTGTTTAGTTTAATTGTTAATTAATTATTTATTATAAGTGAATAGACAAAGCCAGTGCAAAAAAAATCAATAAGGAATTATTTGCGGAAAAATTGAATAGCAGAACCCAGCTCTCAATTTATTTTAACGTCCTGAAGAGTCAAATAATGGGCCACATGAGCAAAAAGTTCGGATGCAACATAGCCGTTGGAACAATTTGGTAATTTGAAATTTTGAGGGAATTTTGAGAGAAGGAAGTTCTTTGCGAAAAAAAAAAAACAAAGGACATAATCTAGCTTTCAATTCATTTTAGCAACCTAAAGAATCAAGTGATGGGCCAAATGACCAGAGTCTTCGAATACTAGTTGCTTGAGGCTTTAGATCTTCAATTTTGGAAAAGTCTGGGTTCTTTCAACAAATTTGGGACTCTATGAACCGTTTATACTAGGAGGTGCTCTTCTTAAGTTAATGTGATATAGATGTTTCCATGACCAGGGCACTTACAACAAGCTGAGTAATTTACGATTTTATTTCTTCTCTTTGTACGCTATCCAAGTTACACTCATCTAGGAAGCATCCTGGAGAATATTATCTATTTTTCCAGCTATTTTTTTATGTTTTAAGTGTTTTAGTGTAGCTACAAGAGTTTTTTTTTCTTTAGAGATTAGCAATTTATGGATGAGTGACGTGTCTCTACCAGTGCGGATCTGACTTGACATTCGCGACACTTTATCCTGTTTCACTTATGCCCTTGAAACGAGAAGAAAACGATTTTTATTTGTCACCATGATCACCGTAATGAAAAACTGCTTGACGATGTCCCCATACAATCCGCTTCAAACAGTCGATTGGTTGTCGGCCATAAATCTGACAACTCGTCCTTGAAAAGATCTATACGTTTGAGATTTGAACGTTGTAAAAGCATAAGCGTTAACAAGTTGCGCTGAGAACTCGTAAATTCGCGTTCAGTAAAATTGAAGTACCATCATCAGCGAAGCAAGCATGATGCTTAAGTGTTCCTCGTTTTCAGGTGTTCCTACACGAACAGGGATGTGTACATTCGCATATAACAGCAGAAAATGTGTATTTAGCATTGGATTACAGTGATCCACTGGATATTCCCTGTGATCAATCAGTGAAATTAGGAGATTTCTGTAAGTTTATTGAGTGGAGAGATTCCCAGCGAGTTTACTCAGTTCAATATATTAAAGGTTGGGCAACAGTACCACGACTAAAATGTGGAAGAGTCCATTCACCGCAATCCCTCCTTCCTCCAGAAGCTGTTTCTAATGATGAGAACTATAGTAGCGCTACGGATGTGTATGTTTTACTTTAATTAAATATGGTCCCTTTGGCTCCCTATCAAATATTTACTAGTTGATTTTAGTTGGCAATACGGTCTACTACTTGCATCCATGGTAACATTAAATTCCGTACAACCTCTGATATGCCTTCCACCGGATTTACTTCTTACGGATCGAATTATAAAGAACTACTACACGTGTCTTTCAAGCGGGATTCGTCAAGTGTGAGTGCTTTGCAGTGTATTGAGGGAGAAAAAAACTTGGCGGAACACATGCTGAAGAGTGGAATTTAAAAGCTCGTAAATACCTCGAAACGTTTTAGGGAGCCGTATGTAGTCTCTCTAAAAAGTAAAATCTTGATGTGCTTGTCGTCAAATGCGAAAAATAGAGCGACAATAAAAAAGATTGAGGTTAGCGAGGAATTCAGACTTTTTTCTAGAAACTTCCTACGTATATATAGAAAATTATATAGATATATAGAAAATTTCTTATGTGGATGGCCTACATGAAGTGTGACGCAAAAAAAAACTACCCACAACTTTGCATCAATTAATCCGAATAAGAAATATATTTTTTAAAATTCAATAAGCAGAAAATTCTACGTAAGCTCTCACACATCACATACAGACAGACCAGCTTTAGCTTCAGTACAAGAATAAGCAATGTTCCGGAAATTTGTGAGGATGCGCGCGATCAGTTCCCTTGTTCCATGCCTCATCCAGGGCTTCTTTCAACGAATACAATGACTTGTGCTTAGAAGAGCAGGCTTTTTATTCCAGAATAGATCAGACAGCAAAACCGAAAAGATTGAGATCGGGTGAGTTTGATCAGGCCAAACACCTTTGTCCAGAAATCCGGAAGATTGGTTTCACATCACTCCAGTGTTTTCTTTGTGCCATGGGCTTGTGCCCAATTTTGTAGGAAGGTGATGTAAGTGCGCTCACCCGTTTCTTTGGCTGGATTGATCACCGTAATTTCTGGATTTTCCATAGCCCGTCACACTCCATGTGGACCACCACATATATTATCCTACATATATACTAATTTCCTATGTATATATAGAGATGTAGTAGTGGGTATATGATACATATATTCCAGAAAGAAATCATATCCATAAATTTCACTGCCCCTGTATCAATTGCGGGCACAAGTTCAGTGCTCGTGTGAAGATCAGCTCAACTCTTAGATGGATCGATCGATACGTATGTTAGTGCTGGTCCGTGTTGTCGTGTTATAACCTCCAAGGTCTCCGAGATGATCTCACTATATAATTCGTCCATGTTTTGTACTATACATCTAGCGTTATATTGTTAATAATTCGTTCATTCACCTATGATTTGCATGCTTTTGTCGGAATTTTTCCGGAATTACTAGTAGATCAAAGAGTAGAGTAACGGTACATCGATCACTCAATGTGTGTGTATGTTTGTGCCATTCGGTCGTGTTTGTTTTTATTTGTTCGTTCGTTCGCTTCGTAATTACTACTCTTTTTTTTTTGTCATAATTCATAGATCGGTTATAGTTTTCTATAGGTATATATTTGGCCACGTGATTCTAGTTCATCAACTCGTTCTCGTCTCACATTTTTTTTTCCGAGTGTCCACAAAGTTTTTCGTTGTTCCAATTTTCGGGTCACGTGCTGTATGTTCAGCTTACGAGTGTTTTGCTATTTTTTTATGATTAATATGTAATAAGTAATTCACTCAATCATTGCATACACTCGTTTTTATATCTAATAAATCTCCTCAAATTTGTTTGTTAGCTCTTAAGATTACGAATAGGGAATTTCTGGAATGTAAGCTAAAGGATAAAGTGAACAGTGTTGATCAGTCGGGATCCGCCTACGCGTTCCACTTTAATTTAGAATTGTGGAATGTCATAAACACATTAATCAGCAGAATTTTCTAAGTTGTACGAGTTAATTTTTTTTCCACTGAAGGTCGTGAGGTTCAGTCATTTGAGGTTTCGTTTGCAACCTTACAATGACTCGCGGATATCATCCGATATACAAAATCAGTGCTTTTATCCTATTAGGCAAAAGTAGTACCATTTTATATGCCCCGAAGAGATGACGATGGCTTGAGCAACACTAGAATGGTATCGAACCATCGATCGATTCTGCAGTCACAATTGAATTTGTTACCAACTGCGCTACACTCCGCCTGAAATGTAAATTATATACTTCTTTTCTGGAAGAAAGATAATTCGCAAGTTCTTTGTAATTATATAACGTCTGAAGCATTACAAAATTCGCAAAAATACCAGTATTTTGCCAGTGAATGTAGAAAGTCGCTTAAGTAAGGATCCTTATCGACATCTGTCATTAGAGTTCCCAATTTTTAGGATTGGAACCACATTGCTTCAAAAATGATCATTATTTATGATTTGTTTGTGGTTTATTTGTCAATGGTTGAACGTGTTTTCTTTATATAAGTTATATTATTATGGATTGTGCGATCTAGCACAAATTTTGTATTGATCCTAGGATCTATTATCGTAGATCAGCTGGTGTTTACAAGAGGGAAAGGAGGATAAAAAGGTGGAATGTGACGTCAATTTTTTTTGAAAGAATCCTTGCAAATTATATAGAAAGTTATTGTTGGCTAGTTCTTTTTATAATAAGTTCCAAATTTTTCATGCTATTTTTTTACCTTATTTGTAGCTTTTCAGAATGATCACTTACAAATACCCGTTATCATTTTTTGCTCTATCCACTCCTCTACTCTATCACGTGTCTCCTGACCATTCCTTCATGTGTCGGTTTAAAAAATGACGATGTTGTAGGATTTACATGTGACGATAGTCGCTTCCAGAATGTCTATCCTCGATGTGAAGAGGCGCTAATATGAAATTTGATAGGATGGGATCCAAAACAATTTCTGTATTGTTACGCTGTGAGGTACAAATATGTACAAATTTTTACTGCAAAAAAAATTAAGCTGCTAACTAACTGCACCTGTAATCATTATTTCACAAGGTGATCGCATCATTCTATACATGTACAAAGCTATGAAACAAAATTAAAGGAAAAATCAAGAAAACAAAAGAGGAAAATTCACAAAGCTCTCTTTAATAAAGAGAAAGAATGAAGAGGTAATAGAAAACAGTATGAAGAGAGAAAGAGAGCAGATATAAAATGCGTGAGACTCATTGAATCAAAAATATGCGCAGAGAAAAAGAAATGCTGAGGAAAAAAAATGAAACGAGGAAGAAATGCTGAATGTATTGCGGAACGAAGCGATCGACCATTGAAGACGACCACTGTCAGTGCAGAACCCGGAACTCTGGAAGGAAAAAAAAATGAAGAAATTGATTCTCATTCTTCGCCACCACAATATTTTCTTTCACCTTCAATGACAAGTCGTGATTTTTGAAAATCGATCAATAGCAAAGATGACGTTACAGATCGGCTCGAATGCATGATTTTAACGGTCGTTTTGTTCCTGGACTACTTGAGATCGTCGAGGATGCTGATGAGGCTCCTCGTCCGGAATCTCTGCCATCCTAAAAACCGTGTGTGTTTGATTTCTTAAGAATGGAATTGATTAGGATTTCACTGACGTGAAAGTGTTCAAATGTTGTTACATTCTTCGAAACAAACTGATTTTGCAATTATTTAACTAGTACTTAATATAATACTAATACTTATTCACCTACTTAGTTATACTTTAACTAATACTAGTAATTTTTCTATAAAATACATTTTTTTTATGCCGAAAAAGTGTCGAATACATATGGAGAAGTCCTCAGTTACATATATACCTGTGAGATCTTCTCGCCATGTAAGCATAAAAGTCAAGACTTTCATTCTATATGCAGCACGTAACTTACAACCTTATACGGAAGTTAAATCAGTAAAGTTGTCTGGAATATTTTTAATTTTTGACCCTCTGATTATTTACCTATTTTTGACTTATCCGACTTTTTACCGAAAACACGACACATCCATTACTACGAAATACAAACCAGTGCAAATCACAAAAGTTGTTTTATTTTGTCAAGAGTTTCGTCCATGTCGCCTACAGTTGTTTGTAGATAATATTAAAGTGAATACCGAGAGATTACTTGATAGTAAGTGAAGCTATATCATTCATGTTTCTTTTCATCTCTCATTACTTGATTCTTTTTCATTCTCCATTCACATTATGGTAAAATGCACCAGAACTGTAAAGATAGACCGCACCTGCGAGGTGTCCAAGCAGTTCTCCGGACTTTTCGCTCTCACCGAACTAATGCATTCATCCAGGTGAGTCTGTAAAAGATCGCAAACACGAAGCGAATCGAACAGCATTGAGTCGTACACCTAAACGCATGCCTTTGTTATGTTTTACGTCCGAATGTGGACACTTATTTTGCTGACGTGGATTTACGAGGAAATGTTTCCAGGAGCACATTGCTCATGAATTCAATTTTTGTGCTTAAAGAGGACAATCCTCGTGAAAACCTCTAAGAGTCAAAAAAGTGTCGACATGAGTAAAAGTGAACTTTGATGTTGTTTTAAACGAAATTCGCTCCAACGTTCAAGATAGAAATAGCATTTAAATAGATCTCAAAAATTTTCCAATCACCTCTTGCTCGAACAAACAATTTCTCATGCTTTTATCCTCCTTCTTTGTGATTTTTGCATGTTTTGGAATGCTTCGAGCAACAATTGGCTGCTCTGATGCTATAGTTTCCAGTGCTTCTACAAGTGCTGCTGGATCCTCTTCAAGGAGTACATCGAATGATTGAGACTGAAATGATAAATCAATGTAAAAACAAACTGAGAAGAATGGTCGGAATTTTTTTTTTGCAATTTTTGAACCACGTTAGTTTAATGTTTCATTTCTTATGTGATTCATGTATATGTATATATTTATAAGAAGAAGAGAAGCATGTGATGTTGAGAAATTCCTTAGGAATTTCAATGAAAAACAATGAATAACTCGCTTGCCTTTGTCTGTTCCCACACAGGTTTATGCTTTTTCTTCTTCACATCCAATACTGCAGGAAGTGTAGTTGAATCGTGTTTTTTCACTGTCGTTTTCTTCTCATTCACACTAGTACGAGCCTGAAAATGTTGAATTTCTCGTTGAGGTGCATTTTTCAGGATATACGAACATTAGGTGACCATAGAGATTTGGGAACACTTTCACAAATCCGATAGCTTTTTCATTCGGGCTTTAAGGAATTAAAAATCTACTTTTTCACGTGTACGTCCACATACATAAAAGTCCATAAGATGTAGCCATTTCAAATATTTGACATTTTTCTTCCCCTTTCAGCCTCTATACTTCTAGAGGGTTTTCCACCGCTGAAAAAGCTCGAATCCTGGAGCATATTCCAAGCTATTGATGATGTGATGAAGATGAAACTTAATTTTTCTATTTCTTCCTTATATTTTAATTATCCAATTCCACTGGTGAAAATTTTTCGGGTCCCCTTGTGCCCTAGGCCACTTAACTAAAGAAATAAATTTTCCAGGACTAATCAATAAAACCTTAGTGGAGAGTAATGGTAAGATCTTTATAGTTTATTTTCACTGACAAATTTTCCACAAAGTACAAAGTACATTTAAAAATAAAAGTCGCAAACAAGAGACATCAAAAAGTTGGAACAAGACAAGGCCTTAACACGGCAAAAAAAAAGTAGCATAGTACAGTAGCATTGGTCTATTTTTGCTTTCTGGATTGTGTAACAAACTAAAGGACAGTGGAGCTTCTTCAACTATAATGTTTTTCCCTACTATCAGAAACATATTGACGTTTACAACGTTGATCCTATTGCGAAAATTCGTAATCTATTGACGCGTATTTTATTGGAGGTACGTCGGAAACATCTGGAACGTGAAATACAAAAGGTGTTGAAAAAGACGGATAGAATGGAAGATGAAATGTGTGAGAGAGAAAAAAAAACTATTTAGGATAATCCAAGCGTAATCATCAAGCGATATAAAGGTAGCATTTTTCTACTTTTCAGGCGTCTTCTTCGTTGAAACAGTAATTATATTCCAATATTTGCAATTAATCCGCTTAGAGTTCGATCCCATACTAATTTAAGAGGAAATGATACGATTTGAACATTTAATGCATTAAATTAGTTCCCTTTTACTTTTTTCACTGTACCTTTATCTTCAGAACATTCCAAAGAAAAGAAGACGAATGATCTGACACTTCCGTCTTGTCTCTGAGCATAAAAAAATCGCTTAGTGTTCCACTTTTTTACTTTTTACTACTTCTTTCGTTCAATGCAACATTCCAATCAGGTACTGTAGAATGGGACAAATTTATTCCGTTAAAATCTCAAGGTTCGAGACCATCTAAAAATATCTCTGGATGAGCGGTCGAGTTTCCCACGCTGTTTTCATCGCCATCACCACACCATCGATGCAAAGCTTCTCAGATATGGATGTAAAAGATGCTCGGACATTAACGGATAGCAATGACTAGAAGATGTTGCCGTAGATAGCCTTCAGTTGTACTACGAAACATGAATATTTCTGTAATATTCGGAAGAGTTCTTTCAAAAAAATCTTCATATTCAGGAGAAATCCGCGTTGTTCTACGGAGTTCTACGATCTTGAGCTACCACTTTTTACGTGTTCAGTGGGATTCTTTGCAAACCACTGTTCCGAATCATATTTTACCTTAATGGATGTATAAAACCATCGTATAGATGTGCAGAAAAACATCCCCTTACGGCCTCATCCTCATAGATTTTCTCATCTTATGAAACGAGTGAGGTATTGTGGCGATGTAGGCTCGGAGTGCGATCGGATTAATAGTACCTGTTCCTTTGGTGGTCCAAGCGCAGCCTTCAAATCGTCACTTGATTTCGTGCCATTCACGCGTTTCTTACGGTGAAAAAGCGAAAGGAATGGTGACGTTTTTGCGTTAGGTTCTGTGGTTGTCATCTGAAATACGAGCACGTCCTATATGTCATCTCACGTTTTCCAGAGTGTACACATATACGAAAACAAGAACGTAGCCGTCCACAATTGACTTCTTGGATTTAGGATAGCATTTGTAAAATGAGAACAAGGTCAACACTACATCCGCTCCAAAGTAGGAAAAAAAAGGATAAAGGAGGACGCGATCACGTGAATTCAACTACTTGTTCCTATATGTCCTAATTTAGGGAATAATGCTAGATAGCATATCAAACGATAGTAAGGAAGTTCTTCCAAGGATCAGAGACTATGTGGAGTTCATGTTAGTTAGGAGGTGTTTTTTTTTTCTTAAGTGAATCTTAACGAACGTAAGGATGAAGTAGGGGCGGGATGAATGAAAGGCGCTCGAATGCGGATGAGAGCACGCTTGAAGTGTTTAGTGGGCTGGACCATGGAGAAGAGTTCTATCGTCTCCTCGTTTTGGAACGACATCGGGATGAAACAATGAAGATTAATTGTTAATTTAATTAATTATCAACTATTCCTGAAAAATCTCAATCGTCACCCTTTTTTGTTTGATGATGAATGATTTTTTGAATTTTTGACAAAGAGTAAATGGAAGAAGAGAACAAGCCGAGGAAAAGAAGGAAGGACCAAGGAACAAAGGACAAAAAGAAGTGAACGAAACAATTGAGTATAATGAAACGTACTGTAAGAGACTTATAAATTAATTAATAAAGATATTGTTTTAGGGAATATCATAGGGCTTCCGCAAAAGTTGCATTTGTTCTATAATATTTCATTGTTCTTTATCCCCTCATCATTTTTTTGTCATCCGAAAGACTAAGTGTGACAACCCCAATATCCAAGAGGTTTCGACGTTTCCGACGACTCTTTCATACGCAATAAAAAGTGCTAAAGTTTGGATTGACCCAGTTCTTTGGTCTACGGAATCTAAACTTTTCGGATGCACATCAATAGAGTTCCAAGACTCTTAAAATATCTGTAATTGTATTGAGATGGGTGAATTGTGAGTTTTCTTCTTGTGGAATTCCCACTATATCTGCACTTAAGCGTAGTCGCAAAACCAGCGGAAAAGGACACATTATCCTGTCACATGGATTTATGAGCTTGAGTAACTTCGAAGGTGTAATTTCTGGCGCCAAGTATATAAAGGAAAGTTGAGCATTTTACAACTCACGTAGAAAGTTTTATGCTGTTTATTTTTCGGCGATATTTTAAAGGATGCACTTTCTCTAGGTTCTTCAGTAAATCATTTATTCTACGAATAATTAAGAAAAATTTGATGATCAACCCATTATATTTATTTCCAGTATTGAAGGAGAGCACAAAAATTTCTTCCCCCAAAGTAATTAAAAAATCGAACCAATCGGGTGTTCAATACAATACATAATTATTATTATTATTATTACATATTAATATGTACATATTATTTTGCTTAAATAGGTGTGAATAGTATAAACAGGAAGAATGGCATTATACGCGTTACTTGTGAATTGGGTAGGAAAAAAAATTGAGAGGGAAAGAACTCCTCACGACAACGATTAGTCACAGTATTTGTCAAGACACATTGATCGTAGTATTTTCTTAGGGAAACCCGCAGCGAGTAGAGCTAACATGAGGGAAGGAGGAGGAGGAGGTGAGTAATAAAATGATTTTTGAGCTCTAGTGTCTGAGTTCTTCTGCTAACTTACATAGATCCAGACAAAAGACCATGCGATCTCAAACAAATGTTAGTGAAAAAAGAAAAGCGCAGAAATTTTCGGAGGAATGAGAGAACACGAAGCGATTGTTTGCAAACGGCGCGATCCGACATGTTTTACTTTGAAAATGCCCCAAGAAAAATGTAACGTGGACAAGATTTCCAAAAAAAAAGTGTGTACAAGTGAAATATTAAGGCTGTACTCGTTCCTGGAATATTTTTCTATTTTTAGTCGATTGCGCACCTATATTCTGAGCACTCGGAGCAACGCTACGATGCGATTGTGAGCGTAAAAGACCCATTTGTCTTTGACGCACATATCAATGCGAAAGAGATGGCTTATTCACCAAGAAGTGTAGTATTTTCATATGTGGTTTAGGAAAAAAATCCTAGTAGACATTGTTATTGAACTATTCATAGTACATGAGAATACGAGAATAAATCCCACCAAATCGAGGATATTCGACATAAAATCAGAATTTCAAACAACGAAAAGATGAGAACAAACACATAGAATATCCAAATTATCACATCAAGCGATGATTTTGACGATGTTTTGAACAAATATTGACACTGTTCTCCCAACTCTGTGAAATAAAAGTAGATGACTCAAGGGTGATCGAAAAATATTCTACAATATCTGTCACTTTAACAGAGAAATCGGCTTGAATGTATCCAGAAAAGAAAACCGAAAAGTTTTCATACTTCAACAATTGTTCTTGTCAAACCCGATAGAAAATGCCTTTCTTCCAGAACGCGACGGTCTCAATCATCTTTGCATGATTCAGTGTCGGCAACAAAACCGAAACACATTCATCTGTGAAAACGTATTCGTAGGGGTTGTGTTCGGAAGGAAATTGAGGAGATCGAATCGTTGTGCGATTTTGTATTGTGCGAGCAAACAATCCCTATATGGAAACCCACTCAACCGCCAAGATTTCCCAGATTCGCTCAGTTAAGTTTGCGCCTAGAATTGTATCGTTAGCGATAAATGTGGGACAATTTGAGGACACGTTTTTAGTTTAATTTTTTCTGCAAGTAAAAAATTCAGGTTTTGAGATCCTACAAACATTTGCAAGAACGTTGGAGAAAATTCAAGATTGTATATAGCCATTAATCATTTTCAAGGAAAACTGCGTAACTATGCCGACCATTTCTATGCTATGCAGCACATAATGTCTGCCTATATTCTGAATATTACTATATTTCCTACTGTATTTTAGTTACCTACTATTAAAAAAACATTACTATATTTTTGTAATTAAGGCAAAGATTAAGCTATAAGGACTATTCGGCAGTCGAAAAATTCTACAAGGAGACAATCAAAGACAAGTAATCCAAAGAAAAGAGGGCAAACAGCCAATTTTTTTGCGGATTCTAGCAGTTTTTCTGTGAAGACATGTGCCTGAGTGAGGGGAAAAAGGATGAGAAAAAAAAACCCCATGCAAAGGATTTGTTGCCCTCAACAGCCGCCAATTTGCTGCAAGAATTGGAGTCGTAGAGAAATGTCGGAACTCGTTTGGACCAATCCATCAGAAAAACCAATGAGGAAGGTCACAATGATACTAATTTTGAGAAAGGAAAAACGGCACTCATCTATGTACAGAGCACGGCAGAAATTGATCGAATCGGTTATATTGATATTAGGGAAGAGATTTGCGCATTTATCACTACGGATTTCGAGATAGCGTGGATCATCTAGGACACAGAGGGTATCCTTGAAAAATTCATCACCTACAGTGAGTACAAACACAGATTCGACTGCTGCAAGAATGCTAAAGTGTACTTTGGAAGAGTAGTTGGTAAGTAAAAAAAAAACTTGTCTCACAGGTGAAAGATGAGTTTAACTCAGGTGATATGAGGGTAATTCTCACTCAATTAACGTTTACTTACATTCGATAACTTACAAGTAACTGATACTTCTCGTCGTACATCGAAGAACAAGTGCAAATATGAAAAAAGAAGAAACAGGAATGGTGGGTGTTTTAAAGGAGATTCGTGGGTGTTTGTACTCACCCCCACGATGCGGCTCTGATTTTGGCGTGTATTGAGAGTGAGGTTCCCTAGAGACCTCATCATAATGTATCATCATGCCCTACGCTTCATGGATCGAGTTAATCCACGAAGTCGGATAGAAAAACACAGTTAGTTTATCCGCACGCTTTTCAACTAATCCAGTCGAAAGAAGGCGAAAGGTGTGCACTTTGACGAGAAAACGAACGATCCACCAATTATCAAGGAAATTCATCAACTTCACTGTACCAGTTCAACCAAAAGAAGTTGTTCGAGTATGGTTGGTGTCAATCTGCAAAAGTAGAATATACCGATTCCGACTGTCTGTCAAAGTGACGAGGCTAATGCTCCCATTCCTAAGCGGACCAACAGCACAATTTTCGTGTCAACTAAAATGTTTCGTGTACGTTCACGAAGAGATTAGAATGGTATGCGCAGCGATGGGTTATCTGAAGATGTCGGCAACATCAAAGCGTATAAGGCACGCTGAGGGAGCCACCCCAAAATACAAACAGATACTGGTCGGCTCGGTGTGAGGTTACCTCCCGCCTCGCTAATACGATACAAAACAAAGACAGTAAATAAACAGTTTCGTTTGATGTGCTGAAGAGGTGTTGAAGAGGAAAGAAAATAGTAGAATCAATTCCAGAGACAGCGATACTCGACGAAAAGAATAGGAGGAGGAGCCGAATGCGGGTAACACGTGTCAATCACAATGGACGTCTTCTATAAGTGTTGGAAGAGACGAAACTGGAACTGGAGTAATTCTACTACGGATACTCAGGAGGGCAATGGATGAAACTCTGAATGTTGTCCACGTTAAGAAAGCTTTATATAAAAGAACACGACAGCTGATTCAAAACGACATAGTGATTGTTGGAGGCATAGTCGAGAGGCAGGACGTAAATCAGAAGTGCTTGAGAATTTACGACCGCATTTATAAGGAATGAAAAAAGCTGACGCAAATGCTATACTTGCAATACCTCAACATCTCTACGAATTATGAAGACGTACAGTGACACATCCTGGATGCTATCCGAGAATTATTTCAAGAGTACAGGATGTGTTGATGGTGGGCGGGCACCGGACGGGAAACGACGACGGGCTGCGCCGGCGGCGTATGTATGGGCCCAAAACGACGGACATCGTCGTTTGCCGTTTGTCATCATTATCTGGACATAGTATCGCCGAGGTCGACATAATGCTGATATGAGCATGGATTGTGTGTTGTTCGCGCCAAGATTTCACTCTGATATCCCTTAAGTGTTGTTTGGAATGTTCGCCTCGCCATCGCGCTGCGTCAACCAAAGATCAGTCATCACCAACGCTTTGGCGGGACATGAGAAAAGTGTTTAGAAAAATGAATAGTGAAGAAAAACATGATAAAATGTGCAAAATGACAAATTGTTATGAGTTATGAGGTGGGGATGAGAACGCGGGTGCCGTAGTGTAATGAGAGTTGACAGTGAGGATTACTACACAACAGCGCGTAAAGCCTCTGCAAAGGATTTGAAGATGTGTCTGCAAAATCTAGGCAGAAAATGTTACTATTTTTACAAGATGAATGAGTGTAAAATAGCGACAATCCTCTTTCCAAGGGTTAAGCCAAATTACATGGATACTGTAACGGTTACATATGCAAAGAAACGAAAAAATGTCGACAAACAGACATTTATTCACTAATAAAATTTCTCAAATTTTACGTGGATCCTAAAAAGAAACTTAGGCTAGGAAAGTGATTTCGTGGTATTCCAATGCAATTTTGTGTAGCGAGCTGGTTTTTTCGAGAGAAATTCCCAAAAGAAGGATAAAATTACTCTTCGAAAACCAAACAAACGCCCTTGAACACTTGTTTTTTTCCTGTGGATCACGTCCTGAATAAGCCATGCCAGGGTCGACTTTCATTACTAGATGGAAACTACGCGCGAGGCAATTGCGTCCGAGCGACGACGAAACGAGACCAATCACTACTAATAAAATGAAGCAGAAACTAAGCGGACAGCACAATGTGAAACCAACTAGGACCTCTTAAAAATGCAGCCCATTTGTGAACGGGATCTTTCAGGATCCTGCCAGATCAAGAAATGATTAAAATAGACGCTCACCCTCAAGAGACATCAAATTAGCATAGATCTCGCCTAATTGAACCTGCGCACCAGATCAGTATCTAAGGATCTGGAAAGGGTCATTCACTAGCGTACTAATGAGTATCGTTAGCAGACGGTGCCCGTCGTATGCAGCCACCTTGCGAACACTTGAGTAGGATTAGCGTCATGGATCTCAAGTGCTACTGACGCTACATATCCTACGTTCAGAAACGTGTGTAGTTGGCTGGAAGCGGTTGAACTTCAGATCGATGATGCGATGAGGGTGTTGGGGCCTTGAGCCGCTTAACTCGGTCTTGGGCAAATACACCTGGGGTACGTATGGGTCAAAGTGCAAGAGATTCGCACTCAGCTGTGCTAATGTGACTCGAGAGTACACGAGGGATGGTATGAATGGATGGCTTGAAGAGAAAAAGAATAACAGGAAAAAAATTGACTGCTCTCTGCTCCTGCGAGGCAAATGCACGGTGTCGGAAACCAATTACGGTGCGCGAATGCAATAACGTGTAGGAAATGAACCATGACAGACTGACCATGACAAAAGACCATGCTGAGGGCTCGAATTCATCACTCAGACGGCTATCGATTCTCTCACAGTTGACTCGATGGAAATGGTGGAAATGCTAATTAGGTTCAGTTCAAAAACGGTCAGTTCAGTGACACGACAGCGAAGGACGTGCACGAACATTGACATGAGATTGTTGTCAGATGAAAAAGAGAATATCGTGCCATAGGCTGGGGACACGCGACGACAATGACGTTGTGAACCGGACATCAGTTAGAAAATGCCGTTCATATGTGCAGCCGGGATCGACGACGAAATTGGCGCCACAGAACAATGGCGCTTTGACATCGCGTCATCACTGCGTCGGCTACCATCTGCACCGGACGTTGTATACTCGAAATTTACGATGCGTACCATGTTTGAACAGCGCGTTCCTCCTCCTCCTCCTCTTCTTAGGATCGCATTTGCCGGGAGATGACTGTAGAGGTGACAGGCGGTGAAATTTTGAAGGCGCCTACGACTCATCAGTTGCCTCCCGTCTAAACACACAGATATTTTCTTCGACTCTTTCCCCCAAAGCTTTTTTGCAACTCAAAATTTTGCTGTTAGTTGTGTCACGACCAACCAAATGGTAGAAAAGAAAAGTTCCAAGACTTTTCAGGATGTTATGGACCTTCAATAGCATACTTCTCAGAAATCTTGATAGTGAATGTCATGCAATTTCAATTTCGCAACTGTCAACCTCTGATATTTCCTTAATATTAATTTTTCCAGATCACATACTGTTAACGTCTTCTGAAGAATACCATTTTCAAGAAACGATACCATTTATTAATTCAGAAATACTATTTTTGGCCAAAAAAAAAGCTGAGAAAAAAAAAATAAACGAATGAATGAATGAGTAGAAGAAGATTCACAGATTGCGAAGGTTTTCCCGCAACAATTAAAAATCCTGAACAAGGATATTTAACTACAAATATGTGATTAATCATTGTCATCTATTATATGAGAACTTGCGAAACATAGAGGATTCCTAGTATTTCCTGAGGTTGTGATTAAAAGGTGATTTTTGGAAAGAGTAGATGGAAATCCACAGATCGCATTTGTTCAACATCCTCGAAATTAACCACAGCTAAATATTTGGTTTTTGTCGATATGAGAATAAAATATGAGGTACACAAAAGCTTCGTTCACTTGTATCATTCGAAATATTGGAAAGATATTGAAAAGATGAGATGCAGACAGTGATGTGTCAAGACAATCAAGGCGTCTTTGCTGATTCAAGTGATTCTCGTCAAGCAACGGATAAAAGAACTAGGGAGACATCAGAGAAAAAGGAAAAAAAAAGAGATAGTGATGAAGGAGGAGAAGTTGCTGTAGACGAGCTATTAATCGCGTTTGATGTCGAGTTAGGAGTCGGAGATTTTGATATAGCAATGCCAGCTGACGCCGCCTTTGTTAGTGGCGACAGGTGGGGAGGTTGGCGATGATTGTGAGATAGCGGCCGATTGAGTCAAACCGCACCGAAAAATTGCCCGAGAACGAGTTCGTTAGTTCCCCTATGCCCCTCTCTTTCATTTTTTTTATGTCAAAAAATGAGCGACTGGGCATGATATGATTCCTCTTGATTTTATTTCGTAGAAATTTGCTCGCGTTGAATCGCGTTTAGTCTGTGCTGTCGAAAGCACCGGAAACTCGTCCGAATTGCGCCGAGTTCCGATTCGACACAGCCCCTCCTCGCAAATTACTCGTCATGTCACGCAGTGTAGATATACGAGCGGAAAAAAAAAACATTGCAGTAAAGTGAGAGCTCAGATCGAGAAACCAATCCGCAAAGTGTCAAACTGTCACTTTGATCAGGATCACCAACGATAACAGATAGAGGACGAAAAACAGCAGTCATATGCTATTGTTGTAGGATCTATGCGTCCATCATATAGCGCGAAATGATCCTCAAAACTCACCGAACACGTCACTCTCAAGGTTGTCCCTTCACACTTCTTATCAGGCCAAACAGTGCGGGCGTATAGAAAGGTGTGAGGGTGTGACATCAATCCAGGAAATTCAATTCGATTTGTACATGAAAGGTGAGCATAGGGATTGGAATAAAATTGTTCGAATGCTCGGGAAAAACTTATTTTTTATGCTAACTATTTAAAAGGGAACCTGTACGAAAACTTATACAAACTAAAAACTAATTACAAACTAAAATTTAGAAAAATATATTCATTTCATATACAGCTGGATTAGCGACTAGCGCAAATGCCTTATTGAAAGGAAATGGGAGAGAACAGGTATTCAGAAATGAGAAAATGTTGACAGGTCTGTTTTCTTGTGTCTATCGGTTGTCCATGAACCAAAAATTGCTCAACAATCTGTTCAAAAAACCAAAAAGTGCATAATTGGGATATTAGATAAACACTATCTGCTCATCTCAAGGGGATTAGCGTGCCTCCTCTCCAACAAATCCCTAATATTTTCAGTTAATCCTCCCTTAGTTCTGAAAAATACTCGGATAGATGAATTTTTATCGGCAACGCTAAGTCTTCAAAAAAATATTCTTCAATAATTGCGAAAAAAAAAGTAAACAACGCAAGGACAATTGTTAAAAAAATAGAATTTTCAATCAAAGGCCGATAAAATCCTGGTTTTTCGACAAGTTTTGGTCCAAATAGGTTATATGAAATATTGTAACTGGTGTTACTGGAAAAATGCAGACATCATTGTCATTTCAATTGTAATTTGAGAATTCAATCGAAGAATTGAACAGTTTTACTTGTTACACTAATATGATGATACATCATAACATTTCACTCATCATTCATTCATCACAAGTTTTTCACCACCATTAAAAGAACCAAAACAGCGAGAAGATAGAGTAGTGAAGGGATAGGCAGTACTACTCCATCCAAGAAACTTCTAGAAAAGATTTGAATTTGAAAAAAAAAAGATTTCAGTAGCTACTCTCGGAGAAAATCAGCTTAAATAAAGGAGAATATCAAGGTTCGTCAGTAAAATCATTGTACGAAGCGAGAGGATGTGAACCGCCCTATTTTTTCTCGCCTAATCTCACTCCCGAAAACAACATCAACCTTAACATCTTTTTTTTTTCTCTTCCTCGTTTGACTAACGATGAAACGCAACTGCCACACATCCAATCCACGCCAACAACGCTTATCCGGACCACCACAACAATAAATGAGCTCATTTATCATTAGTATTTGTGAAGGTATCTAACGCGAAGATCATTTTAGCGAGCAAAAGTTAGAGAACATGCTCGGTTAAAGAATAGTGGACCGGTGAGGCATGTGAGGCTGGTTTATTGAGTGCATTCTGGATGCAAAGAATAGCGTTGAAATGTGATCCGACATGTATACTCACTAGCAAACATAATAAACAAAAGTCTGCTTCGGGATGAAAACGCCCTGCATTCTCCGTTTTTTTCTCGATAGAAGAAATTTTCAGTAAAAAATTGGTTGATGAATTTGTGCAAACCTATGAGGAGAAAAAAGTCATTAGACCTCCAAGAAATTGGTTAATGTTGTTTTCGCATGAACATAGTTTTTGATCGACTTTTCGGCTTTTGTCAGAGAACAATGGAATAGAATTCACTTCCAGGACAATTATAATAGCAGCAATTCTTCTGAATTCAGACTCTCCAAGGATACTGCTATGGATAACTTGTATTACATTGCCATACGGGTTGGTAATGAGCCGCTTTCGACAAGAATGATTGTATCATAGTGGGACCCATGCTTGCACCAACGTAAATTACACCCAATTACAGGAGACGTGTACGAAAACATTGAATACGTGATTGTGAGGATTTCTTTCCAGGCACCTTGTACATAAAGTACTCAGAGGTGATAAATAAATGGTAGAGAACATGCTGAGGTGGGAAAAATTGTCAACGAGTGAAAATCTTCCGACCCTCACGGCGATCTCGCAACATTTCCGTGCACGATGTGTTAATCTTTGCTGTGTAATATGCGAAACATCTCGATCGCCTTCAACATGGAGGGAAACATACCTCACGTCGCTGTGGACGACGATGTTACACTAAATGATTCCATCCATTTGTTGTTGCATTGTTGACAAACACATCGTCATATCGCCGTGTGATAATTTCTCCCAACATAACTCGTTGCACGGAGATACAAATAGAGAAGCAGTTTATTCCCCCGATCAAATGGCAATGAAGCAAAAAGCTGCGCTAATAACACAAGCGAATAAATGACACGTCGATCGATAAACTCCTCCGATTCTACTCGGCTTCGAACGCTTCTGCAGCTTCCTCATCGGCAGCGGCTTCCTGAAACAAAAATCTCTGAACGGTGCCCAGGAAGCAAGTAATATTTCTTGGAGTTTCTGATCACTTGGTATTGTTGATATTCAGAGACGAGGTCGTTCATATTCGATTCAGCTTCGGTGAACTCCATTTCATCCATGCCCTCACCGGTGTACCAGTGAAGGAACGCCTTTCGACGAAACATGGCTGGAATACTTCCCGTAGAGGTCACATTAACACCTATACAAAACATCGGAACCCTTGTAGCTCCAGTGGACTACGGAAAAGAAAGAAGTACTAAAATTTACTAAGTTGTACAGGACGAGGAGCGTAGAGGGCTCTACTACTGGTTGATCCACACAACGTGTTAAAGTAATTATTGACCATTTTACAAATAAAGAACTTTTTCGACAATTAAACTTACTGATACTATTGTACAGTAACTGGGGTTCTAGCATGAAGCTGCAACAAATCCATGTGAATATCTTAGTCAGCCTAACAAACGATGAGCAATTAATTACAATATTTTCAAATGAGATCGATAACTATAAGTAGTTCCATCAGTCAAGATCTTTTCATCATAAATAACGCTCAATTTTACTCACTGCTTGAACACCTCAGTAGTTTTTAAAGGTTTGAACTCAGAGCTCTAAAAATTCTTATGTTCAAGTTCATTCTACGGTCGGATTTACGAGTTCATTTCGCTCCCATTTTGATTTTATTGATTTTGAACTCGTTTTGCTGCATTTTATGTTTCTAGCATACATGTCCTTTGAAATCCGTGAAACTTCTGGAAAAAAACTGGCTTTCGAGTCCTAAGATGTCCGACTATTTGTTCGAGACAGGTTGAAGAATGAAAGTAGGTGATGCGTACATACCAGTGAACTGTTCGGAAATTCTCTTGAATAGCTCCTGAATAGCTGTGGAATTGCCGATAAACGTTGCTGACATTTTGAGACCACGTGGAGGAATATCACAAACGGCAGTCTAAAAGAGAAATAAATTGATGCATAAAATATGGAAAAAGATATGAAGAAAATAATAAGATGATGTACAACATTCCAAATTTCCCCATACCTTTACGTTATTCGGGATCCAATCCACAAAGTAAGATGAGTTTTTGTTTTGGATATTGAGCATCTGCTCGTCAACCTCCTAAAAACTACTTTTTGATGCATAAGATTTCTAGCACTGCTTCAAAAACTACGAAAATATTTTCTGTTCTGATTTTTTCTCTTGAAAAAATTACAACTCCCCGTTACGCACACTCATACCACATCCCCAATAAAACTCTCACTCAGAAAGGAATTCAGGAGAAAAAGGAGGTGACCTTCATGCTCATTCGACCTCTGAAGATTGCGGCAGCTGTGAGATATCTTCCATGACGAGGATCACAGGCTGCCATCATATTTTTAGCGTCAAAGCACTGTTGAGTTAACTCTGCCACAGACACAGCCCGATACTGAAATCAGCACAATCGCTGTATTTTGGTGTTGGAAAATGGAATTGTAATCTCTACTTGTTGGTTGCTTCTGGATGTCAACGGAGCGAATCCTGGCATAAAGAAGTGAAGACGTGGGAACGGCACCATGTTAACGGCAAGTTTACGAAGATCAGCATTTAACTTTAAATATTAAAATAAATGACATCAACTAGATTTATGATTAGAAAAATTAATCTGACATACCTGACCCGGAAAACGTAAACATGTTGTCACACCGCTCATCGTAGCTGAGACAAGATGGTTGAGATCACCATAAGTTGGAGTCGTGAGCTTTAGAGTGCGGAAACAGATGTCGTACAGCGCCTAAACTCTACCATTTTGTTGAAGTCATCTCGAAGAGAGATTTTTTTTTCGAACCTCATTGTCAATGCAGAAGGTCTCGTCGGTATTCTCCACAAGTTGATGTACGGAAAGTGTGGCGTTGTATGGTTCCACTACCTATAATTTATGTCATTTTATTTATTTTCAGAGATTGTCCCGTCACGAAAAAAATATCTCCTAGGGATTAAAAAAATATAGACGCAAATTTGCGCAGTAATCGTGCACTAGAACTTTCGTGCACGATTGTGCGAAAATGTGCCAAATTAGTGTAAATGAGTATAATATTTAGAGCAATTCAACTAATGTTTAAGTTCCTGTGGAGCAATTCCGTGCATGACTTTCACTCTGCCCTCAAGGTTTAATTTATTTTTTGAGATTAGCTGTTATATTGGAAGGGTAAAAGAGCAGATCACTTTTGAAAAATTTCTACAAATGAAAAATCGAACAAATTTTTGACCTCTTAGAATAGATACATACAATATAACGAGGAGCGTTATAACGAGGAGGTCGCAATGAATTCTGGAACTACCATTAAGGGAAAGTAACTAACCGTGTCCGAAACCTTAGGGCTTGGCACCACAGAGAATGTGTTCATAATACGATCCGGATATTCTTCACGAATTTTTGAGATCAACAATGTACCCATACCAGATCCAGTTCCACCGCCTAATGAATGTGTCATTTGGAAGCCCTAAAAGAATTTTAAAAAATAACAAAACACAAAAATAATATCATAACAATAAATTTTAAAAAATCCCTAAAAGAAATCAAAACAATACCAGCAAATTTCGTGTCTTTTTGAAACCAACCTGAAGGCAATCACAACTTTCTGCTTCCTTTCTAACAACGTCCAGTACATTGTCAACCAGCTCAGCACCTTCAGTATAATGACCTTTCGCCCAATTATTACCGGCACCTGATTGACCTGAATCAAAGTGATTGTATTTGATCTCCGGAGGTGAAATTCACACAGACTATTTCCAGATTTCATATTATTTCCTGTCACGCTCAATAACGCAAATGGTTAGCTGGCCGAGAAGTGGGTTTATGGCCTTTGCAGGTCATAAAAAATCCTCGTTTGTGTTCGTAAATACGCGTCTCAGGTTTCGTCTATAGAACGAGGGACAACGTCGTACACCGATAAAAACTGAGGTTCCTAGCGCCAAAAAAACAGGAGGGAAAAAGCTTTCCATGTAAATTTTAAAACCAATAGCACTAGTGCGTTAAAACGTATATAAAGTTATTGAGGAATGCAAGTAATATAGAAAACATCTACTTTTTTTATGGAAGTATTTAAAAGAAGTCCAGAAAGTTGCTCATATTTAGAAGACAAGGGGAGGAACCAGAGGACAATGGCAGCGGTTTCCAACATCATCGCTGATCGCATGTCGTGACCGACAACACTAATCAATTTGTAATTCAACGGCTGTTACGGTACTTCCACTAAATTTTAAGTAATCGTTAATGCAATGGTAATCGCTATAGAAATAAAAGCAAAAATTATTCGAAAATACAACCGAAAATAAGTAAAACTATTCGGAACTGGGATTATTGGTCAGATATTGTTGTCACAAATCCTATTTCATACTGGGAGATCAAATATGATCTCCCAGAGCTCGGCAAAAAATCAAAGACAAGACGTCGCCTAGCGAAATTTAAATTGAAAACGAATTTTTAAAGGGGGATATTGTGTAAAAATGTGGACCCTTTGCCGACACGGATATTCTAAGTATCTGAAGTCCAGAAGAAATAGTGAAAGGAGGTAAAAGAAAAAAAAGTAGACTAAAAACGTTAACTTCTACAGGAAAAAAGGTGTAACTTTTTGTATCCGTTGACAATAAGCGAAACAACTAAGTAACCCACCAAAAACAAAGTTATCCGGGCGGAACAACTGGCCAAATGGTCCTGCACGTACTGAATCCATTGTGCCCGGCTCAAGATCTACCAATACGGCTCTATAAAATTCGAGACTGTTTTCGTGTGGATAACTGACAGTCTAACACAAAAACAAATTCTAAATTCTCAAAAAAAAACTTCTGTTCGAGATAGATTCGCGTTGTTATATAATTTTATATTATATTCTCGAAAGGAGAAGGCTTTTTTCACGTAGTCTTTTTTCAAAAAGAATTTTTGGCTATTTTTGGGGAAGGAACGACAGTCCTGGTAAGTTTTCACAACTCGTAAAATTATCTAAACTATGGGAAAAGTCTTAATATAATCTCGAATCCTACTGCCATAATGTTGGTTAGTTTTTGAACTTTTTCTCAATTTTCAACTGATTTTAACATTTAAATTCTTGAATTATCTTTGACTTTTGCGGATCTCGTGTGGTTTTTTTTTTCTATTCCCAATCAGGCGATTAAATTTTCCAGAACTGAACCTGTGATTTAGTTCGAAAAATGTTATCCTTTTCGTTTTGTTTTCCCTATAAATATGCAGAGATGTGTTTGTACACTGTCTTTACCACTTAATGGATTTCCCTCTTATTTCACCTCTTTTTTCGTAAAAGGTGAGCTGATTTTGTTTCGCCCGCTGGAACCACATCCAGTAGATAGGAATTCTGGGATTTTACTCTTCAAACTGTTTGCACTTCTGAATCTTTTGTTTTATGATGATAACACTTTGAGGAAGTGATGCAGGCGAATGCTACCGTAACTGGCTCCAGTTCATTTCACTGTCTCTCAATTATCTCCTCATTTTCTTGAGTGCTTGTGGATATGAGATGCAGCTGCCGATTGCGTGCGGTTGTTTGCGAATGCGATCGGTGGCAAGGTCGATTAGACATTCATGACTTGGACAACGTAGAGTCTTCAGCACTATGCATTTCTAAGTTCAACAGGATGAGGACAAGTTGATATCTTTTTTTTGCAGGAAAGAAACAAATGCTCTTAGAACCAGTAATTGTCCAAACGAACAATTTCTTTCCAGAAAAAAATGTTCACGGTAATTAATTGTTGGGCTTCGTTAGGGTCGTACGAATCGTTCTGGAAAAATATATAAACGTAAATCCAAACAAATTTGCGCGGTACTCATACACACGGTCGTGCACGTGCGAAAATGTGTCAAATTAGTGTAAATGCTGATGTTGGGAGCAATTCAACGAATGTTAAAGTCGTGCGGAACACTCCAGTTCATGATTTTCACTCTGCCCTCAACATTTAACTTATTTTTTTGAGATTAACCGTTACATTGAAATGCTAAAAGAGCAAATCGCTGACGTTCATGAGGACTGTTCAAAATCTCCAATTGAAATGACCTCTGGAAATATTCGGACAGGTGCTAAATTCCTTAATTTGAATTTTCATTTTCGCGGGCAAAGAATGTGAGCTGATCTAACAGTGATGTTCACTAACCAAACCCAAAACATATGTTATCCAAGACGTCCATTTGCGTACTACAATATTCTAGTAGTTCTCATCTTGTATTCTCATCCAGAACGCTCTCTTTGTTCCCTATTCTCAGAACGCTTCCCCAAATGATAGAAATAGAAAGAATATCAATAATAGAAACACCCTTCCACCAAATAAGATAAAGCGAACAAGAAACTTCTAACAATTTTTATGTTTATCTATTTTTTTTTGGGAACTTTTGAGTTCCCACGACGGGAAGTAATAAGATCATTAAGTTCCCAAGAGATTTTCAAACATTCTGTGATAATGCGATCGTTGAGGAATACTAAAGATTTTAACAAATTTTAAGCATTCGCCAACGTATTGTCCGGATGGATCGATACCATGGTCGTCGGAGATCACTTCCCAGAACTAAAGATCAAATAGTAAATCTCTACATGGATATCTCTATGTACATGGTATAGATCTATTGCTAGAAATACTAAAGATTTTAACAAATTCCAAGCATTTCTCTAAGGACACATCAGAAAAGGGTCTCCTTGTTGTGATAGAGCTCACAAAAAAGGAGCACCGAATTTTGAACCTCTATCCATCATTGATCAATCTATATCCGTTCATAAGAAGAACATTCATAAGGAAGACTATGGAATTGAGGTGACTGTTGAGTATAGATACAAGTTTCCGATTGGAAACTGTATTTGTTATATCTTTACCGTATTAGTACTAGTTAGATATTAGTTGAACGACAACTAGTTTAATCTCGTCTAACAACTGGAATATAAGTCTTTTAAGGTTTTAAGGAAACATCTCCTAGGAAATCTCTAACCCACCTGGGAACATATCTATTTTGTCCAGCTTCATTGTAGTACACAGAAATACGTTCCAACTGAAGATCCGAATCGCCAACGTATTGTCCGGATGGATCGATACCATGCTCGTCGGAGATCACTTCCCAGAACTAAAGATCAAATAGTAAATCTCTCGAAGTCATAGATCTACTGATGTCTCAACAAGAAAATCTGATTCATCATCTTTTCATCTATCAAATCCTAGTAATCCTTGCTTTTGAAGCACTGTTTCACTAAAATGAGTGCAAATTCTAATCCCGCTCTTTTTCAACATCCTCATTCTCTCTTTAATTAGAACTTTTTGGTTGGTTTACATCCAGAATCAATAAAAGGAGTAAATTCACTGCGAATCATCACCTTGCTCTCAAATTTTTGTTTCGTCGGGCTTCATACTACGATGAGACTCATACAAAAACTCCAAGGTCAATTACGTCGTGAAAGAGTTATGGAAATTTGCATAGAATGAGGTCAAACTAAATCACGACGAAGATGTAAAGAAGTGCTACATGGTGAACACTCTTTAAATGAGTAGATACACTTTCGACGGTTTCAAACAACAGTTCCGGTGATTTTAAGAGGAGGAAGACTTTTAACAAATCGAAGATCGGAATGTGAGGTTCGCCCTCATAGTTCATAAAGTTCATAGAGTTCACTGTCTTTACCTTGGATCCAATTTGATTGCCACACTGGCCAGCCTGGATGTGGACGATCTCGCGCATGGTGTTGCACACGACTGGACGGCCGTAGCGCCGTCACTGGCTCTCGTCCATGAATTTTTGAGGCTCGAGTGCTATAGTCTGCGTCTCTCGGCACAGCCTATTGTCTCTCTTAGATGTGAGATGAGTCCACAAATTGGCGTCGGAGGCAGTCTGGAACCTCATGAATTCATACGCTGTTTTTGGGCGCCAACATCCAACCCTCACTCCATCCCCTCCGTCGTAGATCCACTGACTGAGCAATGACCACATTCATAGTAAAGTGCAGTGCCAGGAATGGATGAAAGTGAACATATTTGGGCATGGACACTTCATATCAACGAGGGCGACAAGTTTGTTGTAGAGGTGGCGGAAAGAAAAAAGTAAGGAGGCTGTTCATGCTTGGCTCTCCCTCTTCAGAGCTTCAAAATAATCTCCTGTGATGATAAACATAATGAGTATACTGGAGAGTGAAACTAATACAATACACCAAAAACCCTCTAGAATGAACTATCTAGCAGTTCAATTCATGCATTCAAACATAAAAATCTAAGTAATTCTATTTTAAATTTTAAAAATTCTAGATAATTCTTTCACCAACATTTAAATTTGTAACATCCCAAGCAATCAAAGATGATAATGAAATTGAAAATCAGAAGTGACATATTTCGCTGCTCCCAGGTGAATTAAGATCCAAGATGTGAGAAAATGTGGAAAGTGAAACAGAAACGAAAAAACCACCAAGCAAAAAGTATAGTCTGCAGCGAATCCTAACCTTACGTGGATCATGCTTTTGAGATGAATTTAGTTATAAATCTTAACAAAACTCCGACATTAACTCGCACATAGAGCTGAAGAAATATAAATATAAAAAACTAGGTCGCCCTGTGGATTCTTCGTAGAGTTCTCAAGAAATTTTCCACTATGCGAGTCATCTTTTTTTTTCTCTTCCGAAATCACCTATCCATTATTCTTCACAGAAATTTTAAGACCACATAATTACATCCAATGGTGGTGATCAACTGAATCTTCGATTACTCCTGGAAGGCTTCAAAAAATGTCTGTCAAAAGAATTGGTGATTAAGTTTCTTTTTTCAAAACGGATTTTTCACAGAGTGTGAGCGTTTTCTCTTCACAATTTGATTAATTGCGACGGATTACTGACTCGGACAGTAAAGCATTTCAAGGATTTTTTTCCTGCGTTATGATGCAGGAAAACTACGCTGACACTAATTACATTTCGATCGTCACTATTCCACGCATATAATCTGAAGTGGAAATTGAAATTCTCATTAAACTAATTCTCATTAATTCTCATTAACATATTCCAGTGTCAAAATTACCATGTTAGAATGGTCGCCTGGCACGGTTTTTTTCTCTGAGCACAAATTTTTATTCGATACTTTTTCGCTGCTTACGCTGGATGCTGTTGTTCTTGAAGAAGCTAGATGTTATCACGAAATTATTAGCATCGAGGGAGAAAATAATCTCCATATTTCATGGATGCAGTAATGCATATTGAATTACCTGACTTAAATGAGCGGCAGACTATCGACATTTCTTCGAGGTCGTCTTTAAACATATCCTGGTCCATCTCTAATGAGGACTCTCGTCGCTGTTCCATATTCTGCGAAACGTTATGCCCATTAATACCGAGCATGCGTAGATTTTCTTTCACCAGTTAAATACGGATGATCCGTTTCCAACCAGGTTGCCGCTCCCACTTTACGGTCAAGAGCACCCTCAAGGCAATATAGACAAGGTGAAAAAGCGAAGGCTATTCTTCATAATGATTTTAGAAAGAAGGAACGATGTTGATAATTTCCCCCGGCTCCTAACATACCACACCCATTTCGGCTCAAATTTCTTCGCTATAGCATTACTTTGGACAAAAACACCAACTTTCTACCCACGCAATTTAACCACCGCAGTAAATGGGGTCTTCAGTGAATCCGTGCATCATGGATGGTCGAACAGCGGATAGCTAAACTTGCATTCGAACCTCGTTGGCGATAGTAGTCGGGTAGGGGCACATCGTTGAGTTGCAGGCCGAAATAACTTTAGGCCTTCCCTGCTGAATATCTCTCTCGTAGATCCTTTTGGTTTTCAACCTACAACATTGATTTCAGCGCTCAACCACAATTTCAATTGGTTGTCCGTCCGCGCTAAATCCCACTAAAGTTTCGATGAGACGAACACTTGATTTCACTTGGGAAGGAGGAGGGATATTCCATAGACTTGTTACGATAAAATCCTGACGACATGTTGCAGTTTTGTACTTCAATATCAGCAAGGATACCCTACTGAACTGTTGTTCGCATGATGTCAATGAGGGCAAAGTTGAACAAGAAACAAGTTTGTTCAGTCGTTGCCCTATCTTCCTCCAGCTCCCATGGCAAACTCTAAAGTGTACATCCGACCGACCGAGCGCAGCTGTAATTCAGCAGTCCATACCCTGAATAAAACCGTTGACTACAGTGAAGAAATTTATAGTCAGCCTCCGCAGAACTAACCATTAACAGATTAATGAACTATCGCTTTGTTAATTAACTATATTTTACACTTTACTGACACCGCTGTACCGTCTCAAGCAGTATGCGGACAAAAACTTCAAGGTTATGCAAGGAATACCCCGATCTATAGATGTCAGAAGAAAGTTGGTACTTTCATTGAATACTTTGGTGCTAAATAATGTCGGAAATTGAAAGATTCCATATCATTGGTGAAGATAATCTATTCATCTACTTCCCTAAAGTTATAAATTTGAGATTTACGACTTGTAGACGGCTCGAAAATTGGAAGTTCAAAGACAGACTGATGGATTTGAAACGGTTGATCTCTTTGGGTAAGAACAAATATGAACATTAAAAGAAACTAACTGTTTTAATTATCATGATAGAACGCCACCCAATACACTAAGCACATATTCCTTCGTGCAAATAAAACCGTAATAACAATGCGTGCTTTTAGAATCGAAGTGATTATAGGCAACCAGTATCAAGGCAGAAGTACACAAATGGAAGCGAAATAACGAGATCAATGCAGCTGAAAAGAAAATTCTCTTTGGAGTTTAAATCTGCGGCGGAAACACACCGGAGTACAAAGAAGGGGAACTCTAACAAATAAATAAGTGTTCGAAGAGATGACCGAGTCAAAATAGTGAAATTATCGTATATGCACCCAATTTACAGGTAACCAGTTGAGGTTCGCTGGCCGCGCTTCTCTCTCATGCGACGGTCGTGCTCTTCCATACGAGTTCGGTGCTTTTCAGCACGGTGCTGAAATTCAAAATTTATTTATATAACCAAAATCGTCTACGTTCTTGATGTATAACCAGGACACACATCAAATTCACCGCTATTCTAAAAATTAGTTTATTGACTATGCAAAATGGCACAAAAAGAACCGTTTTTTTGAACTGAGTTGTAGTCGGGAGGTCACCAACTTGCCTATATCGCCTGATAATTCTACAGAGGGATCTGAGCGATAGTTAAGCATCAGAGGAACGCTGAAGAACGCTGCGTTCTTGCAATCGGGCACTTCTTTAAGAAATAACTATGTGTTTCAGAAATAATTAATTTGAGAAATACAGAAAAAATTTCAGAAATAACTATGTTTTTCTCTTAGCCAACACGGTAGCCGAAATTCCTTTTTTTGGATACTTCATATTAAAACTCTGCACTCATAAACTTTGTACACTCAACGATCTGAAAATTCCATTCGGAAAGACCTCACAAATATAATGCAGCACTTTAAATACTCCGGATGCAGCACGAAGAACCCTCATAGTCGGTTAGTCAGTAATCAATGTAATTAATCAAAACTGAATTTATTACTTTGCTTTAAATGTGTTGTTTTTTTGGGGGTTGAATGGAAACAAAACCACAATTACTTGGAAAATAAACGTTATTTTTGCGCCATCCTGAGAAAAAAACTATCAATACCTCATGGAGCGTCGAGTCTATGTCATCGTCCCATGCTGGAGCTTCCGCGTCATCTAGATCACCGAGTTGCGTACTTAGAGGCTACAAAAGACCATATTAGCCCGAAAAGAAATTCTTGAATGGGATTTTTTAAATCTCCTACCACTAACATTAATAGTGGTTAGCAACAAAGGAAAATAGCTGTTCGTGAAACGCGAACAGATCACCAAGTAATACTCAGTGTTGACAAATAACACATATGTAGTCTTAGCATCATTTTTTCTTTACAAGTGACTTAAATGACATTAAATTTTTAAATCCTTTAGCTGCTTAGCAGTAAATAGCTGGCTGTGGAATTTTTTTCAGCAGTTTCCCACCTGCAGATAGAATGGATGAGATAAAGAATCAGGATGATGGTGAAAAAAAGTAGTCATCCTTATACACCTAAATCTGAGAAATAACATGTGGTACTAGAGAATAAAAAAACAATTGGCACTGCTATCCATGAAGTAGAAACAATAAAACTGTCAGACATGTTAGATTCGCTCAACCACATGCCTCAAAAATTGGAAATTGGTCTATAAAGAAATCACAAATTCCTCCAAGGGGAGAAAACTTTTTAAAGCATCGTTTTTGTGCAATATTTCACACGTGTTCGCACGTAAGCTCAAATGACATTATGGTACTCAGAAGAGTTACTATTGAAGCTCTTGTGTACCACATTTCGGTGCTGCACTAAACGTAATTTCGTTCGATTTAAAGTGAATCATTGCCAATAACTCCCATTTGACCACGTTTTCTTTTCTTGAGCACAAACGACACGATGAATACTTCCTACGATTATATACTAATAAAAACTTATAATATTATTTAAATCGCCTCCTCGCTGTTCCTCAAGACATCCAGAATTTAGCCTTGCATCAAAAGCCCGTCATTCTCCGAGAAGACCTTCAATCACGGTGTTCACTCATGCGTCCGCTTATGGTAACCGATTTACACTAAAACGACATCACACCTGACCGACGATTGAAGACGAACGCGGACATTATTAGGTTTTCTGCAAATGCGCGTGAAATCGAAGGTTTTTATAGAAAACGGTGAACATGAAATGTGGGGGAAGGTATAGGAGAGATCCCTTCTCCGACTGTCTTTGTCTGCGCGAACTTATCTAAACACATACATCCTGCACCGCTCCGGCGCCTGACTGTCCGTTATGAAAAACCTCCCTCATTATCCACCGGCGCCATGACACGGCCTATAGATGCGATACGGTTTCGATTCGCTTTCATTATCGCACCTAATCTCGCGTTAGAAACAATAGTCATATCGTTTAACTTGACGACCGGTTTCCTTGCGCAATAGTACGGCTGTCAGAAAGAAAAGTCACACGAAGAAAACTCAAGGTGAAGCAACACTGTCACCATGAGCCGCTAAGTGATATTCGTTAAATGATAAGCATCATTCTAGAACTCAATAAAGAGGCATAAATATTCTGGAACTCAATCCCAGAAAAAAAATCAGCTGAGACAATGAGAAGTCGAGATCTGCATCCACCCCACGAAGTAATCTATCAGAAAATCGTTAGAAGCCATCTATCGTGAGAATCTCTGACTCAAAACGCAGTAACAGAAAGCAGAATTTACTAACGACGAAAAGTCAAAATAACAAATGTACGACTTCCTGTGAAAAGTGCCAGATTTGAATGAAGTTCAACCATAAGGAACAGTCAGTGCCGAATGTGCACTCTCAAATTTCTAGCACCTTTTGAAGTTAATTCTCGGAGGAGATGAAGTGACACGGATGACCACCATCACTCTTCCCTATTGAAGCAATTAAGGAACGGAAATGACCAGCCAGGCCTATGAAAAGAGAAGTAGTAGTATTCTTGAATGAGAATATAGGTATCGAAAAGCCCACCGATTTCCTACGAAACGACATTGATCTAACGACGCAATCACATAGAACGTTCAACACTTGAAGACAACTAATCCAGACATTTCTGGAAACTTTGCGAACAATAAAAGCGGATGATATGAATTGTCGAGTGATCAGATCGATCACAAGGAACACGCGCAGAGAGAACCCACATCTGGCACTTCATGACAATCATCCTTCATACCTCCACCGCCTTCGCCGATTCCGGATCTTCAAAACCTCTGCGCAAACATTTACGCTCAAGAGCGGCAATTATGGAATTGTACGTAATTGGTCCAAGCAACCAAAAAAGAATCCGTGTCGTAAGCTGGTTTTAATGCAAACTTACTTAGTTACCATTCAGAACCATTCAGAAATGGACAAGAAAGACTATTGCACTGTTCGGGCCGTCTGTTCACATTAAAGATCTTTATTTTCTGGCGCACCCGTAGAGGAAGTTTTTTGTCATTTCATTAGTCTTAGTTGAGCGATTCCAGTGAACAAAAACAAGTGTTGTGAAAGTGTGATGCTAGCAGCGAAAGTGTGGCGATTTCCCACCCGAAGGTAGTGAAAACCGTCGCCACGCCCATAGACGGGATGGTAGCGAGGGCACCACTACGCATAGCTCCACCGTCTCCGATGTCGCATAGCGTTTTCCATTCTGACCGAGAATTTTGTTTCAGCATCCCTAAAACGGAGACCTTTTTTTTCTCGACAATTTTCTCCATCAATACGCATTTTGCTAATGACAACCGTAACGCAACGTTACGCAAATTACATTGTCTCTTATTTCAGACATGTTGCGATTGCTTTTCGCACTCACTATCCCCACTCTCACCTATGCAGCCGTTCAGTGTTATGTTGGACAAAAACTATTTAGTTATGAATCGAATAATGTTAGTTCTTTTCCTCTCCAGCTTCCATTCTTTTGGTGATGACTTATGTTTGACTTCGATTTCCAGGCGATCTGCGCCCGATTCATCCCCTACCACTGTGCTGCTCAATGTGAGTGGCGCAAAAACTGCTCTACTCACACCTCATTCACGGCTTTTCACGGAAGACGAACATTCGTTTCCGGGCTTTTGATCAATTCTAAGTCTTTGATGGTTCTGTGCTGTGCTTCTCTGGCGACAAGACTTGAGACAGGTAAGAAAAAAGTTCATGACATTCCTTCTCTGGTATTTGAACAGTTTAGCTCGGCAAACTTTTAAAACAGTTCCCTTCCTTGCAGTAATCTGTGAAATCACATTCACATGATTGCTTCCTGTTACATAAAAGTATTAGTGCCAATATTCAACTTTTTTCGTTTTTACTGCTTGTTGCTGAGCTGCTTTAACGTTTACCGGTACCCTAACGAGAGAAAAATATGTTTCTTTCCTGGAAAACAACTCTCACTATACATAAATTTCACTGAATCGACCAGAAAATTACATCTTGGCCCCTCGACTTTTTCCTTTTCGAGATACAAAAATTCTATCAGAGTTCTCATCAACGCAAAATTTTCATATCCTCTCTTATGTCTACTGAAATCAATCCTCTTTAAACCACACACCTCAACTTCTGATCCGTTCATTAGTGAAGATCAATGCTTTGAAAAAAAAGTCCTCATACTCACATTTTTGAAAACAAACCAGAGAACCAGAAACCTTTCTTCGATTCCAAGAGAACTCTTTCTAACACGCTGGGTGCTCATGAAGCGAATTTTTATTTCATATATATGTATATATATATATATATATATATATATATATATATATATATGACGCGAGTGTAGCGCAGTTGGCAAGAGTTCCATGGTGGCTGCATGGTCGATGTTTCGAAACCGCACTAGTGCCAACCAAACCTTTCGCTCCTCCGGAGTCGGCGAATTGGTGCCAGACTTGTCTGGGAGGATAAAAACACTGGCTTGATCATCGGGAGACCCCGAGAAGTCATTGTATAGGCTAACACTCGTTCGAAAACCCCAACGATTAGGAATTGCAGTAAAAACGCGCTGGCATTGGCGTTTCCCAAGCGGATTGATACGCCAGACTTTATCCTTTATATATATATATATATATATATATATACTTGAAAATCCGAGTTGATCCCATCAAAGTAGTAATTGTTCGCTTTTAAGAAAACTGTTGAGAAATGGGCGAACGAAAAATAGCACCATACATCTACAAATATAACTAAAGGGCCGTAGACTAAGTGGAAGCATATTCAACTTGTATTTTAGATGATAGTGGTCGTGAAAAATGTGTATGGAGGGACACAGAATCAATTGCCGTGCTGGGACCATCGATCCGTACAAACCCCGTGCTCGCTCCAAATCATTATATCAGGTAGTGTTTTCGGAGAAACAAAGTGAGAAGAAAAAAAAAACGTATAACTGATCCTGCAATTCAGAGATGTCAAAATGGAACGAGATGGAGTTTCAAGAATCGATGTGACTTTGGAAGTATGCCAATATCAAACCGAAAGGGAACACTGCACAGTCGACGTTAGCTGCTCCAGATTCATCGGTTTTGGCGACTTTCCACATAAAATAACTGTGCCTTTCAGAAAATGACCGAAATTGAAAGGAAGAGATTTAATATCCTACAGTTGAAACTGCAACACAGCGAAGCGAGTAAGCCCGTTGCACAAAAAACAGTAGAAACGGTGAAGACTACAAGTGAGGATAAGAATGCCGGTGACTGCGAATCTCTCTCACACAGTATGTTATTACACCATCAAATTACTAGTACACAATTTTCATCACTAGAGCCTTACCACGACATGAAACACAGTGTGGTTGCGCGAGCGGCTGCGCTCCAAGCGACGCAGTGCAGATATAGATAGCGGTTGGAATCGAGATGGGACCATCGCGAACTGCAACGATGAATGGCGCTAGCTTGCGGTCCTCACTCCTCCTCGATCCTAACCGCTACTCTCTTCCTCACTCCTCCTCGATCCTAACCGCTACTCTCTTCCTCACTTCTTCGAGCGCAGCCGCTTACGCAAACGAATCACCTTCTATTGATCCATGAAATGAAAATTTAGGTGACTGTGGAAAGGAAATTCAGTCGCACATTCAAGCGTGTTGCAAAGACCAACCAAACTGCGACAACGAATGCATCAATAACGTCGAAAAAACACTAGTAAGTTTAGAGTATTTGCCATTACGTTTACATCTAGATATACGATGCGAGGACTAAATATAGGATTTTCATCTAAAGTGATCTATTGTTGAACAAAAAGGTGTACAGTAACGTATGCGCAAAGAACGGCAGCAAACAGCTGAAGCAAACAACTAAGAGGTCCACCCCAATTTTCACAACAAGTACAGCGAAGTTGCTAAAATATGGTGACTTGTGTCAAATAGAACATTTTTGTGAGATCCATACTTAGAATCCCTCATAATCCTATGGCTATGTTTGGACTTCCTTAACCATTTTAAATATTACGGTGTTTTGCAATTATGGAGAAGGCCTTGTGTACCCAAATTAAAGGCATCACCCCACGAATCTGAGGTGGTGCGGGTTTCAGGTGGGTTATGCTTATACGGGATCGTAGATTATGAAGAGGGGGAGGGGAGGGGGTGATTCCTCCCATTTCTTCCTAATTGCCGTAAAAAACGATCGGAAAGATACGGCTTCGAGCGTTCTGGTGCGCTATTTTCTACAACGAGTTCGATTGGAGCGCGCCAGCCTTGTGCACGCGCCGCATCTTCCGGGCCGTTTTTAGCGGCAATTAAGAAGAAATGGACGGAATCACCCTCTCTCCATAACCTATCTATCCCATATAAGAATACTCCACCTGAAATCCGTACCACCACAGATTCGTGGGGTGATGCCTTTAAGGGACATGTCGACACATCCCTGTTAATGGGTATGCGGAATCATACACGCTAGTATAGTCCGAGCCGCTTCTCCGTCCCCCTTCAGGTTTGGACGGTTGACGGAAGGATCCTCATCACTTGAGTTGCATCCCATGAGCAAGATACCCTTCACCTGAAGAGAGTCAGGTTCCTCTCCATCGTACCTATTTCTGGAATAGATTTCGTTGGAACTCTTTGCACACGTCTGCACCAAATTTTCATGGCTTTCGTACTGACAAAATGGCAATTGTCACTCAGTAAACGCGCGACAACGGCAGACTGGCGCGGCAGTTATGCAAGTACCACAGTGTGTAGTAGTTAACTGTGAATCTTTCAGTAAAAGAACTTCACTCGAATTACTACGACGCTACAACAGCTAATGTTCTTCCATGTAAGTTAGCAACTGTAGTTATACTGCGCAAGTACAATACCAGTCACAAGGAAGTATAAGGGTAGCTTCTACGACAGATTGCATGGACTGTATGCATAAATGTAGGTATTAGGGATCAAGATCGTTTCCATGTGGTCAATGTGAAATGGTGACCGTAAATAACATAACAAAATTAAAAACACAAGGATCATTCATATACGTTGTGATGGACATTACATATAAGAAACGGAGGGATTTATAGAATCTAGCTTCATTTCAACGAAAAAAGTTCAGCTTAGATCTGATAAATGCCAGACCAACCAATGTGAATGGTCCTTGTGCAAAAACGTGCAATTTTCGAGGATAATTAACGAATCAGGCTTGCAAATGAGAAGTTGTTGTGGAAATCTAGTGTGGAATGGACATTAGAAATTACAAGTAATCAACTAAGAAGCTCAAATGCGCAAAAAAAGATTACATTTACTTGACACCAGTCTTTGCAAATTAATAGGGAAACTGCGTAACAACAGTTCCTTTTTAATGTCAAAATTTCTAGAAACAACAACTTACCACTGTTGCACTCCAAGAAGAAACAAAGTAGGAAATGAAATGAAAAGATGATGGATAGCAAATAGACAATGAAATGATAAAATGAGAGACAGCAAGACAGCTTCAGTTACTGGCTGCAATGAAAAATCTGATATTTCCAAAACGCATCTTATCTTCCGGGAAATCCAAACATACTACGAAATTTTTCTATGCTGAGCTGATTCAGTGGTCACCCTCTCAAATAAGGACAGTTTACGAAATTCCAATAGTGTTATTTCAGCTGGATGAGACTGTCCGTAACAACAAAGGATGCACATCAGAAGAAGTTCGACTCGGCCTTGACTGTTTCAGCCGCAAAATCAACAATCACATCTCATGATACAGTACCATCTCATTTCGATACCATTTTTCAAACTTGACTATTTAATATGCAATAAACACACGAACATTGAACACTTACAATTTCAACGTTTGAATCTCCCATATATCCAAATAAGTTTCTATTTTCCTCTGATTTTTGCGAAGAGACCTTTGGTTTCAGCATAATCTGCAATCAAATGGTTAACCACTGTTTCTGTTTTCTTGGACAGACAAGACCGAAGGTAACAAATAAAAGGTAATTCAAAAAGAAATAAGAAGCACCTTCTTTGCTTTCTTAATGTCCGGCTGCATATCATTGAAGAAATCGATATCGTCACTTTTCGTGTTTTGATTCGATTCGGTCTCAATTATTCAACATAAATGTGGTAACACAACATAAATGAAACTAACGAAGGTCCCGAAATACCTTTTTGCGCCTCCATTCTTCAATTTTGTCTTCAACAGCTTGTTTTTCGCCCCAACGATCATCCCAATCTGACGACGTAACAGCACTGGGGTAAGGATCATCAGGAGCTGATTGACGTACGACGACTGAACAAAATCATCCAATCTTATGACAAAGTCGAAAGTGAACGGTTGTGAATGAAAATCTAAAAACTAACCCGTAAAAGGCAGTTCGCCAATATTCTCACGTTTCCGCATGAAACACATAACCCTCTTGAGAAGGCCAAGTATCGATTGAAATAGACGGATTACTCGGCCACATAGTAGCGAGGCCAAACTCATAGCTGGCCTCCTAGTTTAACAAATGACATTTCGCAAGTGAAACCAAACGAGAATAAACTATTAAACACATTCCGATCGGGGAAAAAACTCCTCAACAAGATGAATTTTCAACAACAATCAGAACGGGTGCCGACTAGATCCACCGAATGTGGATTCATCGGCCACTTCATCCTTAAATACGTGCTGATTCTAACAAAAAGAATGTGGAAGACCACACCAAGGCTAATGAGTGCAATTCAGAAGAAACCGCGGACGCAGACGCGACATTTGAATTAGCATTGGGGCGTGGAATCTCTCAGGGCTGTTACTACTGTTTTCCTCGCGTCCACGACCTGGACGGTTTGTCCTGCTTGATCAAGAACGCTAACCTCTTAGAAAAACCACCGAGGTAGATTCTGATTGGACGTATTGTGGCGGTTTTTTTTTCTGCGGAGCAACGCATGTCGCAAAGTTGCCTTTGCCTGTTCTGGTATTCACTATAGTAAGATCTGATACACATAGTCGGGTCAAGACGACATGAAGCACGATGCAATTACGTAAGTGGCTGCGCTCCAACCGACGGTGTGGAGGTAACGGATAGAACCGAGGTGGTACCATCGCGAACTACAGCGATGTGAGATTCTAGCATGAGTCTCCACTCGATCCTAACAGTTAGGCTCCTCCGTACCGCTCCGAGCACAACCGCTTACGCAAATGCACCGAGCTTCACTCCGTTTTGACTATACTATACACGTCGCGGTTGGTACGGTATGGTCTTAAGATGTATCATTCACATATATGCAACAGTAGTGTGTATCACATCGGAAGAAACGAAGAAAACATTAAACACTTCCGGTGTTCATTTGTGGATGATGGTCTCACTTCTTCACTTAGTGTTACTTCTTGCAAATTCCGTCACACAAATGTGTAATGGACACACATTTGCAGAAGAAAAAATTCAAACAAATGTGACATGACCGCGCAAGCACGAGAGGAACCGTGCATAAATGCATCAAATCAGGATATTTTGTGGCTACAAACCTTAGCGAATAGCCCTTCCGTTCGAGACCATACAAATATGATTCCTGAAACGAAAGGGCGACGGATGTCGGTAAACTTCTGGAATTGTTAAGCATATAGCAGTATTGCAATAGATGTCGCCGTTAGCGAAGTGGCATGAACTTTTGTTTGACATCCTTTTTTTGTGGAAAATCACAAGAACTCTCATTTTTGCGTGAAATGTTTACAGACAACGGAGTGGTAAAATTATATGATGGAAATCTTAAGATCCGAGAACTGGACACAACTCGTTCCATGCAGCGGACATTGGCGCGTATACGAGATTACGTCTTTGTTGGTTTGGAGAAATGCAACCTCGTTGTTGCTTGTGGCGATTATTAGGCTAATTTTTGGATGCAGTCAACATTTTCACAGTAAAAATGTGTAAGTAGTTTCTCGTCTCATCACATATCCCACTAAATAATACCCTACAAAAAGTCCTAGGCCTATTTTAATCAAACTTATTTGGTAAAAGGAGACACAGTCAGTAAAACACAGAACTTTCTTCATACTAGACAAACTTTATCGATAAAGTCAAAGACAAGGAAGGGATGCAGAAAAGTTCTGCTACTGTCGAGTAGAAAGGTGAAATCAATACTTCTTCGTCTGGGCAACATCTTTGATCGATTCGCCAGAGATCACGAGTCGGTTTGACCTTCGTTCTCACAACGTTCTACACTTTCTGGCCCACTCCGCCAATTGAAGATCCATGTTGGAACAGTCTGCGGAATACTATTACACGTGAACGCTTCCGAATTCGTATCCAGTTGCTGGGACCCCTTCCCCTGAAAAAATGATCCAACATAAGGCGTGGAATGTGCGTTACGCCAAGCAACATATATTAGGGTCAAAACGATATGAAGCGCAGCGTAGTTGTGTGTGCGGGTGCGCGCGCGGTGCGGTGGAACATAGCGGTTGGGGTCGAGTGAGGACCATCCCTCGCTTCAGTTCGCGGTGGTCCCATCTCGATTCCAACCGCACGTCTTCACCGCGCCACTTCGACCGCAGTCGCTTACGCAACTGCACCATGCTTCATTACGTTTCAACCTTACTATGGACGGGTCAGAACGACATGAATCACGAGTGTAGTTGCGGTGCATTTGCGTACGCGCTCGAAACGGCGCGGTGGAGGCAGCAGTTGGGACCGAGGTGGGACGGTCGCAAACTGCAGCGATGGGTAGTGCCAGCAAGGGTTTCACCATGCTCCTGGCCACTACCCTCCACCGAAGCGCCTCGAGAGAAGCCGAGTACGCAATTGCGTACGTGCTTCCAGTCGTTTTGACCCTACTATATGTGTGTCGAATTCGTCGTAGATGTGCAAGGACTGGACAATATAACCTTTAAATATTCTTACGGTAGATTTCATTATTTGATTAGAGAATTAATCATAGAAAATTCAGTATAGAATCCAAACCCGTATAAAACTACATCAAATGAGATTGTGATAAGATATGACATGGCAGAATCATTAATTGTGAGTATTTGTAGAACCTCAAAGTTATCTAAGAGTTAAACATTCGTTATCACGAGTGTTTCGTGTCCTGGAGGCGTGGTCGCTGCCCTTTCGGTGCTCTCTGATTCTTCCACAAATGTTCTGATCCTGAGACTTCGAGGGAAGACAGATCTGTTTCCGTCCGGAATAGATTTATCTGCTGCGCTTCTAAGCTCAGTAACGAATAGCTCCTGTTCATCTTGCAGAGGTGAAATTAGTTGGCGCAGTTCAAAGGTGTGATAAAATACAAGGCACGTCCTTCCTGTAAACTTTGTTCTCCACATCATATTTTCTAATCATCTAATATCAATTTCCTGTCGAAAGCGGGGTTTCTGAGCGAAATTAATGAACACTCTACGAATTTCATGGAAAAACCCTTTAAAAAACCAGCAACTACCGCCATTTTGTCATTGGCTACAGTAAGTTGAAATGTAGAAAATGTAGTAAATGCATTAACAGGACTTATGCGAGAGGGAATTCATAAAGGATTGAAGAGATGAGCAGCCACCCAATTTAAAAACTACAATTCATGGCTCCGAAACATTGCCACACAGGAAATCTACGCACTTTTCCATCACGGTGGCAATAAAGCGTGTCTGCCTTTTGTTTGAATTTTCTCGCCATATTTTCTTGCTTAAAATGGTGCCGTTATGATTTCATCTCTTGGCTTTGATGTGTAGTTGCTCGGTTTGATTTCATCAACCACTGGAAGTGAAAGGAAAGAAAGAATAGAGAACATCATCAAACTAGCAAGTCTTGCGTTACACACTATTTTTGCAGTTGAACCATGCTGTTGTTAGTGCAGATTTTAGATGCAGTTTATAAAAATCCTTGGAAAAAAAACACTTGTCAGCTGGAACCTATTTCAATATGTGCCCATGCACTTTTCCACTAACAATTAGAAAACTGGAAAAATTTGTTTATTTTTAGGAAATATTTTTTTATTTTTAGCTGACAAAATTCTTAGTTACAAAAATTTTTCTTTCCGTAGGAATTTTCTTTCTAAGGTTAACCTCATATACGTAATCGTTGCTTCCGATGTTATGTAAAGTTTCTCGCGTACTTCTGTTAATTAGACTAGACCTGTTGAATGTATTTGTTTCAACTTTTTTTCTTTCACAATCCCTTCTTCTTACCTCATAAATGTTTCTTTTATATCTGCATACATGTAGTGTCATTTGAATTTTATTTACATCTTAACGGTTTCGCTTTAATTCGCGGCATTGTTTCTTCTCCTAACTTTTTCTTTTGACTCAAAGTTTCGAACTGGCTGCCGTTATACAACAATCCGGAACTGTCTTCGCTGTGCTAACTCCTGCTGCCTGCTGCAAGTGATGTAACGGGAAGGATCCTCCTAAAGGTTGGGGTTTGTGCCAGATCAACGCGTTGTCGTTGCTTCTGCTTCAGAATTTATACTCAATTTGCGCTGGTGTATATACGCGGTTTTAAACCTTTTCCAAATTCCAGTTTGTATTAACATATGCTTCTTTTTGATTACTTCCGAGATCCGTTAGCGTGATTTATACAAGGCCACTGATTTTATCCGTTAACTAGCCGTTCATGGAAACAGTTGCTCCAGTTGTATATGGTGGTGTGTGGCAATATGTTATATATATATATATATATATATATATATATATATTCTGAGTTTTTCTCTTTCGTGTTTTTTCTTCCGTTTATTTGTTAGACTTTGCTTCTTTTGTTTCATTCATGTGTTACTTCTTGCTTTCCAGTGTATTAATCAGTAAATTAAAGCATAAAAGGACAAACTCTCTGGCGTATCAATCCGCTTGGGATGCGCCAACGCGTTTTTTACTGTAGTTCCTAATAGTTGAGGTTTTGGAACGCGTGTTAACCTATACAATGACTTACAGAGACCAGCCGATGACCAAGTCAGTGTTTTTATCCTCCCATACAAGTCTGCTACCAGTTTATCGACTCCGGAGGGAAGAAAGATTCGGTGGGTATTAGGGCAGTTTCAAACCATTGACCGTTCGGCTACAACGGACCTTTTACCGGTTGCGCTACATCCTATTTATTTACCTATTTAGTAAATTAGTAAACAAATAACGGGAAATAAATGAAAACCTCATTTCAATTACGTAGCACATGAACGCGTGAATGGTTCAAGGTTCAATCTGTCCTGAACTCTTGCAATGATGTTTACCCCTTTGATTCCGGCCTTATCTCGGCAATCCAGTGCACTTCCATGTGGTCAAGTACCTAAACCTCTATCTGTGTTTGATACGGGGCGGCCCCACTCACGTTGTCAGTATGGGTGTCGCACGGGAAGCTAACCTCGTCACTATCCAATTTCTTCTCACTTATGTTTACGCCCAGGTATGTTAGTTGAATTTTTTTTTATTTCAGATCATTCCTTATTTTAAATGCTCCACGAGAAATTCTTAGTTTTAACAGAAAAAAAACGAAAGAAATGTTCATCTATTTTTATTATTTATTTGCGGTATTTTGTAGAACAAATGGCACTTGTCTTCAGAATTTCAATTAAAAGGGTACTATAACAAAATATGTTAACTAACTTGTCAGTAATTGTTGTTCTCATGTTTACACTGGATAATCTTTGCAAATTCGCGATAAGCACATATAGTTTTTGGTTCCATTGGGCAAAATAAGCTTTAGAGGAAGTACATATTGTTGTTATTAGTTTTAATATGCATGAAATACAAATATTAATAAAATCAGTAGCTTTAAACTTTCATCACCTACTGATGCTTACAAATAACTGTGAATTCTTTTTTTTGTATATAGTCTTCGAGTAGATCAGCTCATTTGATCTATCGATAATTCGCTCATTGACATTGCACGGAATTGATTTGACTGGTTCGTCTTAAGAAAAGATTTGTTACTTTTCAAAAAAAAAAAGAAAAACAATGAGAAGTGAGGAAAAGAAGGAAGAGAACGAAAACAATAAAACATAAGTTTGTTGTGCGTCAAAGGTTTGTTTGATATGTAACTCCCATGGATACTTTTTTCTATGAGAAAAGGATGCCAGTGTATATTTGATCCCATTCTTACATATATTGTTTTCCTCCAGATATTGTTTCGTTTGTCTTTCGAATTACTCATTTTTTCCTCGATATGTTTGCACTTTTGCTCTTTCGAAAACTGATTTGATCTACTCGAAATGCGACTTATTCTGACTTGCTTTGGATTTAAGTACAGCTGCTTTTGACGGTTTTCCTCTTTTTTGATTTTGCAACAATTTATATCTGTGACGTACTTTCACAGGAATCTTGATCTCAGTGTGTAAAGATACTGAATATTCATGATATAGAAATTTGAAAAAAAAAACTAACAAAATATCTGAGGTTTAGTTTTGATGAAAATTACATGTACTACCCGTTTGTTTGATACTACCAGTTTCAAGCAATTGATGTCTCAAATAACCGTTTCCCCGTAAAAATCCTTGTTCTCTCTCTCACGCTGATTAATTTTCTTATCAGGTCATTACAAGATTTTTGAATTTCCATTAACGACATCGTTTCTTGTGAGCGTTATCAGTTCCTCGGTGTAAACCGCTTGAAACAATTCGAAACACATAATTTGTACTGATTCGTAAAATCTTTTATCACTATTTTATTGTCCAGAAACGAGATCAAAAATATATGACCTGGAAGATATCTGCATTTCTAGGAGAAGACATCCACAAATTCTTTCCCTTGCTAACTATTTATTCAAAACTAAGCGAATTTCTGCGAATATAATCGATTTTCAAGGAAATACTCAAGAAAGCAAAAAATAGAATTTCAAGTATTTTTCCAGATACTATATAAGCGTTGTCACGGTTATTCTCGGAGGTAGCGCTCAATTCTATAGTTATGGTATAGTCAACCCTGCACAACGACTTCTAACATCTTGGATTAATGAAACTTACATTGAAAGGTGACTTAAGTGTTTATTGTCTCGGTTGTGGATTGAGATCTTTTCGAAACATCTCGGCTTCATTTGTTTCCGATTACATTTTCGTTATCCTAGATATGGTGGACCTTTAACACTAACCGAATCAAACTTCCTATGGTCTTTTGTGGTATCCAGCATAGCAATAGGTGCTATACTAGGAGCAACTCTTACCGGGTTGGTTCAACGCACACATCTTTTCCTATTGTTTATGGACACATAAACACTCATTATACCATTTATACATGGATGGAGTTAACCATTCAGTTCCTGACCATCATTCACTATTTTGAGTAGGCATCCAGATAAAAAAAAATGTCGTATTGATTGAGAACAGCATTTGATTTTTATCCTAAACTAAGCACCATTTCTACAGTACAATCGCAGAAAAATTTGGCAGACGAGATGGTTTGATTGTGAACGGTGTATTCAATGTGTTCGGTGCGATATGTGAGCTTTTATCGAAACAGCTGAGGTAATTGGTTTTCTACTACTCAAGTACGAGTGAAACACAACTACATACGAATTCTTAGATCTCCTGAACTTCTTATTGTGGGAAGGTTCATATTCGGAGCAAATATGGGACTTACATCTGGCCTTGTTCCCATGTATCTCATGGAAATTACTCCCGTGAAACACCGCGGTCAAGCTGGAACTCTTCATCAGGTAATCCCCTCCTGCTCAAGTTTGTTGATTCCTAATGGAATTATTGTATCCAGGTAGCTGTAGCGTTCTCGGATTGGTTTTCTCTGCTGATAGGCCTCCCAGAGGTATTAGGAAATGAAGAGATGTGGCCTCTCGCCTTTGCTCTTCCTGGCATTCCAGCACTCGCGCTATGTTTTATTCTCCCCTTCTGTCCTGAGTCACCGAAGTACACCCTCATAACACTTGGCGACAGAGAACGGGTCAGAATTAGGAATGGGATGATATACTAGTTCAACCATTTTATGAAAAAAATGTGATTTTAGGCACTCCGCGATGTCACCAACTTAGTAAACCCGGATGATGTGGAACCAATGTTTGATCGATTGGTGAAGGAAGCTGCTTTGGATCGAGTATGTTGCATTCTAGTTAACCTTACTTTTCTGGCGCTATACCTTCTCACGAGTAGTCCAGTGGAGGATTGAATTCATTTACGTATGTGTACAATAGCAATTTGTGTAGTTGTAAGCGGAATGATCGTATCCTCAACCAATGTTTTCTAGCAAGTGATACCCGGAAGTTAGCTCCTGGAAGCGGAATCAATAGTTATTAGGAATTAAGAGAGAACAAAATATTTATTTCTGGAAGTAAGTAGTTAAATCAGGTCTTTAAGGCTGTGAACTCTGCGGGCAGCCTAAGACCTAACCATTAGCCTAAGAGGATCTGTGACATGTAAGCTAAATTACTAAGAGTAAAAAAGGAAGATAAAGCTCCCAGAAATAAGAGCGCGGTTGAGTGCTTCCCCCACCCCAACTACATTTCCTCACAATAAAGTTTTATTTAAGAGCTAAATTGGTTTTATAATTTTACGAATAAAAATTTTGGAAAAAAAATTTGAATGTATGAATGCACATGTTTTGTAAGCAGGCACCAGTTTTTTACATCAGTATTCATGACGAAAATCTTATGTTACCAACACGAGAAATCGACTGTTTCAAATGTTTAGTCTAACAAAGGCACGTTGCGAGAACTCCTCACAGATCCTCAGTTACGAATCCCGCTCGTGGTCTCTGTACTAGTAATGATCGCCCAACAGTTTACTGGATGTACAGCTGTCTTTGCCTTCTCGACAGAGATGTTCCTGAATGCGGAGCTCAGCCCGTGAGTAACTGTTGTGTTTGTTTGAATGGAAAATTTGACAGTGTTGCACAAGATACTAGTTTTTTTTTTCAGTGAAGTGGCTCGCTTTAGTACTCTTGGCATTGGGATTGTTTACTTTTTATTTGCTTGTTCAGCACCTTTTCTAATCGAAAAAGTAAGTCACATATGAATAATTTGAATTAAAAAGCAGTCATGAAAGTGGTCCGTAGTTGTTAATATGTCCATTACGCCAAACTAAGATAATATCAGACAGAGGTAAACAATAGTTCACCTGTTAATGACAACCTTAGCAAGAAGAAAAGTCTATAGGTCCCTACATACATAGATCTATTGTAAATTCCATAAATTAGGACTGGGGTTCGCTGACTATTTTTAAGTGGACTGGTCGCGGAGAACGGAAAAAGTGGAGGCAACAGTCCTGAAAGAGAGGATCGTGGAAGCATGACTCAAATAATAGTTCAGCAGTAATCTCAGATTAGTTACTCACACTGCCTCTTGGATGCCCACCATAGGAGAACTGCACGTGTCCAGAACATGTAGCCCACGTTTTCGCTACATTTAGTCTAGGTAATAGTCTTTTAAAAGTACCTAAATTCCACAGTTCCTAATTTTTTACTGTTTGATTGTTACATTTTCATAGTTCTTTCCTCTTCCAAATACACAAAGTTTATAGCAAAAAAAAAACAAAACAAAAATGAAGGGTTTTTTCCTGAAAAAGTATTTGGATAGGTATTAAACACAAGTAAGGTAACCGTTCTGAACCCGCTACTTCATATTTTTCACGAAAGACTATGACTGAGGGAAGAGGGTAGAGAGAGTGATGATGTTAAGGAGCAGAGCATGAGTTGCTGGACGTGTCACAGTCTTCCGTGGACACCAAGACCCACCAACTTCTCCAGGTAATCCTGGCAGGAGTGAAAGTTTCCTAGAGCAAACTGCAAAAAGGAACTCCCTCTCTAAGGATGGCACCTTTTCTTTCAGAATAGATAATCGATAAGTTGCAATCTTCTACGAACCCGGGGATTTCTCGCGCCATGATCAACATGGTCATCCCCACCGCGAGAAAGAACGTTGGGCGAGGTGACCACTCCCGATTTCTGGATCCCGCATGGAGAAGCACCATCCATCTTGCAACTCCCACAAAAGCTGCGCTACCCCAGAAGACTTTATTGTGCTGCTTTGGGAGCTCGCGCAAGATATTGATCGTAGTATTGACGCAGTTTGTCAAAGCTGGAGATCAAAATTGATCGAAATTCCATGGCTCAAAGGATTTTTTTCACAACCAAACAACAACCAAATCAATCTGATACATTCGTTCTGGATTCGCCAAGAATGTATTTAAATCTTAAATCGTTGCACGATTCAGGTAGGACGACGTCCATTATCGCTATTTCAACTAACCAGCTGTCTCGTCGCTCTTGTTCTTCTCTCCTTTTTGACGTTCCTGCAGAACACGTGGAATGTGAGTATTTCCGGAAATTTCTCACTATTAGGTGCGTCTTTGCATATAGGGCGCTTCCATTTTTAAGGAATTTTCATCTTTGACACTCTTATTCAATTCTTTGTAATAATAAAGTTCAGATTACTTGGGTCAGCTACGGGACAATATTTGCTCTTGTAATGTATATGTGTGTTTACGGTGTTGGTTCACCGATACCTTGGATAATTACTAGTGAGCTATTTTCTCAACAGGTCAGTTTTGAAGTCACAAATTCTAACTATAATTCGCCTTTGTTCGCAGTTTTCCTGCTATAATTAGGATGTTTAACTCGTAGAGCAAGAAAAAACTTCCTGAAATTTTATTATGCCAAAATATCAGCTTTCAAGTTAATTAAGATTGTAGATCAAATCCGTGCTTGGTCCCCAGGAGTCAAATTTTCAATAGTTTTTCTATGTATTGGTAAGATAGTTATAAATCTTTTTGAATGCAAATATGAGAGGTTAGCGCAGCGTTCGCCATTGTTGAAAAAAAAGTTGATTATACGATGTTGAAATAGTTGTTGCTTGGGAGCACAGACGCTAGCCCACTATTAAATTTCACATCATTTAAGGATACTAGTCAATTGAACAGCGTCATCAAATAAATAATAAAATTTAACGATAAAACTAGGATTTTGTTACTGTCTGAAGCTATAGAATGCTAAAGCTCTGGTTTATCACAAGCATGCATGTTATGAATGTGAATAGGCGGTACGTGTAACAACCTGCGATTATAGTGATATTTCTCGTACATTTTTGAGAAAAAAATGAATATGCATCTTCGCTCCACTACCTGTATTTTCCGTCAAATTCGTAATCCTAGTTTACACGCACCCAAAACGGTTTTTAAGAAGTTGACACGCATTCACTTCTAGCCATTTGAATTCCCAATGAGGAACGTATATAGCGGGATAAACGTATGTACGAGTGGCATTTGCTGTGCATCGCATTTCCGGAAACACCGTCTTCCCCTTCCGTGACGTAAAACATTCAGTTAGACTAAATACATAGACATATGCTCACGTATTCATGTGTGTTAATCGATGTCTATAAAGAACGAACGTGCTCCTACTGAAATTGCTGGTATTTAAGTTATTCAGCATATAGATTAGTAGATGTAGCTGAATAATCATAAAAGAAAACATGTCCAAGCAGTCACGCAACTGAAAGAGCTTTCAATGGCCTCGGTCCAATTTTTGAAAGGCAAGAAATCATAGATTGTTCTTCAAAAAACCGCTACAGAAGATTTCGCTTCGACTATAATATTTCTAGTATTTTTACTATTAATGCCCACTTCAAATAATTTAAGAAATCTTTCTACAATGAAGGAAATTCGTAAAATTTTCGGAAATTGTTACTTCACAGTTTTTTTTTTTCAAATTCATTTTTATAAGTTAGTCTCGTTCTAGTTTCGATCGACAGCGGTGACCATTTCCGTCTTTGTAGCATGGATGCTCGCATTTTTCATTTCAACTATATACTTACCATTCCAACAGGTAAGTTTTTGGTTAAAAAATATGTACGAGTAGATAGAAAGGAGTAAATTGATAGTATCCAGGGTTAGGCAGACACTGTAAGTACTGTAGTAGCCTTTGAGAGGATAGAGGAGTCTGAGTTAAGTATGACTGAAATTCAACAGCTCGCCACACTACTTTATCTTTCTAGATGGTCGGTGTCTCTCTGAGCTACATGCCTTTCATTGTTGTACTCTCAATCAGTATCATCATCCTGTACTACCTCTTACCAGGTATTCAGTTACGTTTTTTACTTTATTCCGAATAAGTCAAGGTAGATCTGTGTGATGGCAATGAGGATAACAACGAACTTAAAAATTACACGATAAAATATCCGTGGTATGCAAGCAACCTTCTAGACGAGAGTTACATACAATTCGGAGGTACTAGACTTGAACGGATTAAAGGCATACTGCAAGGATTGCCTCGCAATCCACAGACGCCAGACCTCAACCTATCACTTACAGAATATAAATGTAATAGAAGTAACCTAGGTGATAATACTTTCAAGTATTTCAGTAAATGCAGATAATATTTTTTCAACTATAACCTCAAGGTATGTCAGGTTCCAACTGGTGAATACTTGACGCCATTTAGCTTTCAACGAACGAAATGCCTGTTTTTGGATAGGTCTCATACTGAGGAATTTAATTATATATAATTTATTCTAAAATAGAATAAATTAAACATAAATAATTATAATTAAATCTAAATACAGCTTATCAAACTCGATACTGTATGTAATTTATTCTAAAATTTCCATATTATGACAACTTAAGAGTAAGCGAAGGTCCCTCACCTTCACTCTCTGTCAGTTTTCAGTGTTCATGCGTAGTATCGTATATTTATGAAATTTTCACACATCAAACTTACAAAATATTCTCAAGAATTTGTCTAAAAAAATCATTATCGCGAACACTTCGTAGTGAGCCCTAATGTTTGTCCGGGATAATGGATCTCTTTATCCTTAGAAATTCTCAGTGCTGATGGAACAAAGCTTTTTAATGTTTTCTTCTTCACTATATCTTTATCTAGTAAGTAGTTATGATTTAACCGAAAATATCACTGTAAACAAAGCAATCTAATATAAAATATATGTCCTGTAGAAGTTACTCACATTTCTACTCGTGTGTCAATAACTTTTTCTTCTTCACAACTTACATAATTCATGTAGAAAGTTCGTGTCCCCTTTCAATACATGACATATAATCCCGGCTTCGTACAACACACAAAACCTGAACTTGATTGTTTTTCACATGTTTGAAGTGTTGTTCCAGAAACTCGTGACCATTCAATCGAGGACATCATGTATGAGGTGCGACATCGTGCACGTTCTTTATCTACGGGTCGACCATGGGAAGCGAATCGTCCATCCAGTCGACTTGAGTTACAACGGTTACTCGACTCCATTGAACAACGTGTTTATGATTCGACCGATGATCTTTTCGAATAAACAATGAAACCTAGGATGTAGTGTCTGGAAAACGTTGGTGATGACGCATCAGTTCCAGTTGTATCCCCACTTCTGACTGATGGGTGTAATGACAGGCTGATCGATAACAAACATTCGGCTTACTCATCACTCAGCTATACGTAGATATCGTTGTCGCATGCTTTCTTAGCTAAGCATCTACTTCTTTTTTTCAAATCACATGACGTATTCATCCATGCATACATACATATAGTATTCAAACGTTAAATCTATGTGGCAAGTATAGGACTACGGTAAGAGATCATCATTATGTATGTGTGATCGACTGTTCGATACTGTTCATGACGAACTAAGCCTTTCGCTCTTTCAAAATAAATAAATTGCTGACAAATTTACAAATTTATTTATTTCTATGGAATTTTTTATTATTTCCTAGGGAATTAAGGAAGGATAAGTAATCATCTATTTTTTATGGAATGATGAAAATTTTTAATGTGATAAGCAGGCCTCCTAATGTCAACATATGCATCGGGTCTCCATAAACCTCTGAGATTTCGGATTGAAGTCGAAAGCGCAGGTGTATTTCCTACAGATCGATTAATACACTTTATTCTTTATCCTCTAATTCTATTACCTAAAATGTGTTAACCAATTTTCTTCATGTGTTGCTGTCCTTTTAACTGTGTTATTTGATTTGATGCGATCGATAATGATCTATTCATTACCAGATAGTCTTCTAAGATGAATGAGATGCAAAAGTAGCTACCTCTTCACTTCGTATCATTTTTGCACATTTATCCTTCTTCTGACAAAGTTTGCGCATATAAGACATCTTCAAACCACAACGTTTCATACTTCAGTAATCAATAAATCATTTTGGAATTACTTTTTGAAATAATTTTATAAACAAATTGCTTCATATAGAAAAATCAATATCACTAGGTTTCGAGATGACAAGACTATTGAAAAAAAAGCTGCGTGGGAAACGAAACTGATGTCCCGCTAACAAAATAGCACGGCAACGTTCTGATATTCGGTAATGCTTACTGAAAACAGACTATTACAGGCCACTAACCGAAAATGTGGAGAGCCAAAATGTATGGCAACAACCAGGTAGTATAAAAAAACAAATATGAGGATTTTTGGTCATCACACCAGATGGGAAAAGCTATTCAAAAATGACTAGTTTGAGAATGAACCCCGAAAGCACAAACGTAAAACAACAATCAATCAATACATGATAGCACAGTCTGAATGATACATGAAAACTTCAGAACAATAATTTTTCATTATTAACGACATACACCGGCTTTTGCAGTGCTTCCATTTGAAAAGTGGAAATTTTCGGTATGGGGTGTCTGAAACAAGTCGATGGGAGAAGGTGCAGCCGAATTCTCGATTGTCATAGATCGCAGACAACGGCAGAAAAAAAAAACGGGGTTTTATTACTTTGTATGGAGTTCTATTGGAAGAAAGTAAACATCAAGCGTGAAATACTTGAGAAATAAAGTATTCAGTTAAGGCAATGTGGTACTTTCATTATACTTTCCTATATTTCAGTGACTACTATCGATTCTTGACCATGTCCCCCTCAACGTTCTTAACCCAAGTAATCAATCATTAACAAATGTCACCGCTGGGTATTTCCTGTTTCACGCCGCTGGTAAATTCTGGCGGCGAATGTCCGGTCAGCGGGGGGCTAATTAACAAAGGTGCGGGGGTCTCTAGTTCATCGCAGTTAGCGGTTTTATTGCTTCTGGTTAAAAATACGATAGATCCGCTATTGCATGGAGACAGTAGTGCATGTGAACGTTTTCTGGAGGTAAAAGCTACGTAGTTCTTTGCTTTAGATTTGCTTTTCATACGCTGTTCGAAAATGCGATCACTTTTGTATGGAGTTTATTCATAGTTGCGCCCAATGCGTCCAACTAGGTGAAGCAGCGACGCTGCCGCAGCGCACACTCTTTTTCTGCTTGATACACACTTACGTTGCTCTCTGTCGTGCCTCAATCCCAATAACCCGGATGAACACGGCGACTAAACACATGAAAGTGCTTGGCGGTGATCAATTCATTTGGAATGCACCAACACGTACGAGTTCAATTCACAATGGTAGATGTTTACGGATGCATATGCGATCTATAGAATTACTTGCTGGCAAATAGATTTATGTAGTTAGTCTTCCCCAGCAGATCTGGTATTGATTCATCGATCCTAAAAAGATGAAAGGCCTGGTTGGCCTAGGGTAATGTCGAACCATCGTCGGCGGAGATGTAGTAGGACCCCCTCCCCTTTTTAATGAGTACATTCATATACTAAGTCCAGTACACATTAAATATAGTACGTAAACATGAATCCCTCTTCTTGACCTAATCAGAATTGATTTGGGACTGAGATCCTGAAATCAGTACATCTGTGACGACAGACACGTCCACCGCAACACTGCAAGCACACGTTGGTTTGTCTACGTTCATTTCAAACCGAAAGCACTGAATTCGCAATTCTTTACCAGGAAAAAACGACCTTTGGAAGCATTGCGAACAAATGAGCATTATTAATACGAAGTAGCAATCACGTTTCTTTTTGAATAAGGTAGCAAGTCGTCAGAAATGTGTGTGCGCCGGAACATTGACGCGCGGCGTGTACGTGTTTACCATTTCCCAGCTGTTGAGGCGAATGGTGAAATAGTGTGGATTGTGTGGAGGGCGCTAAACACGACTTTATCGCACTCGCTAGGCGCGCCGTCGCTGCTGGTTAGCCGAGCACCCTCCGCTCCCCTCAATGGACCCCACTATTCTTGTTGACATCCGGACAAATATTTCGTACTTGTTTAATCTGCACCTCATTTTTCATCATTCGTCTCTTGATATGTCTTTGTACTTATCAACTCTAACATCTTCTCCTAGAGATTTTCTCAAGCGCTCCATATGATGCCATTTCTCGTCTCTTGTAGCTGATCATGGATATCACGCTTGCCTATTTCCAAGAATTATGCTCATGATGTTTACTTGCTGTTTCCATTCTGAAGCTAATTACGTGATTGCTGTGTATTATCGCGTGTGGAGCACGTTCGTCACCTTTCTTATGACTTTAAAACACACTCTATTTTGCTCAATCTAGGTATAGTGATGTCAGCAGTACGGAAAAACAGGATTCAAATCGTACTATTTAATGTCTTAGTAGTATATATTCTAATCTCATCGTATGCCTAGAAATAACTACTAATATATATATATATATATATATATATATATTACGTTTTTGCTCAAAATCGTACAGCTGACGTGTAGCTGCTCTTGCGCTAATCACTGTGACTTAACTTTTCGGGTGCTCCTGCTTCTTCAGAGTTGGTTTTCTGATGCTTTTCTTTGTGTTGTTGATTATGGCCATGATTAAATTTCAGCTCAAAAGCGCCCTTATTTCTAAAAGTAAATAACTGAATCAATCGGGGCCCTAAGACCAAAGCATTAGTCTTAGAGGATCAACAACATTTAAGCTAATGTTAATAAGAGAAAAAGTTAGATAGAGCGTCCAGAAATGAGGGCGCCACTGAGTGCCCACCTTCCAACTTTATTTTCCGTCTAATCTGTACGTGCACTGTGACAGAAGAATTCGGCCTTTTTTAATTGAGTAGGATAACAATGCCTTAAAACCATGTGGTAAATGTTATTGTTCAGAAATGGGGAAACACTGTTAGGCTCTCGTAGAGCGAGACCTGCCGGCTTTCCACAATTCGAAATTAGCATAAGGTGTCTGAAGTGTTAAAATATTATTGTAGAATTCCTAATTGAGTTTACATGTTAACACACCTTGAGTATACAAATCAATAAATTTACGTAGTGTCGTAATCGTCAAAAAATATATGAGGTGTATATTCAGTATTCATTCTTAAGAAAACATACAAGAAGATCTTACATTTTTTGCCAAATCATTGCATCAATACATTGAAATCCAAGGTTTTGATTTCTCTATCAACGTAGCAGGGAACTGAATTTTGTTAGTAATTAATTGGATGCCTCTGTTGTGCCATTTTTCTTCAGGAATCTCAGTTCTCTATTCTGTGTTTCGACTGTGTTATCTATCCACTGAGTTCTAAGCACTTGCAACAGTCTGTCGCATCACTTCTTTCTCCAGATCGCTTCTACACGAAATGGAACTATATTATGTATTGCACAAGCTATGTGAAATTTCTGCATCTGTGGCAGTTAGACACACTCATTACTTACTAGTCACTACTTTGTACTCTAGCACTGATTCTAATCTGCTAGGATCATGTTTCGTGCCACATTGCAAAATTCTTCAAAACTGATTGGCTTCGTTTTTCATCCGCACTTCATTTGCTATTTTGCATCTCGCCATCACAAATACTCGGAAATTCGCGCCATCACTTCATGCCCCAGTGCATAGGATACTCAATTCGTCATGATGAAAATTGAGTGACATATTTAAGGATGGGTGGACATCGACGGGATCAGAGTGATAGCCACGTTCCGTTACGACCCTCAGCAGATTTCGGAATTGAAGGCACCGAGCTACAGGTACAAAACAAGAGCATGATATTAGTAATGTTGTTTTTTTTTTCTGCTTTCTTTGTTTCACTTGTGATCGCTTTTCGACTTAACAGTGGCAGTAGCTACTGCTATACCTACTTTTTATATTGGGATTGGACATCAATCCTCCACGTTTTCCCGTTCTATTTTGCTGAACGCATTCGTTGAGGTGCGGCTTGATACGTCCCAGCATTCCCTTGCCTCACCCACGTGCAATGGGATTTCCATCAATATCGACCCAGCTGATCCCGAACCGACTTGTATTAGTCCGAAACTTGTAAGTGTTTCTAGGTACTTATCCTTGTTTTTCCTTATCCTTCTTTATTTTCAAAAGTCAGTGTAAGTGACCAGCTCTTTTTTTATGGAGTACGTGCTATGAGCCATTTTCCTGCCCGTAAGAGGATGCGATTGAAATTCTATGCCAAGCGTACCAACTTTTACATTTTGCTGCTTTTACGAAGTGTTTTATGAGTTCTGATCAGTTGAAAGAGGTGAACTCGAGGGCAAATCATTTTCCATTGTCTTATGAATATCAGCTAAGAGGACGATCGTCAATGCCAGCCAAGCATTTCTTTTCTCCAAGATCGATAAATTGATGTCGCTTTTGTTTAAGAGGATAATTACACTACCTTCATATTGCTGTTGTGCTCGCAAGACACTGTACAGTCCAGTACACATTCATAAATGCGATTCCAGATGTGCATTCTTTATCTTTTATCGTTTAAGAGTTTATTCCCTCTATTATGCGACAACAGTAGCGAACGGAGTTTTGTTGAGTGTGCTCGCTTTCCGCCAGGATGACTATATTTAACCAAGATAATATTTTTACTTTAGTTTCCATGTAAGAAAAAAAATGACAAGGTCTAGCAAAGACATTTAGCAGCCAAGTCACAGAGAAGTTCATTGATTACTTCTAGCAGCTTGAAAACTTTTTGGGCTGTTTACAGAAACCTTCGTAGTATGTTTTGTTCTTAATCTTACCATCTAGGTCATTGACTCCTTTACAGTGACGTGCACACAGTTGAGAATCGTGAGACTCTCCATAAAAAAAACAAACTATTGTATTGCTCAAAGGCAAAGCAATTGGATGAAAAGACAAAAAAAAACGACAGAATCGATATTAATCGTGTGCGCATCCAGACAACGTAGTAATGCCCGTGTCGGCTGACATGAGAACCTTTTCGCTGAAGATTTTGTCCCTTTCCATGCTATCAACGAGAAATTTGGAGAGAAGGCACGAAAATTTCACACTTGTTGGACGAGACTTTCTCTAGTCATGGTTTTATCCGTGGTCAGAGGCCACAGCTCCAACAACACAATGTTTCATCGCACTCCTCTGCGTACTTGGCGTGGATGTGTGCTTCCTTCTGAAGAGGAGTGGATGGACATTGACACTCCCTCCGCTCACTCCAATTGAATTTTAGAACTTTAAGGTAGGTGGTCGTTCGTATATTTTGTACAGCTCATGGGATTAGTTTCATCCTGCTATTTCGATGTTTTGCTGCAGCGATTCAAAGAAAAACCTCTTGATCAAAGAGCGGTAGTTAATTTATCCAAGTTTGAGACACAGACTCACTTCGATCATGAAGATGTACGTGCAAATTCGCGTGCGTCGACTGGCCGGACCCATTACTGCTCTACAAAATAATATTGCCATTCTTTTCATTTACTTTATTTGCTTTAGAAGCTTGTTATCTTGAAATCACAATAATTGATAATAACATATTTCGTTCATTCCTACATTTCGACAAGCAATCCCGGGATTGACATCGAAACAATTTTATTGTTGCGCTCTCCATATCGTTTGCAGAGTCTGACTCGTTTGGTTTATTTGCTCGTCACATCAACACATCCAATCACTTGTTATGACGCATAAATTGGTGATTTTTCACTACTTGCATTTTTTTTTGCAAGAAATTTCAGTATTTCTCGCAAATTTTGATCCTCTTGAGTGTGCTGAGACAAGCCAAATCTAAATGAAGGATCAATCTTTAGTTTTCTTTTTCATATAGATATGTCCCTTTTGGTACTGATTGAACCAAGAAGAACAGCTAAATATTTGTTCTCATTTCCTTTTAATTTTTATCAGTGCGTTGCTGCTCTTTCGAAAGCGGGTACTAGTTTTCTGCGGTGCGAAATCCCGCTACACGGTTGAGAACACATCATTAGTGCGGGTTTTGTCGATTTGTTTATTTTCGGCTGTTGAATGAGTGCATTTGGTACCCATATGTCCTCTGCTAACTCTCGCTGAGAGATAAATTAGTGTAGTCTTTTTGGTGCTCTTTTTAAAGTTCATCTATGTGCATGTTCAGCGGTAATTCTTTTGAAGATCAATGCATTTTGTCTCGTTTTGCAGCTATAACAGCTTTTAGTATTTTTCTTCGATGGCTTTTCTCCATGGTATATAGCGCTGATCCATATTTTTCGCATTTGCTTCAGCTATTGTTAGTGCTTATTTGTCGACGTGGGTGCGGTTCATATATTGAATTCGTCAACGTTTTCTGCCGTCCTTAATGTTATTCGACACGTCATCCGAAATAAAGAAATGTTGCGTTTTAAATAGGGATTGTTTAGTCTGCTGTAATCGTTTGCCACAACGTCTTCTATTCGTCTAGTCATATCGACATTTTCATGACGCTCATCTACCGACATAAGATTCTGCCGTATACGACTGCATTGTTCCCTTCGATACGTAAATGCGCCTTTCTTTTTTACGTTAGTATTATGTCCCTTCAAAGCCAGAAATTCCCCAATCTGCAGCCAAATTCGTCTCCTCCGAAGGTGCCTGGCATGTAAAAAGCACCACTATTATGTTGAAGGTGCATTGCTACTTAGATACGACTCTGATCCCAATATGGTGAAGATGACATCAGTGTTAACGTTTTCATTTGATGGTTTTACGGTTTTTTGGACCAAATAAAAAAGCGAAAGTTTGGCGCCTATAACAACCATTTTCTTATTTTCTTTTCCCTTTTCTTTCTTTCTGTGTCAATCTTTCCGAGTTGTTGGTTATTTTTTTACTTAACCGTGTAATAATATTTACTTATCCAATAGGAAATTATTTACACAACACAACTCACTTCGTTATATGTTGACGTGATCCTGACTGGTTATCTCCCACTTTTGGATGTAATAATAGTAGACGGTATCACCAACCATCAATTAGTTGTTTTGAAACAAGCAGTAGAACCTGTTTACGTGATTGGCATAGGGTGAAGTTATTAACTATTACTAACTACTTCCTACTAACACAATAATTGGCTAGCTGCACTCTCAATCTTCACTGAAAGTTTACCTTGCGAAATGAGTTCATTTCAGATGCATCCGCGTCGTTCTGAGGGGCTGAAGACAGTGATTGCCTTTTGTTGTCTAATGCTTTCGGCGTTTCTTAACTTTTTCCTACTCACCGTCATTCATGACGTGGTTCCGCGTCAGCCGCTTCCTGATCTCACCTTTATGATTATTCCACAACAGAAATGGGCTTGGTCAGTTGGTGATGTGCTGTCGACTGTTAGGTACGTTGCGACATGTTCACAACAACTGATTGCTTTGAACAATAGTTAGCGTCAGTTGGATGTGTTCCTTCTTAATTTCAGCTCTGTGATGGCGTTCACTGTAGTGCTTCTTCATCATGAACGATGGGTTGTTTTACGTCGTATGTTTCTTCTTGGTGCGATTATGTACGGGTTGCGAGCTGTTGTTTTGGGAGTAAGTTAGAATATTTTTCTCAGTGCTCATAGTTGTATCCTTCGGGTTGAATTCTAACTAACTTGTGAAAACCCTTAATTGTTGTTCATGAACAGAGGAATTTTTATTGAAATACTACTTCAGAATTTAAATTTCATCATACTATCATAGTAAATTTTCCTATCTGAGACACTGAAATATACTTCAGGTTACTTTTCTTCCTCCTTCGTTTCATGATCGAGATGAAATATGTTTAACGCAAGTAAACCGATCAGCTATGTATGGGATGGAAATTGCTACTAGGTAGGAGCTACTTTGTTATTTATCGGTTTACCTTCCCTCACTTTGTCGCATTGGTTCATTCTACGGAGTCGTAAAATACGCAGTTATTTCTTTTTGGTTCTTTTTTTTTGTTTTTTAGTCAAGGACGCACTCTTTCCATTTCTGCCATTTCTACTGCATATGACGTATTGCGACTATGATGTAGCACAAACCTTTTATCAAGTATTGATTGTTTGAATATAAAAAAATTTAAGTTTCTCACAAAGTCGTCTTCTTTTTAATGAAAACCTTTCTCCATGAATTTTCTCACATTACATTGCATCATTATGAGGAATGATCTATGGGTTCACCTTCGTTTTCTATCTCCGGGTTTCTTCGGTAACATCTCTTCGAATTCTACATCAATTTGGTAAAGCTTACTTATTTATAGGTTCTTGACCTATGTTGTTACTTTGGGCCTCACATCCGGTCAGGATAAAATTCTCTGTGGTGATTTAATGTTCAGTGGACATACAGTTGTGCTTACCATTATGTACTTTGTACAGCTGCAGTACACACCAAAGGGACTGGTGTGGATGAGGTACGCGCCTTTTACACCCAGTATTATTTGTTCCACTTCAGTCTCATTTAATTTCATTCAGGTACCTAGCTGCTCCTATCACTTTTCTTGGAATAAGTGCGCTAGTTGTTTCCGGAGGCCATTACACAATGGATGTTCTTATTGCATACTGGTTAACTAGCCATGTTTTCTGGGCTTATCATCAGATGTTCGAGATGCCGAAGAAGGATCGTCCTGATGCCCCAATGAGTAGACTCTGGTGAGTTAAGGCACATCGAATTCCTTCTTATGGTATCCAGATGATTGTAATCCTTGTCCGTCGAGGAGAAGGGTTGATCTTGATAGTTCTTCTACTTTCGAGAATTTATTGTGGTTTGATTGGATCATTCGTTCAGTTCCACAATTAAGGTTATGCCCAATAAGTGGGCGGGATCATAGAATCATTGTAATGCCCTCTTTTGGTGACCTTTTTACACTTCATTCTAAAGTGGTTTCTATAATAGCTGGTGCAATATTAATCCTGCAATTGAAAAATCCTCGTTTCTGCTTATTTTGTGGTCTGGGAATTTATGGTTACCAAAATGAAGCTTGATTTTCCTGGGAAAATACACATAGTAGGTTTCTATTTCAGGTGGTTTTGGTTGTGTTACTGGTTTGAGTCCGACGTTGGAGATGGGCGACTAGAAAATCGTTGGAATTGGCCCTTTGAAGGCCCAAGGGTGATGCATGACGTGATGCGGCGAGTGAACAGGATTCTCGAATAACCGCATTTCATAGTTGTTTTTCTTGTTTTTTTCTCCCTCGTTTACATATGAGTCACGAAGTTTTTCGTTTGACTCACAATTGCAGATCTCATCAGAAGCACCGGTTTGCTCGCTTCTTTTCTCACGTCGTGTCTCCCACTCTTTTGTCCAAAAGCGCTGAAGTTCGTGTCACCCCAGGGTCATTTATTTGCAACGACCACCTGTCTTAATGATCTCTCATTTTGCGCGTTTGCACTTACAAATCGCTAATAATTTCATTTCGTGTTTTCATTTGCTATTGTGTTGTATGTCCGCATATTAGGCGGTTTTGATTAGCCGCCCTATCATTCTCTTCCTTTGGATGGTGCAATCGACACGTCGTGCTAGCCCTAAATTAAATAGTGCTAAGTAATACTTGTATTGCTCCTACGTCTCAGACATACTGGTTCACACATTTGTTTTATTCTGTCAAGTTTTAGATTTTATCTGTTGGTTTAACGGCCACTATGCTAATTGCTTCGATGTGAGATTACTTGTTGTATATCTTTGTCTAGTATCTGGGAGAAAATGAGGTAGTGACCCTCAGTCTAAACGGTGTGAACGGATATGCTTTAAGAGTACTGTGTACCCAGCTATTTTCTGATATTACCAGAGAACAATGAAACGAAGTAGGGACAAGTATTGAATGTAACTGAAATGTGTTCGCTACAGTGGTTTGTTCCTGTCGAAAACTCTTTCGGTATTCAGGTAGAGGTCTCAGCTTATTAATTCTTCTGTTTATTGTTTCTGGAAAAAATTTTGATGGAGCAGTTCCGACCAGAAATTGTTAGTGTACATTTCCGTTCAGTCTCATTTAACTTCGCTGGACTCCTTTTTCATACTGTTCGATTTCTAACCAAAATTGATGTCTTCTCATTCATCTCAATGCTATTTCCTTCTATGATTCTGTTAGGAAATACTGTTCATGTACTTTTTAGTACATGACGCCTTGTTATACCGGTGATTTGCTACTGTATTTATTCGAATTAATACAGATATCGAAATGACTTGCCATAGAATTGACAAATTCCCTAAACATTTCATGAAAATTGTCGTAGTTGCTTTGTCATAATTTTTCGTGATTTTCACAAAAGGTCCCAACATCATGCAGATCATGTCTGTTGTAGATGTGATTTTAGTTGTTGAAAATGAAGAAGAAAGTTTTTCTTGCGGTCTTTTTCCATATTTTATCATGGTATCAATTGTTAGCTAAGTTGGGTTGATTTTTTCTCGATGAAAAAAGAAAATGCATTCACAGGAGTGATTCTACGAAGTGTTGTGAAGTTGTCGACGTGAAGTACCGTTGTAGGGGTGAATTGTGGATGAAAACAGTTTGAAACAGTTGGTTCCGAACGCTGTGGTCCGTAGGTGCTCCCTCAGAGGACACGTACGACGAGTCAAACATCTCACGCAGAGGCTTTACCGAAAATAAGGAACGAAAACGTTCTAGTGTCTCTAGGAGATAGGAAACATCTTGTATTGGACGAGTCATTGAAGATAATCGTTCTATTGAAAGGAAAAAGGGAAATAACAATATCTTGTTTGATATATGAATATTGGATTTTTTAAAATAAAACTGTTATCACTTAGGAGCTGAAGGAGCTGCAAGCAAAAATTCGGAGAAGTTACGAGGTTATAACGCTAGTGATAATTTCAGGTCTTAAGAACATCACAACGTTATGCGTCAGGCTTATGAGTAGACCAGTGATTTTGATCCCAATCGAGATCTACCATAATCATTTATTTGATTGATCTTGAAAATTTGCTGTTGGGATTTCTAGAAATCGACCTCTATCGAAACAGTTCATGGTAAGTTTATTATCTCTCTAAATCTTTGCTAAGTTTCTATCCAAAACACTCGTGCATTTCCCTCTTCTTTTGTTTTGTGTTATTCTTAAAGGGTTCGATCACAATCCAATGTTGTGAAACTCCTTGAGTGCTTTGATAGATAAGTAAATGATAATAATCTAATTTATTGCGAAGTTATAATTCTAACCAAGTATCTGCTATTTACACCTCTGCTGAAATTCATGTTATCTTTTCTTTTCTGCAGAAGTATTGAAAAATAGGGAAGGATTGTGAAATGGCGAATTGCAAAGAAAATTCTTCGGTGGCATTGATCAGTAGATCAACAAAAGATCATTTGCTGGCGGTGTGCTGGGATTCGAAAGGCGGAAATTTCTAGACATTTGTTTTCACTCATTTCCCTCTCTTTTTAGACTCGTTCTTCCTTAAAGTTCTCCTCACGAAGTTTTTCTTTTCCATATTTGTGACCGCGTTCCTTCTGATTTCCCCTTCATACCACCACATCAGCTAATATCGAGGTAATTTGATTATTGTGATGTACTCTTGTAGCAATCTAACTGTTATTCGACATAATTTATCAGATAAGTTAGTATTAATAATTCAAATAAAACAGTTTCATTAATGTTTCCAGTAGATTCAGATAAAGCTGCAATTAATGGTACTTTAAACCTTTTTATTAGGACAATATATGAACAACACAATACAGATACACCCGCAACTTTTATACTGTAGCCCCGCCTAAAAAGTTGAATAAAGTGATAGAGTGAAGCTTATAGAATCGAAAGAGCAGCAGAAGAGAAGGTAAAAGTGTGTATGAGCAAGGGTAGCGAAATTTTTATCATAGACACTTGTGCTTACTATTTTCAAAGGATTTAAACGAGCTACAATACTGTTGTTGGTCAGAGGAGACTTCATGATTGTCATTAATAAATTTTCCGTTTGTAACAGTTCCTGAATCGTGAACACCAGAAGACATTCGAGTCGAAGTTGGCTCTGAAAAAAAGAGGGAGGACTTCAGAACTTCTAAATATAAATTGTATAGAAAAACGTAGCCGAGACTGCATCTAATTCTTTGATAGAAAACGAAAAAAAAAACCACGCGGTTCCATATTTTCTTCGTTTTCTGAAGTAAACGGGTGAACTTGATGAGATGGTCAGATAATCTTCGCATTTCTGTATTATTTTCCAACTATATTCCTCCGCTCAAACTGCTTGTGATAGAACGCTTTTTGATCTTTTGATCGTAAATCGATGTATGTGGAACTACATTCGGTCAGTCTGACTATCGATCTGTAGCTTCCTTGGTCTGTCCCTCATTCCTTCACTTTCTCTCAAGTTTTTTTTTTCAGAAAAAGAGAACGCTCTTAGATTCTCTACGCAGCATGTTGATTTAAGAAAAACCAATTTGGACGCTAAGGATACGACTCTTAAAAATACTTTTGAATATCTATTTAACATGTACCTAACAAAAACCTCCTGAATAATATTCCCTCACTGAAATGAGTTATGAGAATCTCTCGCCGTCACTGTTTTTCACTCTCTATAAAAAGTTTTTTTTTATGGGGCTGGAACACTGCGTAAGGAAGGTAACACCACGTCTCCTATATCGAAGGTTCGATCGATACTGCTTAGGGCCTACTAACTCATTCATTCCTTCGGAGTGGATAAATTGACGCTAGATTTTGTGGGACTATAAGAAGAGTAACCTTAATCGGAAGTTGGCCTCGTAATTTACTGTATATGCATACAAATTTGTGAATACTTTGCCATTATGAATTAAAATTGAACTTATTTGCACATCTCGGAGGGATTTTTACACAACGATTATTCGATCCTTCACACTCTAATTCACTTCAGAGCATAGAAAATTTGAAGGAAACTATGTATGTATGGTCGGCGCCAGATATGTTCAACCGGGTGACCGCGTGCGTCTTTTGGGTAAATCAAGAGGAGGGAGTGTGTGACAACCAGAGGAAACTAGAGTGCATCGCACAAACCTTGTTGAACTCATACTACGCTGACTATACGGTAATATTAGTTTACGCTTGAAAAGATGTTTCAAGGTTGTTATCTTACTCTAACCTGGCCTAAACTTGATATACTCTGGTAATGAACATACTTTCATGTGTAGCTGCTAAAGGAGAACTAGCTCACCGTATCTTCGTGTTTTTCGAAGAACAGTGGAAGAGTCAAATTCGAGATAGTGATGTAGCATCAGAAGTGAGACGAAATTACTCAGAAAATTACATTATTTTCGAATTAGTTTGAATCAACAAATTCACGAATTGGCCCACTCACCTAAATCAGAATATGAGACAAGCACCATTAGCAATGGGAAGGAAATCATCCTTTGTTTTTCGAACAGCTTGGTGAACTCGATCGTTCCACATTTAACAAGACCCCGCCTTGTTTTTTGGGTCAAATCCAGAAGACCTTGACATTGTACAACTCTGTAGAAATAACAAGAACACGACCTGATTTGAGTGAGGGATTTATCGTTATTATCTTGTATAAGCAAGGATCACGAAAGTAGCCGATTGAATGAAGCCCATTTTTGAGAATTGTGATTGTTGGAAAGGTGAAAAAGTTAAATTTAATTAAATTAATTAGAGTTAAATTATCGCTTCACACTTTTTCCACGAAATGATTGACGGAGATCTGACTACAAACTCTGAACTTTTGCTGTCCTACAGCCCCTGTTTACGAGAGTGAAAATAAGAGAACCCTCAAAGAAATGCCTACTTAATGCGGCATCATCCAGATTAAAACCAGCATACCACGAATCTGTCGTGGTGAGGGAATCCGAAGCAAAGCTAGAGGTGGGGTTTTAGATTGCGGGATCAGGGATGTTCTACTCATTTCTTCCTAATTGTTGTGAAAAAAACGGCATAGAAGATGCAGTTTCTAGGACGATTTCAGTTGCAACGCGCCACCCTTGTGCACGCGCCGCATCCAACGTGCAAGCGGTCGAAGATTAATTGATCTCTTCACCAGTCTAGTCAAGTAAAACTGATGAATAGACTGCTAAGGTGACCGGAACACGTGTGTAAAGGAGCGTTCCAACGTGCCCCGTAGGAACTAAAGCGGTTCCTACGCCGTTTCTTTTACGATGATTAAGGAGAGATGAGCGGAACTATCCCAGATTCCTACAACCTCATCTCTAGTTCTTCCCTCGGATTCCCTCACGATGTCAGATTCCTGTATGCTGCTTTTAAATAACTTTGCTAGTCTTTTCATTGAATGGTGCTGTTATGCAGATAGATTTTGGAAAATGTAATAAATAATCGTTGCTCAGAACTTCTACCAAATTTTTGCATTTTTCTGCTACTTTTAATTCGTATATTGTTCTTTAATATTTTCATCGCATATGTTTTCTGACTGCTGTTACTTTGACTTCATGTTATCGTATTCTGTTATCTTGATGAGACCTAAATTGTTAGCTATTAATCTACTCTACCTGCTGCACAGCTTTGTCTACAGTCTATTTATTTCAATATCTACGATTTTTCCAACAGTTCTTCACATTTGTAGATCTTTTTGCTAATGGTAGTATGCTTGAATGGTACAGTCAGTGCTACTGAGGTTTTTTTATATGTCCAGTTTACAATGCGGTCTATCCAATATTGTTTAATTTCCCCAAATTCACACTGAAAAATGCTAAGTTTTATGTTCGCTTTGATAACGACGATCGATATGATTCGAAGTGAAAGTTGATCCTAAGCCTAAGCCTAGACTTTCCACAGAGTAGTTTAGCGAAGAATTTTTTGTTTAAATTTCCACAACTTCACTTTAAAAAATGTTAAGATCTAATGTCCGTCCCGGTGAAGATGATTGGAGTGATTCAAAAGAAAAGATCTATGCCTTTGCCTAACACTAAAATAAACCTTAGTTCAGGCTTATCTCATAACTGCGTGTTTCTGAGTCTACTAAGTCTGATTTCTTCATTTATTAAACAACCATTGGGAAGATTCTCCGCGACAATTACCTTTCTTAATCACGGATGTATTCGTCTATTTATTCTATTTATAGTGGTAACATCATAGTATTATCATTACTGTGCAAAAATCTGAATGGAAGCTATTCCATACTTTTTATTTTGTTGGGAGGTTACATTCTTAGTTTAACTTGGCGTCACCTCTCCTTGATTTTCTGATCTGAACCTTTGGAGAGGTCAAATATGCCTAAATCCATTCTAATGTGTTCACTGTGCTCGCAATCAATTAGCCCTGATTTTGTGTAGGTTCGAGGATTAGATTTCCTAGAATCCTCTTTTCAATCTTTACAGTTTACATGACGGCATAAATTTTTTATGAAGCTATTACATGTATTGAATTGGCAGGACCTCTCCCTCTCTTCAACGAACTTCTCCTGAATTATGTACGTAGCTGTCAACCGAATTATTTCGATTGAGGCAGCACACAAAACAAAAGGCGGGAAATGTGTGCAGAATAACGAGAAATCATTCCCCAGAAACGTCGATATTATCGACAATCTGTGGTCAAATCTCTGACCTATCGATTTTGCATCGTGCTTTTCCAACACATATGTACAACGCTTACTCATAATATAGTAGCCAATATTCATTAACACAAATAATCAACAAAGTCGAGATAATGGATACACGAAAGAATAAAATAGGAATAAAAGTACACAACAGATATTCATCCTCTGAGTGATCCAATGCATTAAATTGAATCCGACGATATGCCAGCTATGTGTACTTCGAGGATTGAATAACTCTGAAATATGAATGATGAAGCTAATCCCTACAAATCCTATACCTCTCTTTTTAAGAAGAGGAGTCAGTAAAAAGTAATGAAGTGATGCACTAAAAACATGCTTGCCTTTTCTGACGCCCCATTGTTCCACGATATCCGGGAGCGCCATTAGTAACGGAGAAGTCGACCCGAACGCGCATCCCGTCAATTCGTGCATCCTTTAGCTCTGCTTTTGCCTGAATAATATAGCCAATTAAACAATTAGCATCGATTTCGGACAGATATGATACCATCACTTTGGTTTGGCAGAGAATTTTCTGTTCTTTTTTTTTCTTCAATTGGGATCAAAAACTCGCGATCTACGTTACTTTACAAGGTTGTACACTATACATGTACCGTATGACGGTAAGTGATATAATTGTTTGATAATTGATGGTTTGTGGTTTGAAAAAAAAAATTTAAAGCATGCCGTGGGCACGAGTAGTACACCAAAAAGTGGACGGTTTTACAACCCTAACTTTTAAAAAGCTGGATTCTAGCAAATAAATGCAGAGGTAACAAATGGAGAGCCGATACAGCTTAATGACGGCATAGAAAATCATCCACCCACAGCAGCAGCGTCCCGTGTCCTGAGATAATAGACGAAACCGAACCCGCGGCTTCTTCCTGTTACATGATCACGTACAATTTTTATCTGAAAAATTTTGGCGGTATATGGGAATACGCCGAAATTGAATTCTAAAATAGGCGAAAACACAAAATAGAGCATGATGTATCGAAAGCGAAACAAACATAATCAATCTCTCCAAATTCCTGGAATATATTTTCAAGATCTCTCTCCGAGGTATCAACGTTCATGCCAAATATTCCAATGCACCTAAAAGAAAATAACTAATACTAGATACAATTAAATAATCTATAAACTCAAAGCTTTTCTGTGAAAAAAGTAAGGGAATAAGTCCAGCAAATTCTTTGAGGATATGATTAGTAAAAAAGATCTTCAATTGGAAGTTAGAAAGAGAGAGAAGTTCTTCTTAATTTTGCAACATGTGTGTTAAGTCTTGAGGTCTACACATTAGCTGCTTGAACAGAAGTTCTTCAACACATGTGTTCTAAGTCCTTTCCAAAAAAAGTGTACTGCATAAGCGGGAGGACAAAGTTTCTAGTCATATGTCTGTCACGATCTCTGATGCATAAATATCACCGACGGCTCGGCTATAACAACGACTATAAACGATATGAATCCTTAAATGAGTAAGCAACGATCTTTAATGACGATCTTAGAGGATCTGTGGATCCGTAAGCAGTAGTAAAAAAAAACACGGGAAATCGTTTTACTACGAAGCTGACAGAGACACATGAGCGTATGACATCTACATGAGCATACAGTACCTGCTTTTGAGGTGAAGAAACAAACCTGCAAGGACGAGGATCCTCTCTTCCATCGCGATATCTCGCTAGTCTGTTGAATTGTTCACGAGAAGGTGACCGTGAACGGCTTAAATAAAATTGATACACATTAATATCATTCTATTCATATTTAACTAATCTACTATTCCGTTATCCCATAAATCACGTACCAACAGAAAAAAAGAGCAATTTCACCGAATCTATTAGATTTATACGTGAATTATGGGGCATCTTGCACCTATGCACCACATCGTCAGTGGCGCTTGGTTGTAACGTGTAGTTTGCAGGGTACATAGGCACCTCATAACATTTACCGCCAATCCATATTGATAGATATCACTTGAAGCTTTGATATACTGATACCACTTCTTTTATTGATCCACATTGATTTGCTTTTTGATCTATGACAGTGGGATTTGTTATGGTCGGTTTGGTTGATTGTGAAAGTCCGATGAGACGCCAGATTTTCTCATTACTTGACAGAGTCTGTTGGCAATCTTTCGGCCATAACCTAGTTCAAAACGGACGTTGAGAATTGTTGGGGGATCTGAGATGGTGAGGCAGTCTTATTGCGAATCGCTAACGCACCCTGCAACGTTGTTAAGTAAATGTACACAAACACCACTGAAATGGTACCTTTCTCGTGATAATAGCAATAAGGAAAGTTTCTATATTATTTATTTTATGATAAAAAAAAACACCTGTCTTCACGATGTCGCCTCCCTTGAAGATTTCGCGCACTATGCGGTGGCGTTCGCGAGTCGCTGCGTGATCGCGACCGATTCGCAGAGTTCGGAGCCGTGTGATCTCGTACGCGTCGCGCTTCGACACGTGAAAATAAACTGTCACGAGATGATTTCCGTTCTTTTTGTTTAGCTGATTCTGTAGTATAGGACCTGAATGGTGGATTTGCTTTTTATGGAATTTTAAAAAGAAAGTAGTAGTAAGAAATAGTGCATCATCACTGGAAATGGTAGGATGGGCCTAAATGCTAATTCAGTAGTCCTACCGCGCTGATCCATGCTAGCGCTTTTATATAAGTAGTGCAAGAATAGAGAGGAAAATGTTTCGTAACAACGAGGAAATTAAGAGGAGGAGTAGAATGATTCACAGTCATCTTGATGTGTTTCCGAGGAGAAATGATAACTGGTAACTATAGTCAGAGGCACCTATGATTACTCGAACGACCACGATACGTCCGCACTAATTCGGTCACTTTCTCCGCAACCATTCACTTACTCTTGCCCTGAGGCTATGACAGTTGTCTGGGCAAACATAAACACTGGCGCCTAAGTCTGCTCAGTATCTAAGCAACTGATGTCACCAAACAATTTCTCAAAACCATCAATCATAGAGGTTCGAGGAGAATAAAACAGGCACAGATGAACACTTTGGTCAGGTAAGCTACTAAAAAGCAGTCAAGAATCGTGAGGAAAGCGATTGAAGAGGGTATGTCCCAACAATATGATGTATTCTAACCTTTGTGAGGAGCGGGAACTTGAGCAAGCAAATCCTGATGAACGTTCCTGTTGTGGTGATGTTGGAGACGTCTAAACGGACTCTTTCATTCTCAAGGTTTGAATTTTACTAATTTTTTAGAAAATAAATCATAGTATTGTTTTATAGTCGATTTGTGTCCACGAGTTCATGAGAACACCATAAGTACCGAATTCCAATCGGAAATACAGTAAAACTAGTGAATCTAAACTAGTAAAACTAGTAAAAGTAACCGCAGAAGGTGACAACTATGAAAGAACTGTCTTCTTCCATAGAATCAGTTTTCAGTGCAATAGACTCCGCCACTTTTTTTTCACGTGAACAATAAAACTTTTTCCTGCCCAAAAACTGAAGCGTAAGGATAGTGCAATATTATGGAATCACAACATATTGCTACCATATCCAAAAAAAACTGTCAGGATCTGAGACGTGCAGTTGTTAAGGAAGATATTCAAGCTTTTCGAGTTAGCTCAAGAAGAGGTAAAAAAATCAACTAGCTAAATTTCACTGAGATTTACTTTACAATGTACCTGTTCCGCTTATGTGGGTATGGAGAGCGGCGATTTAGTGGATAAGATCCATAAAAGCCGGAGAAGAGAATAAGTCACATTTCCCCTTACTACGCAGATTATGACAAATTTTTAGACGAATTACTTCCACGTTTACTAGCTAAACATTTCCACTGAATAAGAAAGAGAACTTGCTCTGTCACGTTCTGTTTCCGGTCTATCCATATCCTGTAGCAGTGATAATATGGCCTCTTTATTCGCCAAGAGGAACGATTGTAGTCCTGAAAGGTTGAACTATTAAGAGTAGGAAAATAATTAATGGAAAAAAAAATATAATTGCTCTAACACAAATTTTGCTTCGCAGTTTCCTTTTTTTTCGCGATATTGTGAAAGCCGTGAATAATCATAAATGGTTATTGCATGTGAAAAAGAGTATTTACACAACATGTTCAAGTGGAAACATGAAGGTCGATGGACGATTGTGATGATAGCATGAATATTTGAACGTCATCTGATGGCGGCTGACGATAGTTGTGCAGACATGTAAAATGTATGTGTTAGGCCTTGTACGTGGAGCTTGGATTTGCATGACGGCCCCCATGAATCGATCGATTTCGGTTCCTGTTAAGAGCCGATCATGAAAATCATGCTATTTTTCTTTTATCTTACGTGAAATATCGGAGGAATGATTGAAATTGTGATTAATGATCACTGCTTTGTGACGGTATGTAGGTAAAGTAGGGCGAAAATAGAGAGAGCGAGATACTGTGAAAAGACCCGCCTCTTCTAAGCCAACCTTAGGAACCTTAGGGACGCTAAATGCGGATAATAGCAGCCTCAGGACAAATTCTCGTCGCGAAACATATTGACGAAGATATTGCAATAAAAAGAGAGGTAGAATTTGTTATTTTTTGGAATCATGGAGATGCAAAACAAATTATCCAATTGAAGATTGAATCCGCCTTCCCTTTATTTCAAATTCTGACATAATCTGGATCTTCGTTTTGAGATGATTGCAACCATATCCATGAAATGTTTGAGAAATTACCACAGCCGTCTTTTCAAGACCTTATGGATAGTGCACCATGATCTTATCGACAGTGTAGATCAAGACATGCTGGAGATGTGTGCGGACATTGAGATCGTCTCGTCCGGCTGTGGAAAAATCCTCTTTTTCATTTGTTATTCTCACATCTTTTTATTCTCACTATTCTCTTTCTTTTAATGTATATCGCTGCAGCCGGAATCTCTTGCATCCTCCATATTTGCAAAACTTCAAAAAAAAAAAAAAAAAACAGACCAAAGGTATGATTAATTCTCCAATGGACTTTTATAGACGTGTTTTTAGAAATGCAAGGAGATTAAAAAAAATTGAAAACTGATAGATGTGCAAGGAAAAAAATCAGCCGTTGGAGTTAGGGGAGCCACTTTCATCTTTTCGTGAAAGAAAATAAAAGTTTATTTGTCATCATTGCAAAAAAAAGAAGATCCCGTAACAATGCATAATATTGTATATGATTTCAACATTTTAAATGACGCTGTTTGGTTGTTAATTCTTTCCTTATGTCGGTGTTTACAGCTGAATTATGCCGAACGGATCAATGAAAATGGACGGGAATAAATCTTGCTTCCGAACACTTGCTGATTTTAGTCGAAGACAGCATCTTCACAAATTTTTTGTGTTGGGTTCTTATCATAAGTAGATAAAATCCGGAACGTTTTGCAGGTATCATCACGAAAACGAATATGTTTAAAGTTCTAAAAGGTGAAAAAAAACTTACAAATATTATCAATAACTATGAATCACAGTGTTGAAATAGAAGAAATGCAACGTGGTTCCTAATAGTTCTAGGATGAAATCCATGTCAGCTGATGTTGCTGGTTAGCCCAAATCAAAACTCGGCGCATGCGGAATATGGATATAGGTTTATTGTTTTGTTAGATGGGAACACGTCGTTGTAACAAGGATGTGTCGATCGATATGATCAGCTAATGATGAGATCAACTAATGACAAAGCCGTGCTGAAATGTTGTTGATAATTGCTGGACTACAAATCTGTGAGGTTCAATATGGGACCGTAGTTCCCTGAAGTTTTGAGGTTTCCTTGGAAATATAGCTGGTGAATGACCTGTAGGCGAAATTCTAATGAGCTCTATACTTTCTTGTTTATGCTTTGTGTGGGTGTTTTCAGATAAATAAATAAATATTCCAAGAAATTATTTGACTGAATAAAAGTTTTGTTTGCAAAACGCTTAACGCTTCATGTTTCTCCACGTTCCTCCTTCTTTTTTCTTCCGGATGACAATAATATCTCCGACAAGATTCAAATCACATACATACGTTGTTAGAGTGAATCGGTTTAATGATGCAGTGACAGAATCAAGTAATATGATCACTGAATCCATGGATTTTCAACACATTCTAATTTTTCATTGTTTAAATTGACAAAACTTTGAAGTACGTATGTAGAGAGCTTTGTTTCCCTAGTTACTCAGCAACCAGTTAACGAGGGCAGAAAAGTTGTGTGGACGAGTGGTTAGAGATTTCTGAGCTATTGTAACAATCATTTCTGGAGCACCATCCGAAGGGGAAATGATGATATTTTAACTCGGCTACATATTTCTATTTATATTATATTTTATATATACTTATACATATTTATGTACTTATATTCATATTTTAAGATAAGGCTTTGACATACATTTTCGGACTCACTATCGACTGTGTAGCTATAGTGTATAGATACACCATCACTACAATTTTCTTCCGATTATTTTTCTGTCTTCATCCAGAAGACAAAACACATAGCAAAATGCATCAAAACTTGATTTATGCGCATTTTGTCGCTTTCTGGATATGGCGTGCACATGATGTTAATGGTTTTCTTTGTTGCTAGGACGAAAAAAAAAAAGAAAGACCTTCAGACAATCCTAGGCGCCATCTAATGTCCGCATAAAAGTGAACTTCCTTCCTTGTTATACGAATACAAGCGGAAAACACATTGGAAAATTTGTTCATGAACTCCTTGATAGTAAAGCAAACAATGGATACTTGTATTGCAAATAAATAATAATGTAAAGAAAATTCATCTAAACTCTCTTTTCATACTATATAAAATCCTCAATTTTCACAATTATTCCGAACAAAAATGCATGAAAATAAATGAAAATCTTTTAGGAAATGCGGAATTTTATTATCTAACCTTGATCCATCATTTCGGACGTTGAGAGCATTGTGGACAACTGTGGATGTACGTATGAGAATAACAAAAGGAGTTTCGTTAACATAATAAGGGTTATCGAGATATTGGCTGCAACTATGGAACAATGGACATGTGGATTGTCCTCAACAATTACAATTTGTGCTAATATTTTACGGGAATTCTCTATGGATAGTCTAGATCAAATAGAGCAAAAGTGTTTGTTACTGTAAGTAAAAGTGTAAAGAAAGAGCATGTTGTTCATTTTTACAGTACAATGGGAACATTGGTGTTCAATTAGAAGAAATATAATAATTTACAAATTTATTAGTGTTATGGTTCTTGATGCTTTATCATTATTCATCATTCATATTTTTCAATGTTATTTTTTTAAATGATTTTTATTCACAAGGAATAATATTACTTCTTAGTGTTCAAATTCTCAAAAATTTATTTTTAGTGAACTGCAAACATTCCCCATTTGTCCTGGTCAACTATTTTTCTGTCTAGAAATCTTTTGCTGAGTTTCTCACAATTATTACGTTGCTTTGTTTTCTTCTAATGTTTACAATTGTATGATTTCACGTAAACAGTTAAAGTATCGTTCAAATGGTCCGGATCTATTATCGTGACGAATCTTTGCTATACACTTCGACAGTTGGAACGGGAAGGTGATCCGTTGCCCGCGGCTGCAACATGCAAAAGAGCGGAGGTCAAGGGTGTAAAACCGCACGGTCCCATCCGATCCCTCAAAACGCATTAATAGCATGGATTTCTACACGGAAATGACCAAAAAATCAGCTCCTTTTCCAGGGGAGGAAAAAAAAACACTTAATTCCACTTTAAATTAGAGTCATATTCACAAATCAATACATAGCTATCATACATAGGTGTATTGTGTAGCTAATTGAATGATTGAGTTTCACTGGATAAATCCTTTTGCTTTGATGATTCCTCAAACTTCAAGCGATCACCCATTTGTCAGGAAGCTAGTAACAGCTGACTTTTTGTGTGCTGCTTTTTTTCAGTTGATCGTTGATACGCGACGGATAGATAGGTCCCATTCAATTGAAATGAATAATTGAATATGTTAGGAAATTGTTCTATTGGTGTATTAGTGGATTTCGGAAGTAGCAAAATGAAGTAGTAAGGAGAAAATATTACCTTATTCTCATTTGTACACTATTCATGTCCTTTACATCTTATTTTGCTGTAACAGTAACTAATGATCTGTTTATATCGAAGTGTAAATGTGGTGATTTTGAGCTATTCATTGATTCGTGTTTATTTGAGTAATTGCAAAAACTCTTAAAATGAGCATAAATATAATGAACGATAATTTCCGTCTCATTTTCGCAAATGAGGATATCTTTACACACTGCCAGGTTTCCGTCAAACATTGAAAACAATGGAAAGAGGAATTTTAGGAAGCGAACAGCTGACGATGATTGCATATGTGAACGGAGTGTTCGTTTTGTCATGTGCCCGTGACAAAAAGTATTAGAATTACTTAATCCCAAGTATCCGTAAAGAATAATGTATTAATGAGTCCTCAGGTATAGATAATACCTATACCAATCAAATTTGTAATCAAAAAAAGAAGTATGAAAGAGCTTGGGATGGATCTGAAGGAAAAAAAAAAACATCCACAAAGGAACGAAGGATGACAGAAATCGTTACAACTAATCACTCACCTCGCATTGCAACTTCTGATTCCGGATGCATCCTCGTTCGTGCACATACACTTGCTTTGGCTTGAGTTAATCTGAGGGCGGTGTTCTCTTCGCGAGGAAACCAAGAGCAACCTTCTCGGTGCTTTATTACAGCGTCGAGTGCACAGAAAAAAAAAAGCTGCGGATGACAGGACGTTGACGGCGACAAGTTCGTCGACTCTGAACCGACCTGAACCGATAAACTGGATAACTAGGTCAATTTGTTATGCGTGTCTAGCCCCCCTCGGCTACACTATGTGATCGTAAACTTGTTGTTAACGTTCAAGATTTTCTTCACTCTGGAAACATGTGTTACATCATGAAAATTTTGTGACAACAATATGAGCACACCTACAGCCAGCTGTTAGATGAATAAGATGAAGTGGAGTCCAGTTGATCACGAAGGGATTCACCTACTCACATATGCAGTGACTTCAGCGTAGCTAAGTCTCTCGCTCTCCCTCTCTCTCTCCTTTTCTTCCGCTCCATGAATACTTTATGGTTACAGTTTAACGATATCGTAGCCTGATTACAGTAAAAGATCAATTTTTTATCTTGTTTTGAGCAAAATTTGTAGTATTATTGCGGTTATTCAGCATTCGCAGTCAAATTGCTGAATTGTGGCTAATCCAAACAAAGAAAACATGTAATCGTTGACTCCCTCCATTCTACTCGATTTGTTTCATATTAATTTTTGCTTTCATACTCCCACATCTTCTCACACAAGGATTCACTACTCATACGGTTTAAATATACATAAACAATACAGGATAACTGCATGTACAACATTTTCTATGCATGAACAACAGCAAGACGAGTAATTATTTCGTATTCATGGGTTTTTCTATTGTGAACATCATTTTGACCCATACGTTAACATAAGGGATATTAAGGAAAAAATAAATGTGCTGATAGCTAATCAATAACTTAAAGTTTAGATAATTTATTTTTACTATATTTTATTCTTATTTTACTTTTTTTTGTTATTTATTTTCATTTATTTCAGAAATTAAATGTCAATAAAAGTGAAGTGCGATTTCCACAATTGCAGAAGCGAAAGAAGATCCTATCACAAATGAGTTGTCAAAGCTTAATGAGACGAGAAACGCGACGTTTTTTTTAAATGGAATTTTATTCACTTCCTGATTCAGGTGAATCTGTTTTTGTTACCAACGGTTACGATTAATCCAACATTTTCATGTGATTTTCTAGAATGACATGTAGTTATAGTCATTGAAATGACTGGTAAACCTTCAAATGTCAAATAATCATCCATCAACCATTTCAATTCTCCATTGAACCATTGAAACTATCTTTTTTTTTGCAGAGTGCAGTTATCCAACAATTCGATATTTTCAAAATACTTTAAACTTCATTAGGTTTGGTTCGCCTTCTTCTTTTTTTTTTCGTCGCCACACACGTGAGAGCGATTTCCCACCGGTCCCCATTATCAGTTCATAACTGTCAACTAATCGCTAGTGTACACTTAACATTCGCCCTTCGACCTACGTCGATGCAACGTGTCCGGATATGGTCTTCAACTTTTGAACGTTCTACTCTCCTAAATTCATTAGATCGTAGGAAAAAATAATGATATTTTAACTTTTGTTGAATTTCTATCGGATGTCATAGAGACCGCTCTCATTAAATTTTCGGGAATCAACAAACCCCATTACCATAACCAACCATATTCTAACCATAAAACAACATTATCATATTCTAACTGATTGGTCCAGAAATTTATTACAACTCAATGATTTCATTTGCGTTTGCTGCTCTTTCCAAGATTGACGGAAACCATTAGAACCAGATGTTGCTCGATAAACATTCAGCATATGACTAAGCAGAAGAACCAGTGAGAGTTGTAAATTCTTATTTGCCAGATTCTCGTTGTGGTTTACCAGAACTCACTCATACCTCTTCTCGTCTCACTGCACGGTGGTCATATATCTTTAGTCTGTCAACAATTTAACTGTTTATTAAGAAACAAAACTGTCTTCCAATGATTTTTTTTAGTGAACAAGGATACCGCTAACGGAACCGCTGATTCTTCTCATTCTCGGTCATTACATTCGTAATTTCCCTGAAACCTTAACAAAATTTTTGTCTTGATGAATATATGTCCTAGAGAATGCCAACTTCAGTTATGAATCGATCACAGAGCGACCATCCATTATAGGATAAAAAAACCTTGGATTTCTTCAAAAAAAAAACCAAAGAAAAATCGAAGTGATTTGAATACTCACGAAAGAGGATCCTGTTCATAAGTTGTATCGACTACTCTTTGAAGTTTACCAAAATGAAACATGCCAAACTTCTTTTATATGCTAAAAACAGTAAAAAAATTTTTTGACTATGAGTGTTCGCAAGGACGAGATTTCTACCTGTTATTTCCAAAGGAGACCGATCTACCATCACCTTATAAATGAACACACAACGTTATCTTACGTTCCGTGCGTCCTTTGGATGAAAATTACACAACAAAACCGGAAAAACTTGACTTTTCCGGTTGAAATTGTACACTATGTGTGAAAGAAGGTGTCCTTTGAAATCTGTTCTCAGGAATGATCATACAACAACATTTCTAACAAAGATGTCTATTGTGAAACTTCTGCGAAAACAATCGTTCTACCGTTAGAGAACTCTATATTTCTCACTACCTTCACTCTATTTACAACTATCAAGTTATTTATTCTTCTAGCACCTTTCTTAACCCAGAGAAGAACTATATCTTCTATAAAAAGTATAACGTTTCTCTTCTTTTCTCTCAGGAGAATCCAAGGTCCCTTATATTCCCTTATATAATAATCATATTATAATCCCTTATATTTTCTATTTTGTCGTATTTCGCACTTTTCTTGGATTCAATTTGGAGGCATGAAAGATTTTTATGTTGGATTTCTATTGTTAGTGGTGTTTTGCCTATTCATAGAACTCGATCGCAATGATAAATGAAAAAGAATTTGGGTAAATTGCAAAGATTAGGCTACGTTAGTCGATGTTGTAAGATAATTTACATTTAGCACTTCTAATGTATTCAAAATCTAAAAGAACTTCGGTGAATTTTATTAGGTGGATCCTAGAAAAATTAATGTTGTCATCCACTGGATTCCTCCAAAGCAGAACATATGAACGCTCCAACTCGAACCGCGCTGCAACCGCCGGCGTCAACCGGAAATGAGGTCGCGCGATCAATGTTCTAGCAAGTTTCGCAGACGCCAGTGAACATTACTGAATAGGTTGCATCCAGAAAAATTGTGTTGTGGGAACCAGATTGGTGCTTAGTGTGGTCTGTGTTGTGTTTTGTCCAGAACATTCGTAGTTTCTTCCTATTTTCAACTTTTAGTTGGTTTGGTTGCTTTTTTCTCCTTTTTCGCGTGCTGCATATTATTGAAATACTAAATAACTTCTGATGGTACTATGACGTCGTCGATGTTTTTCGCATTCATCTCTTGCTAATAACTTTTAGAACCACTTATGATCCATTGCTGTTTGTTGTGGGCACGTTTCGCCTGGATGCGTCGAATTTCCGATTGCATTATGGCGTGCGAGCAGCATTTGGATTTCTATGATTTGACTCATTTTTCGGATCTGCGCTCATCATTGTCGTACTTTAGCGGTTTCTTCCCAAAAATAGTGTTTCGAAATATATTTAGTATATTATTTAGTGTCCTTTTTCCTAATTCGAAGGAGGTAGTAATGGAGGAGTTTTCTATTGCTGTTTTGATTCCATTTCTTCGAATCTGTCCGATCTAACATGTTCATTCATCCGTATTATTTCTTTCATCTCTTTTTTGTTTTAATTTTATCCTATTTAACGCAGATGAATGTGGGTGTGATGAAGGATTTCCCTCAGCGCCAACAAAACCAGCACGATGGATCCCTCTCTCGTAATAAAGTTGCTGGAAATTTATCATTTTTACTGAACTGGACCAGGAATGAACTCATGGGACAGAGTGCACCGCTCTAAGCGAGATAATGCAGAAATCCAGTGTTTTTTAATCTTGCTTTCTCTGGCATACACTCAAGTAAATTGATGTTTTTGTCGTACGTTAACCATCGTAGTCATGTGAATAGCTTTTTCTTACTTTCTGGTCAAATCAGCTTAAAACCTATATCTTGAGTATTATGGGATGAAACAGTTACGAGTGTGTTCATTGTGAGTCGTCCACTTCTTCAGGATACGAAATCTTGCATACGATATCGATTGGAGGAGAAGTAATATGATCTTACAAGGGTTTTGATTTAGGATTATAACACTAGGAAGAATAATTCTATCTCAGCCGAATTATTTCACATTTCCCGCTGTTCTCAACAGTTTTTATTTCCTTCGTTTCTCATTTCTAGTTCCACAATGCTTCCCAGGCAGTTGAATCCTCTGACTGGTCGAAAAATAGTAGTCCTGTGTGGTTTTCTTTTGTAACTTCGTGTTCGTGTGAAATCATAGAATTGAATGAATCTTACTGTTTGCCGACTGACTTATAAACTTATTGATGTCATGTCTACTAAAGAATTACTCTCTCTTAAGCACATAAGAGTCGGGAAAGACTTTTTGACGTGAATTATATTCGATGTTTTTTTTCTGCAATGACTACTGTCGTTCCTCATATGCTCTGTTCCTTCCGCATAATCTACTCATTCAACTATACATAGGCTGGGACCTTCCATTCACTTGTCATTCATGCGTTTGCTCGGCATTCATAACTTTTACTTCATGTCTCTGTTTTCATATACTTGTGCGCTGCTTCGGCTCGTATGTAGCTGTAACTTCATATAAGTAGTTTTCTCTACAGTCTGACTTTACTGTGAAATAACCCATCAAAAAATTGTCAAATTTGCACTGAGAAGTTCGAAATTAGCAAACACTAACGTTTTATTTTGGGAAACGAACCAATTTACTCCTTTTTTCTCCTAGGCAAAAATTTAGTTTCATAATTCAAAGCTAAGAAATTTGGACTGTTCCCGTAGAAATGCAATAGCAATTAGCTTTTCTTGACTATGAAGTAATTAAAAGGATAAAGTGTTATGGGTTGATCTATTCTCTAGGGAAACGGCGGCAACCCGTCCGACTTCAATTTAGAATCTTTTGAGGCTTGTGCGGGATATACAGCCAACGGAATGACTTGCGGGGGTTAGCCAATGTATCAAGTGAATGTTTTTATCCAAGAATCCGGTACCAATTTATCTATCCTGGAGTGATGAATTGCATGGTTGGGTTTAGAGGGTCGATCATTGAGACCCATTGACCGTGCAGTCACTGTGGAATCTCTTTCCACGCCGCTGCAACCACTCATAAAATAAATTATAGTTTTCAAATTTTGTAGTTTGCATTGATTTCAGTTACTGAAAGAACAATTTCATTGTTTCTTGAAAGAAAAAAAAATTGTCGGCGACATTTTCGTTTGGAACTGGAAACTTGAAACAACCATTAACAGTATATATTAGTCGTATTCTCCTTCTTTCCAATCTTTTCATTACCAATTTGTTTACGCAACCTAACTATGCTCTGTAATGGATTTCTCTGGCCGAGTTGATGGATAATAATGTATTTAATTAATCTTTAATGGTTCGTAATTCTTTTTCTACAGTAGTAAATTGCAAATGGTTTAGAGAACTTCTATGGGTAGCAGCAAAATTTTTTCTTCAACTACAGTTGATAATCCATCAATCTTCTTCATTAGGAAGTAAGCGTGGTGGCGCATCCCAAACGGATTGATTAACCCCGGACACTTTATCCTTCATCCTTTATCCTTCTCCATTATTTAGTCACCAATGAATCACCACCTGTAGATTGGTTCTCGTATGACAGATTTATGCAGAATTAGGGGAAATTTATTGAGCTTGTGTAAAACGGGGATAAAGTTGCTGAATTTATGAGAGTGGTGTTAAGAGTTTTTATCGATAATTCTCATAGCTCCTCGACGGTATTATGAAGTAAACAGAGGAGGAGGTGATTTATGGTTCAAAGACGGCGTAAGTTGTCATCCTACAGCAGTGTTCCTACTACTACTCGTCGCAATAATTACAGCATACACAACCTAACAGAGAGTATCGAGGGCCGCTATTATTTATCGCACATATTAGTCTGCAATACACTTGTGCCTACGACACATTCACTGAGATTTTGAGGCCCAGCCGAATTTTTCGCTTTTTTTTCGGCCTCAGCTCAGCTATTGTTGTTGAGATTCGATGCATATTCTGAAGGATTTTCTGGGAATTTTCGTTGAAAACGTTTTTTTTTTATTAAGGAAGAAGTTTCCAAGAAATATATTCAAGAATGACTAATCACCAATTCAATTTCATCTTCTTCCTGAAATATGTGATTGAGAAACTGTTCCTGTTTACATCTTAGGTCTTGATTTAGTAAATTCAATTCATCAAACGACCGACGATGAGTATTTTCTTCGATAAATACCTAGTATCGGGATGAATGTGGTGTCTACAAATTCCTTGAATGCTGGCTGACTACATTATCCATCAAACTATTGAAAATTGCCGTAGTTGTATTAGCTACGGCTTTTGATTTATGAGAAAGAAAAAAACGTTGCTGTTGCAATCTGTACGCGTTTCTCGTTTACGATTGATGTGCCGTTTTTCTTAACCTCATTTGACATTCGTATTTAACGACGATATTCTACAAAATATATGGAGCTACAAATTTTGTAAATTGTTGACTCGAATTGTTCAGTTGTACTTTTATTGCCATACTCTTTTCTCGAGAATTGTATTACATGTCCTTCTTCTCCCATGGGTTGCGGCCACTTCTACGATCGATCTTGTAGGTCAAGGTTTACTTGATATTCGTTTGATTACTGTATTGAAAATGACGTATAAACCCTGGTAGTAATTGAATCTATAGAATGCTAAGCATTTCTTGTATCGATCAATCAATAGAAATACACATCTTAAAGAAACATACCTGTTTATGACTAAAGGAATTGAAATCGGAGATTGACTGTTGCGAGTTGGGCGAATGCCTTTTGTGTTCACGTCTCTTTTTGATTTTGTTTTCATAATTCGTTAAATGTCGTGGGAAAAAGCAGACGACATCGTTGGAATCGATCGTGGAACTATTCATATGAAGATTTTTGCATTGAGTGCCTCCTTTTTGTTCTTCTCTTTAGCATCTATTATCTATTGTGCGTTTTTCTCCGGAAAATTAAGATATATATAGAGGAAGAGAACATCCCAGAAGGGTTTCTAATTAGATCGAACACGTTTTTACTACTCTTCCGCTGTCCTCGAATTTTTTTTCTTATTCTTCCGAATGAGGTTGGGTTCAATTTTCACGGATTACCTGTTTTTGCTCAACTCATTTGTTGCGTGAAGGTCTTGAAATTGACTACTATCCACGTCGTATTTCACGGAAATGTTTCCTCAAACCTCCATTTCCATTAGTTAACTTCCTGGCGGATTATGTCTACCTTCGTTTGCTTTTCCGAATTGCTACTCCTTGTAAATTAATGTTATTTGAAATAGTGGAGCTTTTCAGCTTCCTGATTCGAACATTTTTTTGAAACATTGTTAATATTTTTAGAACTTGAAAGAAATTTATTGTCATTCAATAGATCTTATTATTGCGAGGTGACATTGGGCAGAAAATGTGGTTTTTTTTTTCGAGGAGAGAGGAGGGATTCCATGTATATGATTTTAGCAAGATCAACATTTAGAGTTTTTTCTTTCCAGAAATATCTTGTCTCTATGTAAAGAGACTTGACGAAATTTGGGAATGAGGCTTTGAGAGTTTTTTTTTAGAAGTCCTTTCTACTAATTTCGCATAGCGGAGATGAAATTAATGGTGAATGAAATTGATATGATGAATTTCTGGAATATAAATTCCCTACATCCCATCACTCACTTCTCCCATTCACTTTTGATGGTACATCGTAATTGTAGTATAGTATAACTCTGCAAGCTTTCTTCTTGGTGAATGTAGCATGCGTTTTCGCTTCATTCATCTTTTCCAACACTTTATGGGCTCATCTTCTCTGAGTTACACGCCGGTGCTCGTTCAGTGGTTGTTACGAACTTAAGAGAAAAAGCTCAGAAAGTCTTCCCGGCGGAGTACTCTTTTGGAGTTTATTTTTTGCGAATATTGATCACGTCTTGATCTCTTTTAGAGTGAATATATTTTCAAGTTAATTTTGTAATTGTAATTTTCTTAATTTCATGAGCCTGTATGTTTTTTTTTCTTCACAGTCAGGCGCGTATATCACTTGCAGCGTATTTGGTGATTTAAGACAGCTTATCTAGCATTAATGCGTCATCTGGAAAGTGGTTATCTTTTGTTTGCGACTGAAGAATTAGTTTTTTTTTTCGTGCTTTAGCTTAGTTAGAAGCGTCAGAGCCCTTTATTCTGATATGTTTTGATGATATACCGTACGTGGATAAATCATACTGGTTGTCGCAATTTCCTTTCAGTTTTTTGTTATATGAACCTTTTTGTTATGACACGTCGAAACACTTCGATTTGATGTAAGGTATGCAATTTTTAGTTGAAATTTATGAAATGTAGGTGAGGTAGTGTGAGAAGAGGTATTTTGATTTTATTTTATTTTCTCTCTTGTTGGGTGAAACGTCAGTGGCATCGTCCATATTGTAGAGTCTTTTTAGAGTTCGTATCTGGAGTAAAATAAACAAGATTATCTTAGAATCTAATAAAATTTTTTTGCAAAACAGTCATACTCTTCCAAATTTAATTGTTCATGGTTTGATAGCGAATAGAATATCTTATCTTAAACAGGAATTTGCGTAGAAATGAATCAAATGGACCGTTCTCGGAGGATTAATATAAAGGGATTTCGAGGTCGTGATGGCATTAAAATGGAACGAGTACGTTTCCTTTTCCAATAGCGTATGTGATGGTTGTTTGTAATGTCTTTATTTTGGAAGATCCTTACAGAAAATACTCATGTTATCGCCAATTTTCTTTGAAAATAGGATTCTGGAAGGGATTCGGTCTCTTTCATATTTATTTTATGCGAAAATTTCTATTTTTGCCAAAATTCCTATCAGCTTGATTCAACATTCTCAGTTTGAAGTTGATAAAATGAATAAATGTTCATGTTTTAATAAGGTCAACATCAGAACGACATTCACATTGTTTTCTACATCAAAATCTTTTCTTCAGTTCTTTCAGTTTCAGTGTATTTAAAAGATCTACTATTTCTTCCAGTGCCTTTGCTCTGCATTGTGTCATTCTATGGAACGCTATTCAGTTTCTTTGAACGGTTCTGCGTTTTCCTATATTTGTAACTCGAGCAGCACTTAGTATCTGTGGTGCTTTCAGTTTACATTTCATTATTGACGGTTCACAAACTTTCGATTCTTTCCTAGGTCTTATTTATATTCTCCTCTTTCTCCCTTTTTCATGAAAGCGAACATTTGCGAAATTTGCTAATTTTAGCTCTTTTGTTCAACAGTTTTTTTCTGGACAGTTGATTGATTTATACGCGCGTAGGGAGTTACGGGTCCACCTTTTCGTAATAATTCTTCAAGACGATTCCTCGCAGTGGCTGCGCACTAGCACGATTCGTTGTGAATTGCTGGAATTTCCGCTCAATTTGTATGTTTATACTATAAAGTGTTCTCTTTGTCCGAAAATACGCAAATATGGTGAGATCCATCCATGGGTCTGTGGATTTACCCACAAAAATCAATCGTTGCCGATCTCCCTGATAAGGCAGCAACTGTGCTCGATTTTTCGGTTTCTTTTTTTTTCTATAAGTGAACGTATGTACATCTATGCATGTTTGTGTATCTGTGCGTGGAAAACCACGCGTCGATTATGGCAAATAATTAGCGACAGCGACGGCGGTGCGTCTAAATGTGTGTATGTAGACGATAGCGCCGAGCCTCCACTCATTCGTGAGCTCCTTATGATTTTGAACGACCATCGACGACGTGAAGCTGTCCATGATTTGATGTCGTTTCATTTGTTCTCATTTTAATCGTATTGTACGTATCTGTATGTGCATATCGTACTTCGAATATGTGAATATAAATTTCATTTTCCAGAGTTTGTACGTCCTTATTCCGTGATGCTCGAATGTATCTATCGATGTATGCGAACGATCGTTGATTGACATTAATTATTCGCTGGAACGTCAAGTATCCCGTTGACTCATTGCCGTTGACGATTGCTCATCGTCACTCGGCGCCTACTGACTTCCGGAGTCAATTTCAGGAAGTGTATAACTAGTTTAACTTGCAGACATGGCATGCAATGAAGGCGAAGATAAAAAAATAGGAACCAGGTAAATTGGTTGTTCATAGGCTCAGAAAATATTCATTATGATCAGTTAGTCGCAAAAAATTCCTTCTTTCAGGGTGTTCAAGAAGACTAGCCCCAATGGAAAGGTAAGTAGTGAGTGTAGAGTTTGTGTTTTTATCCTAATCTGTTATGGTGACTACATCAAGAAATATACGATTATTGCCTCGGTAACCACAATGAAATTTGTCGCTTAGTCGTAGTAGAATATTGCACATTTCTTGTTTTGCAGTGTATACTAGTAATGGAATAAGCTAATGAGTGCGTAAATTGGTAAATATGGCACTGATTTAGTTACAGGTTTCCACCGGAAAATTGGATAACATATATATGCTAAGGTTTGCAAAAATGTGTTTTAGATAGACAAGTACAGAGAGGGTGACTACAGGGATTCGTCCCGGATGAAAATTTCAATATTGAGCCTAGTTGTTAAGAAAGTTGGAAATGATTGTTTAGGAAAAAACACTTGTAGTAATCAACCGAGAATGGGTTATATCTAGAGCTGTCAACTTCGGGAATCCACTTCCTCCTGGAATTTTTTTCTCACATATATGTGATCAACTGAGAATGGGTTATATCTAGAAGTGTCAACTTCAAAAATCCACTTCCTCGTGGATTTTTTTCTCACATATATGTGATTAATAGCACTACGTACGAAGAAACTCGTGGAGAAGAAACAATGCAGGACAAAACACATCCATAGATTTGATTTTGATTTGAGTGGGATTGTGTTACAGTGTTTTGCTATGAATCCTGGAATAATTCATTTCAAAAATACTGAAGTCATTTTTTTTCAAGAATAACAAACATTTTATATTAACGTAGATGTTTTTTGATCGATAAATTTTCCCAACTTTTCGTTTACAAATATGGGAAAGTTTAATGGAATTGATGTAGTAGAATTACTAGAGACTAAAAGATTTTGTTTATCCATATCTTGTTGATTTGTAGCCTAGTAATTACAGATTACAACGTATCTTGGTAAGAGGGACTTCATCGATCGAGGTGACTATGTCGATTTAATTGGTAAGTTTTGACTTGTAATGTAAACACTAGAAACTCGCAGGACAGCGACTAGTGCTTCGAAAAAAAATTCACGTGGGCTAAGAAAATAATAGCCCAGAGATTTCATGGGATGTAGTAATGTTTGACACATACAGCTGTTAACTGCTCTAAAAGTTCGATCTAATCTCTATTTACTTATAGTATTGTTTATAGTACTAGAATTCTATAAAACCAGGAATTTGTTTATTTTAGATGGTATGGTGTTAGTGGATGAAGAAACAGTTCGAGAAGGACGACGAGTGACGGCGACCTTGTTGGCTGCATTTCGATATGGACGAGAAGATCTGGACGTATTAGGGTTGACCTTCCGGAAAGATCTTATATCACAGCAATATCAGGTAACATTCATAGAGTGGAACTATGTGCTATATTTTAGAAGTTCTGGAGTGCTTCAAGTGGAGTTTTTTGTGCCCTCTTAGAGCCTAGTTTTGTAGTTGTTTAAACTATACATTACACACGATCATGTGTTCTGCAAAATCCCCTAAGGCTATGAGAATACTAACTAGGAAGTAGTTTTTCTGAGATCCAATTAGGTTAAAGGTCGAAAGTGAAACCTAGCTAGATATAATGTTATCATAGGAGGAGGTTTGAGTGCAAGATAAATAATTTTGGAGTCGTACAAGTTTTTGTGAATGAATTTCGAAGAGAAAAAAGTATGCTATACAATATTAGAATCTCTCATGACGTTCTCATTGTTTTGAATCGGTTCGCCAAGCCTTGTGATGAAGGATATTGAGGCGATAAACACGGACCAAGCAAATCCTTATGCTTCAATCATATGACGCGTGCTAGGACGCAGCAAATATATGAAAACACGACTACAAGGGTTGTTCTCTTGTTACACTTGAGATGAACCATGAGAAACTTGGAGTCGACGACGATATTCACGTTGCAAGGAAGTAGATTCCCATATTTCAGGTCTATCCACCGAATCCATCACAAACGAATAGGCCGCTTACACGACTACAAGAACGACTGAAACGAAAGCTCGGCGATTTAGCGTTTCCTTTTTGGTTTGAGGTACCACCCCGTAGCGCTAGCAGTGTTACATTACAAGTAAGTTCCATTCCATAAAAGAATTTAAGGAGCCACCGTTACTTCTGTTTTAGCGACTTTTACTTTTATTCGAGTGAAATTTCGTGCATATGCTTGCATTTTTTTCAGCCTGCTCCTGGAGATACTGGTAAGCCATGTGGAGTGGATTATGAGTTAAAAACAGTTGTTGGAGGACCAGACTCAAACACTAGTGATCGCCAGCGAAGGAAGTCAGTGTTTTCTTTTTTTTAAGTCCTTTTTTAAGATTTCCCATATATTGCTTGTTGAGACAAAATTTCGAAAGAAATCTCTTATAACAGATAATGATTTGGAAATTCATCACAGGGCTTCGCACTAGCTTATTTTCTATATCTTTTTTTTTTCAAGAAATTTCCTTCCTTTTTATTTTTATATTTTTTTGATATTTTTTTTTATTGTTTGTAGCAGCAGTGTCCGACTAGCGATTCGAAAGCTCACATACGCTCCTTGGGAAGCGAGACCACAACCGACCGCGGATGTGAGCAAGGATTTCATGATGAGTGCTGGTCTCTTACATATGGAAGCGTCGTTGGATAAGGAGGTTAAAATCGTCCCTATTAAGGAATTACTTGTCTGAACTCCAACATTTTAGATGTATTATCATGGCGAATCTATAGCTGTCAATGTCCACCTCCAGAACAATAGCAATAAATCAGTAAAGAAGCTAAAAGTGTGTTTTTTAGGATTTTCTTGATCAGTTTTGGAAAAATGACGTTGATGTTAATTTGATTTGTGGATTTATTTGAGGAATGTCTAAGCTTATTTTCCAGATCAGTGTTGTACAAATCGCCGACATTTGCCTCTTCACTACCGCATCCTATACGTGTGAAGTGGCCCGTGTTGAAAGCGCGTGAGTTCCCCTTTAATATTTTGGTTAGTGCTTGGATTACCGTAACCAGTGACCGGCACAGATGTTAGGCAGAACTCCGACTTCCTCACATTTGATCATTATTCCTGAATTTCTATTTCTTCAGTTTTTTTTCCTGAGCGATCCTTTAGAGATCTCTATTATTATTTTCCAAAATTTGATTCTATTCATTTCTACATCTATTTTTTGGTAGCTCCCATACTGCATGATGTTCATGTTTTCAGGGAAGGATTTCCCGTTGGTCCAGGCGCTACCCTTTCCAAAGTGTATTCTGTGTGTCCTTTGCTACGAAATAACAAAGACAAACGGGGGTTGGCTTTAGACGGTCAACTGAAGCATGAAGATACGAACCTGGCCTCAAGTACAATGTAGGCTCAACAGTGTTTTCAGCTAGATTCTTTTTGCGGATTTTTTGTTTCCATAATTTCCAGAATGCAACCGTCTACAACAAAGGAAAGTCTTGGGATTGTTGTAGCGTATCGAGTGAAAGTCCGTGCTTCTATTGCTGGACCACTTGGAGGAGAGTTGGTGGCAGAGCTCCCGTTCACTCTCACTCATGCAAAACCAGCAGAAACACCAGAACGAAGGGTTAGCATTTCAGAAATCTCATATTATAGCTAATATTAAATTCATGGAAATCCATTGTCGACAGTATTGGGCAAAAATGTTTTTTTTTCACCATATAGAACAACAATTATTTCAGGATCGTCCGATAGCTAGTCGTTCTGCGCAGGGTAGTACTGGTCCTGATCCATTAGAAGTTGATCTTATACAATTGAACGAGGAAATGTAAGTTTGTTTCTATTTCCCTGCTGTATAGAGCAGAAAATTCCAATTTTGGGAGCCCAGCTGAGCTAAATGTGACGGATAAAAGGGGGAAGCAAACAGTTTCATAATAGTAACAGTAGCAGTAGTACTCGTTTATAGTATTTTAAAACAATTTATCCAACTTTTTTACCTCCTGGATTTGGAATACTATCTTTTCAACTTCGATTGAAACACAATGTAAACTTGCATACTCTGAACAGTTCTAGTCAACATAATTAACTATTTCTTGTGTTTTTTTTTATTGTTCTAAGACAAAAAGGAGGGTTATACATTTCATATCTTTTCTATGAGATGTTTAATTTCAGCAATGACCTACGTATAGACGATGATGACTTGATTTTCGAGGATTTCACTCGCTTAAGGCTAAAAGGAGCAGATTCAACAGACGAAGCATCGCCAAGCGTACAACCACCAAGTCTAATTTAACTCAGTCTCTTTCAGCTGTTCTCTGCACCTTTCATCGATCGCCCATTCTTCTTCTGAATGCTACTGTTGCCCAAGAAAAGGACAGAAATTTTACTAAGAAATTGGAATCTCTTACCTTTACCTTCGAAACTCTTAGAAATGAAAAAAAGAGAATGTTTCTAGGAGGGGTTTTATTCTGATACTTCTGGTTTCACGTGAAATGTACGAGTTCTAACCTTTTCTTGGGCTACACTAGGAGTTCTTTTCCTACGTCTCAACACTTAAGCTTCCGGACTACAACATCTTTATCCCAGGTCCACATTTTCGACAAAACATTTTTGTTTGCCTATGCTTAAGTTTGGCCTTATCAATTCAGTTCGGCTATGTTGTGCAGGGTCCTGGTGTCTCTTCATTGTTTTCCTTAATGGATTAGCAGAAAATTCTTTCTATATACTGTAGTCAACGCTAAGTACATTTGTAGAAGTGTCCGTTTTTTTTCTTGCCTTTCGCTATCATTCGAAAGTTCTTTTGGTCAGATACGGTTTATAGCAAAAGGAGTACTAGTACAGATCCTTGAAGATTCTAAGAGTCCAAGATACTCTGCGATCGAGCATCTACTTTTGTGCAAGAGTAAATTCAATGGGAACATTTCACCGTTGCGAAAATATAGACGTTGAAATTGTTGTGTATTTCCACATACAAGTCTTTGTTTAGGCTTTCCTTACTTTTCTTCTCGAAAACCTGTTGCTTTCTTTTCTAAAATATCTTTTTTTTTAAAAGATTTTCTAAGAGACTATCCATATGCAGCTTATAAGGTTTAGATATTTGGGCCACAAATTACAAGTTCAGTTGAGTTCTCATACAAAATACTCATACGCTATAAGCAACAATCATGAAAGTAATAATTCTTGCTTCTTTTATGGATATGTACTTTCGTTTTGTTGTCTTTCCCAAAAGTAGTCATCAATCTGTGGATCCTAACGTACACTTCTGCAAATTCTGGGCATTTCATCGCTAGCTTGCCTGTTGATGTGTCCGTGTACGGGGCCAGTGTTTCACGTTACAAAATATAGTATGCACTGTTCATTATTTTCCTATATTTATTTTTTTGTTGTACATATGGACCATATGTGTTTCTTGTTCACAAACTATGAATATGTCGCAATTTGTGGTCTAATTAGTCTATCTTGTCATACTTATGTTATCGGTTGTCTGGGTTTTGATCTGATTTTTTTTCTTTGTGCTTACGGTACGCTATATTGTATGATATATTGGATCTGAGGTTCACTAGCCTCATTTATCCCCGCCTTATGTTCCGAAATTTGAATCGTTATCCGTAATATGCAACACTTAGGCGCTGCTAAATTATTGGTTATTATCGTTTAAATGCGCATAATTCCGTTCTCTTTGTATAGTTTTCCATGCATTCATTTGAATCCAACAGGCATATCATTCATTTGTACGATAAAATCATGACAATTCACTGCTTGGTTTCTTTTATTATATCTCTAGCAAATTCTCATCAGTGGTACTCAAGACTAATTGTACCAAATATCAGGAGGTTGTGAAGAAATCTCCGGATTAGAAATTCTAATTTTGCTTTTTTAATTTGTTCATTCCACGTCCGAGATGTTTCTAAAATGTTCTGAAGCACTACTACAAGATTATGTATAGATGGACGACAATGATTTCGATACAATAAATATGCCTCAGAAAGAATAAGTGAGTACTTTTTTCCCGCTACAAAACCTCTCCTCTTGGCTCCAGATTTCTCCCCATATCTACTGAAGCTCATTTTTCATTTCATTGCAATAATATTTGCTCCAGAATGAAATCTACTTTATCGCAGTTTAAAAAAAAATGAATTCAGCACCTTTTACAGTCGTTAAAGTAATCTTATACATTGGGCTATAACTAAATTGCTCTAAAAAATTATAAAATTGTCCTAAGTTCTCCATTCTTCAAACATTTCAACACTTACGAACCTTTTCAATCACATGCATTTCTCAATAAGTAAAACTCTCTACTTGAAATGAGGGTGACAGTAATAATGTCAATAATTATATAACTATAAGCAGACAAAAGATTAGCTAACGTGGATTAACTTCTTCCTCAAGGATGTGAGGAAATAGTAGAGGTACTTCGTAAATAATTTGTTCATCGATTGATTCGAAAGCCATGGAACGGAATGGTGTGCAATGTGATCTATGTGCTTCTAGACTTCTTACCGTAGTCGTCTCGAAAAATCTCCAGGATCGATGTGTAGTTAGTGGAGTTGCTTCGGTAGCATGTATTATGTGATTTGTGTTTGTAGAATTCAGTGTGGATATGTGTCCCATTTGTATTTGTATAATAAGAAGCATAATATTACTATATTGATCAGTAAAAATGTGCTCAAATTGACCTACCAAGTCGATTCACTTCCGCTAAACCATTGAAATTTCGGCTATGCGTTTTTCAATCTTCGTGAGATATAGAACTAAATCGTAATTTTTGATCTCTCGTGCACTTACCGTGGATCGTATTTTCGTCAATCGATTAGACAAGAATCGAATGCAGCCGATATTGTTCTCTTTCAGACAGCATTTGACATAGTGGTAATGTGAATTTTTCTATCTCTTATAATTTGCTTGTGGATCCTATTTTTATAACTATTTGAACTTTTTCATTTGTGAATAATTTTATGGATGGGTTCTTATTCAATGAAGTATTTGAATTACATCGTTCCCATGTACCTGCGGGCTTTGGCAGAGACCACTGCTGACCAGCTGACATAAAGCGTTGGTGGGTAGGAAAATAGCGGAACGCTTCGAGAGAGCGTCCCTATGTCTGGATCTACGCAATTTCATTATGACTTCCAAGGCTATGTCATTTACGGTGATGTTTGATTAATTCCTCTTCCCATCATTCTTTATGTGTTCAGCTTAAAAACCGCATCGGAAAAAGTTCCTAATATTCGGTTTTCTCTAGTACCAGATTTTCTTCAGGAAGTAGTCTGCAAGTGTCACACTGAAAATCCTAAACACTCGTGCAAATCCAGGCACTCTGAGACGTCAAAAACACTCGACACATCACTCAATCGAACGATGCAACTCTTTACACCCACGGGTTTAATTGGATGAAACGTCGTGATGCGGGTTTTTTTACTCCGGGTGCAAAGAGTTGCTCTATCGGATAACATCACTGGTGATTAATTCACATAGCGAATTATTCTTATTCCCATTATTCATTTTATTATGATCTCGCTATTATTGCTGAAGCGCTGGTTTTTTTAAATGTCTAGTGCAATTTATAATGAATGAATAATGAATGAGTGCAGTTTATAATGAATCCGAGGACCTTCTGTTGACGTCGTATTATCTCCGAAAACGCATCCGTCATTAAAATCTAGGCCCGTAGTAAACCACCCATGGTGATAAGTTGATCTTCTCGATCTGTGGAATAGTCCTTAAAGTGGACGGTATCCTGCTATAGGAAATAGAACGTACTTGTGAGACCGTTACCAGCCCTCGAGGGTAACGAAGCCACGAAGCCTCTCCGCTATTGATATGCCGCTTCTTCAGCAGAAGATCACTGTATCGAAGTAATGCCTGAGACGTAAAGGGTCCCTTTTAAAGGACCCGTTAACAATTTACACGTTCTTCTTTTGTCTGTGTAGAGCTTTGATGCGTTGAGATTCTCGTGAGAACGATGACCGCCTGTTCCAGGCGTCCATCAGTTCATGGATCACAGCTGCACAATCCCGTATGTACGTCATCGACTTGTTTTGATCTATCCCCGCCACACATTTACAAAAGAAATAAATTGAGGGCCAATTGAGGAACGAGTAAATTCGGAATAGCGACCTTCTTCTTACGAACTTCCAAAACAAGCGCATCGCATCAAATTTGGTCAAGATATGATGAATTTTATATAAATTCTTTTCATGCTTGTGAACCCTATATAGAAACTGATCTAGAATCAATAAACATTGGTGGTGGCCGCAAAATGTTGGTATTCATCCAGTGCGAGCTTATGAATAAAATAACATCCTTGAACTGTCCAACATTCGCGAAACGACGAATACTAAGGTTTATCTAATGTATAATATATTGTAATAAATTTTAATTAGTACTCATACATATTTTGTGTGTGTGTGTGTTTATGAATAGATTAGATTCGTTTCGCAACGTATATACGTAAAGTTCTTTTTAGTTTTGTTTTGTCAACTGCGTATAAACAAAAATTAAGCCCTTTTTGAGTATTTTGTCTTCTTTTCTCTGAGCTTATAATGCTCAATTCACTTTTTTCACAATGTGATATAATACGTGTGGAAGTTTGAAGGCGGAAGATAACATAATTATTTTTCGATCCTTAATATTCTGAAGATTTATGCTCTGCAGTAGTTTTTTACTTTTACATTTATTTTGGATTATTTTATTACTTACTAGTTTCTTTGTGAAAACGCTTTCTTTCATGGTGTATGGGATATAAAACCGAGGTTTGCTTCATACTACTTAAATACCTTTATACATCCCTGATGAATTTATCCAGAACACGTTTATCCATGTCATATGCAGTGTCTATGATTCATTTAGTTGAACACGTTAATCGTCTCGGCTTAGAGAGGAAGAAAATGTAATAGGGCACAAATACAACTACAACTGCTGAATAAAGAATGATGATCAAAGAACGCCGAAAATGATTAGATTATTTCCCTCATCCTCACAGATGCGACCCTCGCAATCCTCAACCTCTCCACTAAGCAATATAGCCAAGTAGTTTTTAGTTATTTAGCTCCGATTCTTCGTTTAACATGCATGAAATGAATGTGTGATAGTCCTCCATCCTATTATTTTCCCTAAAATAATGTAATATTAAAATCGTATCCTTCGATTAAATGATTCACCGTTTCACTATCCCTTCATCAAGATATCCTGGTATTGCTTCGTTAGAGGCAGAGGCTCGTCTGTTATGATGTGATTCTGCTTTGGGAATGCTCTTGAGTGAACAACAAACGCTGTGCTCGTTAGTAGTTGTGGATAGGTGTAGCGGTGAAGATTTGCCTCTTGGATTGTATATCCATCTAAGACTGTTTTTCCTTGTTCCGTTATATATGACCAGTGGCAATCAAAAATTTTGGAAATTTTAGTTTATTTAAATACCTGACATATATTCTATGCAAAAATCATTCTGGAAACGGCAATGAAAAATTGCACAAATACAGAGTCAGCTGGAGAAAAGAACTTTTAGTTTGTCAGATGATGAAACTCCTTAAATCTGTGCTGTAATGAATTGAAATGAAAGCAAAAAGAAAAAGATAAAATCACAAAAATCGTTTCTAAAGCAACTGGTTTACATTCCGCTTTGCAATTTTTTGCGCCACTTTGCTACCTCTTCATTTCCTCACCACGCTGACGTAGAAAATTGCATAAGAATCCAAATTTGAGAATTCGTTCGAAAGTTTCTGTTTTTTTGCTCTGATACTGTTCTGGAATTGCAGCTTGACAACGTGTCGGGAGCGACTTTCAATCCCACTTGCTGATTTTGCTTTCTCATTTGATGGGCATTCATTCTCCCACATTTATGATGGGGCACTAATGGAAATACTCAGGAGATGGATTACTTGGCACACAATTTCCTTAAGTGATGACTTATACAGAGTAGACTTTTTTGTATAGTAGCACTCGCTAGCACAGGAAAGTAAAAATCATACTTGCTGGTATTTCTCGGAATAATTGTTATTTTTATTTTATTTTAGTTTTTTTCTTTGGTTACCTTGGAGCACTCTGCTCACACTTCAGCTTGTCCTCTTTTCCCAACTCATCTCTGAAATAAGTTCTACATTTTTCATATAACCTCATCACGGAAATATTGACAAAGCTAGAGCTCAGAAATTTAAGGAAACAGATAACGAAAACATAAGCATCCTACCCTTCCTTCTTCCACATCCAGATCCGGTTTCTGATGCGAAGTTCCGGAGTTTTTTTTTAGCTGTATTTATCGTTCCCTAGTGATTTGGAATGTTTCTTTGCTCCACAATCTTCCGTAATTTATTCCGACAGTTACTGCTTCTTTGCAATTCTTTTTCTTCCTTAGTCTTCTGTGTTTGTAGAATTTTTAGTGAACAAAAGAGAAATTTGTCCATGAAACGCTATTAGGTTTTTTCTTCTGAAATTTCGACTTAAAATCTCAATAAATGTCTTCTTTAATTTTCGTTCATAGACAAATTTCTGAACTTCTACCTTGCTATTTCAAATGCGAACATTATTGCCGTTCTTGAGCTATAATTTCTATTATTGGAAAATGTTTCATCCTAATGATATTTCCTAAAGTGTTCGTGAATACCATAAATTTTTGTTTATACAACATTCCAAAATAATGATTATATGAATGTGTTGTCATAGTTGCTGTTATCAGAGTATCTTGTCGGCCAATCTTCTAATGAGGCATCAGTTTTTGAGTCACCATCTGGCATTCGTTATAGTCATTTGCTCATTTACAGCGTATTTCTGTATTACTAAGAAAATTTTAAGTGTAATATATATATATATATATATATATATATATATGCGGTGAAATAATAGCTATCATCAGTTCTATAACTAACGATCAGAACTTCTCTCTTTTAGTTTTTTGTTTCTTGTAGAAATAGTAAAGGAAAGAATCTTTCATAGTTTTTAACTGTAACGTTGCTATAGAACCCCACACGTAGCCCAATAAGAAATAAACTTATTTAAATAAATTTAACTTGAATTTATACTGTCACATAGCTAGAATTTATTTTATTAGATACCATTAGTGTTTATTCAACGCCTGACATTGTGATATTTCGAGATTTTTTTAAATTAATAAAGTTTGAAGTACATAGCAGTAGGGTTATCAGCTGCGCCCACTACACGTTTTTCTACAAAACAGAAACCTCATAAAAACCTTATGGAAAAAGGGATAAATAGTTTTTCCTCAAAGTCACTTATATTAATCTTTTCAAATATGGATGTATCTCGACTTTTTCAACCTGAAAATTTCACGGACAACGGCTTTTGAAAGTGTATTCTTTGAAAAATATTTTATTAGGATGTGTTGAAATGGCATCGAATGTTTTGTATATGAATTTGTGGGTCCACTTTCGATAATTTAAACACTTTTCTGTGGCTATTTTATTGGAGTCAGAACCAGTAAAATACTATTACTGCAGGTTTCCAGATAAAATTATATATATATATTTGTAATAGGTTTAAATTTCAATTCGATTTTCTGACTTATTATGATACATAAGCTTAATAAGATTTCTTGAGAGTGTCAACTCTATTTTGAATCTATTATGAGAAGATAGAAAAGGAAAAAATAGTTAATAAACCTGTGTTGTTGAGATAGCACCTCATTCCAAGGACCTAAACTCCCGGGAGTTTACCCTTTGTTCCGTAGTCTGATTGCGAAAAACTATTGAATCCTCAGAACATTTAACATTATTTCCCTCAGATGTTGTCATCATTCTCAACTATCGTAAAAGGAGGGGCGTGATTGCTTCAATTCGAGTCGTGCAACCAACGCCTCCGTCTTCTTTTTCCGCTCTGTTTTTCTCGAAGTATGCCGGAATATCGCTACTTAATTATTTATCGCCGTCTTTAGAGAGCGCATGCAAATTCCTCAGTCGAAGTATATACCAGTGGTTGGAAGAGACGTTACTTTGCTTTCCTACTGTTTTTCTCGTGTATGCATCTTCGACAATGGTTCTTCTGACGAGAAGCCTACTAATGTATGCCAATGATTAGACTTTTTACACATCCGACCGAAATGCGCTTCAAATGGAGCAAAGCATCGGCGTTCCTGATATCCGCTGACTGGAGAGGAAATGAATATGCGCGCCTCACATTAGTAGGACGGCAACCGAGTTTTGGAGAGTGTTATTTGATTTCTGCTCTCATATGTATTGGAATTCCCATTAATTAGACTTGCTTGATGTCAATTAATTGCGCAATTGACGACAATGCTCGAAGCGCTTGACAATTTTACGCATCTTCGTACTTTTTCGACGTACATATGAATACACATATCTGAGAAATGTAAGTGTTAGTTCTAACTGTGTCATACTCATTTCATTTAACTGCGACAACCCCCCATTTAAAGCCAATCCAGGAGTCCACTTAGGACAGCAGACAAGCCTCTCTCGGAGTTGTTCTACCCTGAGATCGACTTACTAATGTTCACGAGACATAAGTAGGCCGTATTTGAATGTATATGCATAGAAATGTGAGCTATTACTTCCTCCTTTTCGCCTCCAATAAAGCGAGTTCCACGAGTTACTCCTATTCCTCTCATATTCGTTGTGATCTTCGTTTTAAACAACAACGTGAAATATAAGAATACAGCTTTCCTTCCCATTATATTTTGATTTTATTGCAAAATCTCAAAGCTCGTCTTTCATATGTAGAAAGATTCTTATCATATGTTTCTTTTTATAAGAACGTTTATCTGGAGCTCTTTCCCCTCATAAATATTTTGTAGTATCTAGAACTCGGAAATCTCTCAACATGAGAGGGATTTATGTGCTACGCTGGAATCAAAAATTCCTGAAGAGATGAAAAAAATCCTTCACATCTGATGATCAGGAGGAAAGCGAAGGTTTTTGAACCGATTGGCTACTTTTTCGAAATTCTATGTGGATTCAAAATTCCAAACTGGTTCGGAGTGTTTTCTGGATTCATTTTACTTAAAAAGCTCATAAATATGAAAGTGATTATGGATTTAACGCTCCGGCTAAAGGTCTATTTCCGCTGCCCCTTGGATCACGGACGTCTATTCACATTTGTCATAACGGCGAAAAGTTGCTGACTGGAATTAGTCCGACGAAGTCAGCATGAAAATCCTTCGCTCATCGAGCGCACTTTCCATCTATGTTGGCTTTATGCCGTCTTTTCCAGTCGAGAGCGTAATGAATTAAGGAAAGCATAGTTGAAACGCTGTTGCGACTGTTCGAACGGCTGTACAACGCCGACGTTTACATCGTGCCGTTCGCGCTGTTTGTCTCCAGACCTACAACGAAAGATAAATGATGGCAGACGTTGAAGTGCAGTTATCGGATGGAATCTGAGCCGTTCGATGACAAATCGGTCACATGGGACTCGTTCCTCATTCATTCGTGCTACCAAGAAAAAAAATTCCACAAACCGTTCCTTCTTCGTTTCAGGCTGCATTCTCACCTTCAGTTACACACCGTGTCCACGAACTTAACTTGAATTACCTACAGCGGATATCCAAGCAATCACGGGAATTCAACGTTGTCTGCCGATGTAACATACGTAACGAAATGTACAGGAATATATCTTCCCATCCGTCCTTACACTATGAAACGTTTTTCCATATTTTATTGCATGGATTTGGTCAGCCGCGTGTGTCCAATATCCAGAACCCTCACTGATGTACGTTATGATATGTTTATTTTCATATAATCTTTGCACCTTCAACATTATTTGCACAACAAACAGTAATCAATTCCTTCGTAGTAATGGATATCGCAATTATGAGATGCTTCATAGCGGTAGCAATCGGAGCTGTGCTTGAGTTCCATAATGCTGAAGACCTCATTTCTGATATGAGTTTGCGCACCTCGCATTACTCGTCTAGTTATGCGCTTCAGTTATGAGATATCCGTTTCATTCGCCAGGAACTACATCGGATTTTGACGGATATACGACAACCATGTAATAATTCCATTCCGCGAAACTGTCTTATAGCCGTACGTTTCATTATGTCTTGTTAGGACAATACTACGAGGTAAAGCTACTGTAACACCTCAGCTTCGCGGCTCGTTAATCACGCATCGGTAGGCGATTTCAGTCTCATTACTGAACATTTCAAATTTTGGAACAAAGAAAAAAGGTAACTGGAGAAGCTCAAAACAAGCTCACAACACATTCATACGTCCATTGTATACTGTTGATGTTGTCGAAGATTCTCTTTCGCAGTTTTTCCTTTAGGAATCGTGGCTTTTCATTTCTGAGTGTTTACTTCTTATCTTTTTCTACCACCTGTCGTTCCGCTTCTCGTGTTATTCTTTTATTAGTGTCCTCATAGCTATAATAATTGGTACGCGTCACTAGCATATGTATGCTTACTTTTGTTCGAGACTTAGGTTTTACTGAGTAAGGAACCATTGACAACATCACAGATTTCGAGGAAAAATAGCGCTGATCTCTGAAATAAAATCATCACGAGTAATGAGGAAGTTATTATGAGGCTAGGTTAACATGAACGAACTTTTTTAGCTGACAAAAATTGATGTTGCATGATGCCGTGGATGATGAAAAACACCTGTGCTGGTCGCGGAGGGATGTTTGAAATTTGATGAGTATAGTAATAGAGGTTTGAGGCGTAAGCGATTTCTGTGAAAGTTTTCCGAATTCAGCAGTTGCCTTCTGAAAAGTTGCCGAACATTCCCTCATTTATATTCAGCCTGCTTTTTTTGATAGGTCCGCCTAATATTTAAAATCAGAAATATTCATATTTTTGAGTCCAGGCAAAGGCAAAGTGATCTGCAGCTACAAGCAACAACTTTGATGACTCTAAACTTGCAGAGAGATTTGCTGGCTTGACAGAATTCTTTAATTCGGTATACAGAGGATAAACTCGTTTCCTCCAGCATTGCACTGATGGAGAGATTTTTCAGCTCAGTCGGGGTTGTTATTCCACCATTTTTCGCACCGACATCACTGCCAGCTGCAACCCATGTCACCGAGAGGCAAATCATAATATTTTTATACCAGATTATGTAGCTTCAGGTTTCACAACGCTTTTCCGCCTACTACATTTCATCTCACTACTGCATCCAGTCCGGCTGCCAATTTTTTTTAGTATAATTCCGTTAGTATTCAATACTAAAACAGTTGTCCGAATTCACGGATAATGAGTGACTGTGAAGTTATTCGGAACGTCTTGGTTTCGTTCAGCGCACAGAACCTCTGGAAACTCTACACGCTTCCACAAAGATCTTTTTTTAAAGGCAATATTTGTTTCTTGCACATCATTTGTCCGCATCAAAGCTTCTCGTAAACGAAATTAGCCGTTCTTTAATTTAATATAACGACTAACCAACGTACGGCGGCCTCATTTTTGCACCTCGTAGACCTCGAAGGATGTTTTTTTCGGCGACCAGACATTTGTTTTTCAATCCAACCTACCTGTGCTCGGTCCATTTAGTAGTCGTGCATGTTGCACGTGCATTACTTGGTTTTCCTTCCTCTTCAACTTCCGAGTCTTTCAGCTACCGGCTAGGTCATGTCATAGCGAAAAGGCTCGTTATCAGTTTTTTAAGGGCATTGGAATTCCCTAATCCTACATCTAATAGGACCTTGGAGCGCAAGCTAAATAAAAACTTTATGCATACAGGATGACTTTTTGCGAGATACACCAAAAATGCCGTTATCAAGCCAGGATCGATGAGAAACACAGTCACATGCGACTGGATTAGCTGTGCTGTGCTAGGATAGCGATGCTAAGACCATCCTGAATGGATGAGTCTCATCACTCTATTCACTCACTTCACTTTACGCTAAGATCGATGTATAAATGTTGACTGTTTGCTGAATCGTGTGCGGAGATACCATCGTCAAGTGTTTCATTTCATTCGCCCACTCATCCGAACAACTACTTAAATGAAATCTGTAGATTCAGCACAAAGAATTCTCATCATGCCAAGGTTTATTGAAAGTCGTAAATGGAAAAATCTGTGGAATTACAACAGAGGGATTCTGAGGACGATGTCTGAGAATGTATCCTTGTACTTATTCATTACATGTGTTGGCGTGTGATCTGCTTTATACGGAAACAATTTGCTTTGCTTGGATCTCACTCATAACTTCCCACGCGTGCTTATTATGACATGTCTTTTATTGGATTTTATTAGGAGACTCACACGATGGAGGGGTATTTGTTAGAATTATGAGGAAGTCAACATTTTGTAAATATGACTGTCAACATGATTTCAAGCTTATTTAAAATCCGTCATTGGAATTCGGGACTATTTCTTCCAACTAAAAGAATCCTCCAAATGAAGCTTTTTCCTTGTATATATCCTCGGTAAGTGTCTTGCACTATACAGCGATACTCACATAGGCAATTATTGTCTTCCCACTATTTGCGGATTTGTACTTGGCTTGGATGTGTTACGTTGCTTTCGATCCCTACTCTTCTGTTTTATTTCTGATCGAATCCCTGTGCCGTTTCCATGGCGTCCATCGCCTTTCAGCTTCTATCCCATACATATACTTACACAGCTGCAAATTTCTCCGCGAATTAATTATAGGGGATCTCGAATGAGAAACCACACATTTATCTTGGAGTACTTTCTTCAATATTTCTTACCTATGCCAGTTTTATGATCTTTTCGTGACTGTTCTTTACTCCATCTTCTCTTTTCCATATAATCATATGTATATTCTGCCAAAATTAATAGAAATACTATAATCTATATTTAATGAAAGTTTCTTTTTTGGAAGTATCCCTGGACATTATGCACACTTGAAGCTTTCACTCTGGTCTCATGACAGTAATCGCTAAACTCTTGTTTACGGATTCCTCACACACATTTTCAGATTATCCTTATTTCAATGTGCGTCATCTGTAGGTGATGGGTAAAGGATCCAGCAAACTGAAACAGGATCAACTAAAAACACTCGCACAACAGACATATTGTAAGTGAATCTTGTTGTCGTAATTGCAAATAAGTAAATAGTTTCAAAAATCAAATCTTGGGAACATAACAGAAAACCCGGAACTGTCTCTTTTAAGCTTCCTATTATGTACTATTAAAATCATTTTGTTTGAAAAATAATGGAATATATTCAGATACCTCGGATTCTCAGGAGTTTTTTTGTATTGTCGAGAAATTTTGTTTTGCAACGACACTAAAATTTCATCCCAGCTATCAGAAGTTGGGAGATTATTGTGGATATCGACGGAATATCTTGTTTCAAACTACAGAAGACCTAATTTAGATAAATACGTGAATATATTTGTATATTAATAGTGAATGGACTTACTCAAAATCAAAATGTCTCCAGCAATGAGTTAATAAATGAGGAATATTTGACGACACTAAGCATTTTTACTGAAAGATTACGCAAATTTTCCCGTCATATAAAATCCGAGATTCTCAAACATAAAATCTACCTATTTTTTTCCGTTTCATGTTGAAGGGCAGTGGAATGAGTCATGAATTGCCAATAAAATGGAAATGTTGAATGTGTTGAAATAGTCCTCAAAAATATATTCCCTACGGACATGAGCGTATTTTAAGGATTTTTTTTTTCACCACGTGTTCGTAGATTTTAGAAGCGTTCACCGTAACTAATGATTCCGCTGTTCTTCTCGAAGGAAACTATTAGTCTAACCTAAATGTTGTTTTCTAAGTGCATTTTGTCGAATGATGAGGAAACTGCAGCAATTTAATAGTTTTTTCCGGAAGAAATGAACTTATTTGTGGTATTCCTGGAACTTTTTATGATCAATAAGAACCTTGCTAACTCTCCTTCGTTGGACTCTTCAACCCTCAAACCTGAAATATTCAACAATTGTGACAAGAAAGAAAATAAGTTCGAATCTCATTTTATTTATTCGTCTATTTGATCTCTTGCGCTGTTTTACATTCATCTATGGACTTAAAGTACATCTTCGGGATGTGGTAGCAAGAGATTTTGTAATTAACTACTAATTATGGAATATTCGGTAAGTGTAGTAATATAAGTGGTTCAACAGTAAACAATGTGTTTATCTTTATCATGTGAGACTGGTCAGTAAAAAAAAAGAACCAAAACCAACTTCATGGATTCTTCGAGCAGAAAATGACTTATTTTGAACTACTTCCATACTAGAAACAGTCCATCCTATGTCCTTTGTTGGGACCTATTCCTTAAAGTGACTCATGATTGATTCCCGAATATTTATGCTAGGGTTTTGAGACACAAGCATATTATTTTTATATATTATAAATATTGACAAAAAATAAAATTGACATATTATTTTTATTTTTATGAGTTATTGCTTTCGTTCAGAACAAAATTAACAGAATTAATAGAGAAATATGTTTTATTGGGAAATGTTAGCATATATGAAATATATATATAATATATATATATATATATATATCCTTCGGGAAATCTTTGGTCATCACGTTTTCCTTCCTGGTTATCGGAAACACTTTTTGCATCTTTAATCTTCATCTTCATAGTCGTGGTTTGTTTCATAATTGTCCATATGGAAATTGAACCAATGTTTTTCAGGATTTATGACAAGTCCCTCGGAAATCCTTAAATTTGTGGAAAAAAAAGCATAGCTAATGTGATGTCGATGCTCTTGTCGTACTTAATTTTGGTACATTTTATATAACGTAGATCATGTAGATTCTAAAATCCACTATGCTTCGTTAAATGTCAGTCACGAAATTTAGATTAATAAATGATAGACATTAGGGAAAAACCCGAAGAAATTAAAAATCTCCCATTTGGAAAATGGGATGCAAAGAAGAACAATTTCTTTGAGAAATCAGAAATCAGAAAAAATCCAAAAGAAAAGGTAGCTACTATGAAACATTACAGGAAAAAAAATCCTCTTTAATGTAACAGCATTAAACTTTTAAGTGGAAAAAAATAAATAAATAATTCCGTTGTGATGTTTGTAACCGAATAGAAGCAAAGAAAGAAAATTTTTTCGCTAGCTATTCTAGGTCGCTAGCTCTCATACAACGTTCATAGTTATTTGTCTAGTCTCAAATTTCATCTAAATGTATATTTGTGGAACACCAAGCGAGAACGCTAGTAGAGATGGATTCGTAGGGTCTTCTTGTCATAACTCTACAGAGAAAATTTCTCATTTTATCTAAATCCCTAAAATCATGCCAGAAAGTCGATCAGACCTTAGCAACCATAGTTCTTATCCATTCCCGTGCCACAAACAAGAGAACTTATAAACGATTTCTGGTGCTCTTAGCATAAAAAACGCTCTTTTCTAAAGGACAGCATTACCTACATTTTTAGATATTACTCTTTTCATTTCAGTCACAGAGAAGGAAATCAAACAATGGTATAAAGGCTTCGTTCGGGATTGCCCAAATGGAATGCTAACTGAGGCAGTGAGTTTCTTCGTTGTTTTTTCTTTCTAAGTTGATGTCGAGCAATTCCGATTTAATATTATTTGAATCCACTTCCGGGTTCTTATTATGCTAATACATAGGATGCGAAATGATGAGAGTTGGTTGAAACGACGAATTGGTAATAAATCTATGCATTTATAATTAAGGAATGCCTGTTGATCCGACCTAGTCGTCATTCAGTGAGCTACGAGACAAAGTCTGAACTAGATGTGAACCAGAAAACTCACATGCCAGTTGAATATAATTTTTAGTCGTCCGAAAATATCTTAAAAATTCAAAATTACAGAGTCAACTAGGTTTCAATTGAAGAATTATTGAAAAAAAAATTGCTCACCTAATTTGTGTAGATTAACAGCAATAGAAATTTTCAACGTTCCCGTCGTTTAGAATAGAATTTATGAAATACCTTGACTACGATCCCAAACTTTCATTCCAGAGACTGCACTTAAAAAAAAAGAGAAGAGTTAGTGTCCGATGTTATCTCATAATTCTTTCGCTTTATATTTTTACTTTAAAATATCAAGAGAATGCAGTGTTTTGGGCAGATTTTTTCTGAGTATTCGTCCTTTCAGTTTGATATATTGCAAGGCATAATACAACTTATGTCTCCTGCCAAGAAACCCGTTCATGCGCTAACAGCTTCTCTGATGGGGTGCGGTGGTCATGCGAGTGCAAATGCGAGTCCATTGAGAGCTTATAATGATGAGAAATCCACTTCACCTCGCTGGATCATTTCTTATACTTTGGGATTCCAGATTAAACAAGGAACTGACTGGATGTAATGAGAAGTATCACGTTACTCTAATAAAGTGCATATTTTACAGGGTTTTCAAAAAATCTATAAACAATTCTTCCCACAAGGAGATCCGTCCGATTTCGCATCGTTCGTCTTCAAGGTATTCGACGAAAATAAGGTGCGCCTTATTCTCCTCGCCAACGAATGAGGCGAGTCCTGTTGATGAAGAGGAACGAGGACGGCCGAATCTCGTAACCGCATTACGCGAAATTCCAACATCACGCTCTACTATTTAGGATGGAGCGATCGAGTTTCACGAATTCATTCGAGCGCTATCCATTACGTCACGAGGGAATCTCGACGAGAAGTTACATTGTGGGTTTCTTTGAAGACCTTTTTAATTACTACGGTTAATCCACCGGTACCGTGGAATTGCATTATTCACATCTTATTTCAGGGGCATTTAAACTGTATGATCTCGACAACGACGGTTTCATCACTCGGGATGAAATGCTTTCTATTGTGGACTCCATTTACAAGATGGTTGGCTCAAGTGTGAAGATTCCAGATGAGGAGAGTACTCCTGAAAAGCGGGTTGATCGAATATTCAGGATGATGGATAAAGTAAGTTTTATTAGTGTAGGTTGTCTATAGAAATGTTGTCTATTAGATGAGCCATTCTGATTTTCTTCTCTATTAAATTTTCGCTGGGAAATTTCCGCTAACTTGGACTGTTCTCGCTCTCTTCATTCTACACCTCTTTTTTGTCCAGATCCACCTTGGAATACTAGGATCGACATTTTCCACGTGTATGTTGTGATACCTGAATGGCAATCTCGTACTAATCCGCCCCACAGCGTTAAGTATTCTACTTCCTGAGATCAATATCTAACGCTTCCATGACGTTGCCCTTCAGAATTTCTAGGAATTGTCAGAGGCGGAGCGAAAAAGAACTTTGATAGATTGCTGACGAACATCGTACTTTTATAATTTTGACGAGATTCAAATAACTTGATTCCCATGTCCCAGCGGAGATGTTGACTAGTTTTAATCGGATACAATTTCAACTATCACATGAGGAGAATCTAATCATCTGAAACGAAGAAGTAACCTATAAAAAGTGAACAAAGCTGGTTCACATGTTCAACACGGATTGCAGTCTGACTTGTTTATTCCGGAAACATGTAGAAATGCAAATGAGATGAATGCTCATTAAAGCGGATAAATCCTTAGGAATTAAATACTGCTACAACACCCCGACGTAGAGTAGAACTGCTGTGTGGCGGTTTTCTTTTTTGGTACCACACAATTCGCTGATTTTTCGCGAAATCTTTTTTCATAACATATTATGAGTTAAAGCGATGAGACATTGGATCCCCGAAATTTCTGTAAATGTTAATTTTTTCAGAATAACGACGCACAATTGACATTGGAAGAATTCAAAGAAGGAGCTAAGGCTGATCCGTCAATTGTGCATGCACTTTCGTTATATGAAGGATTATCGTCGTGATAACAGTGTATCAGTGAAATTGTTTTCAAAAAGAAGAAAAAAAAATCGTACTCCTCCACGCCTACACTCCTCTATGTATTGCATTCACTAAGATATTTGTTGAAATAGGCAAAAATGGCTTCATTTTCCATGAATATGTTTTTTTGAATCATTGTAAATCATTGTTCCTGATCCCTCCAATAAACGGCTTTCCATTAGAATCATCGAGATTTAAATGTTATAATTACCTCGATGATTTGTTCTCACGCAAGGATGAATGAAACTCGATGAACATTCTACGTCTTAATATTGGATCTATTGAGTTAAGCATTATAATGTAATATTTTTCGTTCTATAAAGTCTTATTTTAAAAGTATTAAACTGCAAAATTTAGCAACAACTAGGAGGATGGAATTAAAAAAAAATCCCTATTCATATATGTCCATAAATGCTATAACTACTTACGCGCTCAATTGAACATGCAGTGAGTCAATTTGATTAAATTACCTCGCTTACTTATCTCAACGTCACGTGAGATGTTTTGAAAAGAACACTTCCTACAATTTCCGCCCAATTACCTACCTTTACTGGAAATCGTATATTTTTTCTTGTCTAATATCCATCCTACATTATAGTGCAATATTCTATAAGATCTACTTAATTCTTGTGGAAACTTGAGATCCATCCTTCTCTGTTTCTATTTTCGTCGAAGAGTTGGACGACATTCATGTAAACACATATTTTCTTGTATCCAAGTCAGAAAACGCCGATATGTAAGTGAACACGAAAGCAATGTGTCCCAATTCGTGAGAAAAAGAGGTAAAAAGGACAGGAAAGGAATCACTCTAACAAACAAATTTATTGTTATAAACATCACTTTAAACTCCCGAAAGTGCAGAGATACCCGAAAAAAGAGTGAACAACAAAAACCGGTGCAATCACCGAAGCGAATAACATTAGTGCAATTGAAATGCTCCATTATCAACATTAGCATATACCTATATTTTCATCTCAGATTAAAGAAGCTGAGTGAAATAGTTCAATCCTTGACCGAATTCCCAGATGGCTGCTCCAACTCCATATTTTCGAGCAGCATTGAGACGCATTTCTATCGATGTAAGTGACGGATAGTACAATTTTCCTGTTCTGAAATTCACATCCATTAGAAGATTGCACGTCAAAAGTTGAGAAGAAAAAAAAACAATGATGGATAACGTGCTGTTTCTCGACGGGACTGCAGACAATCAAATTTTATGATGTTACATATCTTTCATGTGTTTTCACACACCTACCGTGTCTTGAGAAAATGTTCCTTCGATTTTGGATCCCATTCCAATTTACTATCATCATCCTTCAAGTTCTCCAGATATCTAAAACTAACAAGTTGCTGGAAACCTCAGCCAACCGTTCCAAAATTGTATTCTCACTTGTCAAAGTTCACTGGCTTCTGATTTCTGCCAGTATATTCGAAACCATAGTGATTTATACCGATCATTAATTGGTTTGCCAATTCTGGTGATCGATCCAAAATCGCTTCAATCGACTTTTCCACCCATTCATACGGAGAAACACCAAGAGCGGTCCTCGATCCATAGTCGTACGTCATCATCTAGGAAGCGGTTTGCTTAGTATCACAACGCCAGCACTATTCATTGTTTTTGCATGCAGGTGAATTGGATTCAGCTGTTTGTAGACCGCTTCAAGTATAACTAAAGTGGAAGTAAAAACCCATAAATGTAACATTTTAACGCGATAAAAACAAAAATAGTGCGTAGCTCAGAGCATCTCAGACTGAAATAGAATTGCTTTGTAAGCGCGTATCCTCGAAAAAGTCGCGTCAAAACGACTACAAGCTCGGTGCAGTTGTGCTTACGGTGGCGCTTCGAAGGCAGCGATTGTGAATGAGGTGGAATCCTCGATAGCTTCACTTATCTCCGCAGTCCCAGTCACTCTCAAACGCCGGCTCAACCGTGCCGCTTCGAACGCAGCTGCTTACGCAACTGTGCTGAGCTTCGGGTCCTTTTGACCCGACCATATAAGGGTTAATTTTTCCTAGCGAATTAGAAGGAATATGACTTTTTTGCAACAAAATCTTCTCAAATTTGAATACAGTTGCCTGGAAAATAACATTAAAAATCATTAAAGATAGCTAATCAAACCTGTATATAATCAACATTCTGTGACAGAGCATAAAAATGAGCAGGCAAAAACACTCCGGTCAGCTGACTGCAAACAATGATACAATTTTAGGACAACTAAAATGACCAGAAGGTTTTTAAACCTCACTTGTCTTCACTTAGAGGAGGTCCAACAGGAACTATGAGTTCTAGTTTCCGTTTGTGGAAACCCAAACCCCATGAGTCAAGCATTTCAACCAGTAACCTTAATAGAATCCAGGTCACTCGGCATCGAGAAATAGGGAAGTCAAAATTATGAAAATCCTTAATAACAGATTTCAAATATTCTTCTTAATAAAACACAAATAAAATTGGGAAAAAACTGCAAAATTTTTCAAAGAAAAGAATCAGATAGTCATCAATAATTATGCTAGAGTTATCTACCGCCTTCAGAGGCAAAAAAAAAACTGTGCGCGAGGAAATTCTCTCAACACATTCTCGAGCTTATCATCAGTTACCACCGCTCAAAAGAGGGTATTTCCTTCTTCAGACATCGCGGATGGTCTTTTCTGGGTCCTCAATAGAGGATCTACTCACGGAAATCCAAGAATGCGTTAAACAATTACAGCAAACTGCCTCGAATGGATGAAACCAAGCCATATCGGCTCCTACATCAATTCAAATAAATGGACTTTTGTCAGTCAACGTCTCATTGACAGCGAATAGCACGTGCACTTTCAGAGACTATTAAGACCACTATATTAGAAAATACACATAGACAAGCTTATTTTAGTGTGATTTTTTCACGAAAAAAAAAAACAAAATTTTCCACATACTGTGCAGCTTCTCCTTCAGTTTGAAGTATGGCACTGGTCCATAGCTCCACTACTGCACCATCAAACTGAGTACGCTAGAAAGAGTTCATAAAAACAAAAATATAAAGAAGAAACTATAGTTCTTGCAAAGAAAAAGAAAAACACGCACAGTAAGTAAATTTAATATATCTCCAAGACAGCGATTCATCCATTGAACGTTTGAAAGAAAAACAGTCAGTTGTTCCGTTTCCCAACCATCGAACAAGACACGAGGAACAATTTTCACCTCACTGTTGTTCTTGCGCACTTCATCCATCCATTCTAGACATAACTTTGGTTTATAACAAACAACATAACAAGTACATATCCAGAGCATTAACATGTAAATAATTTGTGACCGAAACAATCACCGCATTGAGGGTAATTTTTGTCTAAATCTGGGGAATTCCCAGAATCACAAGTAATTGCACATTTTTTTCTAATTTCCTCTTGAATAATGTTCACTTCAATTCAGTGAACTTTTATTATACCAACTAACATCGAATTTTCTAGAGACTAAAGACTCCAGAAATAATTTCAAGGTATCAGGGAATTCTGCTACGAGTCAACTATGGAAGTGCAAAAATTCTGCGATTTTTGGTCATCCATTCATTTTTGCAAAGCATCACAAACAAAACATGAAAATCCCATGTGTAGACAAAGCAGGAGAAGATAGGAAACCAACAACACCCCTATAATACCGCCAGAGGGTAAATGTGTCGTCTCGGTCACAAAATATTTGCAGTATCAATATAATTGCGCATACCATGATCGATATCATGTGTTCCTAGAATTCGACAGCTGAAACTCATATCTGCTGTTTGTGGTTTAACCTGTAATAATGAAAATTTTAAATATGGTGAAACAGGTGGAAGTTTCCTGACCAAACCAGTAATTCAATTAACCTGAAGCCAAACCGGCGACACGTGCGTCACCTTATGAGAAACCCATTTCGCCAGATCATATCCTTTTGGATTCCACTTAAAAAGGAAAGTTCATATTGAATTAATATATGCGATCTTACACCACTACTCATGTAGAAAAGTTATGAAAAAATGTTTTCGATAATCGCTAATAAAAGATAAGCCTACCGGAGTAACATAGACAAGCATTGGGTTCTGGAATTTTCGCTTCGAATAATCTATGTCTTCGTGTTTTTTCAGAATGTTTTGTTTCGTTATACTTGATAGAGGATGAGTTAGAGGTATTAAGTATTCCTGAACAAAAAGTGTATCGTTATTGAAGGTCATACCTATTGCAGGATTTATTTAAGACGTTCATCTAGAAGCATCTGCGAATTCAAGTGCAATTTTTGAAACCGATACGTTCCCTAATTTAAACACGTTCTGTGAGCCATAACTTGGAAAAGATGTAAAAATTTAAATGTAGCGATAAATGCAGCTCAAAACACACCTGCGCCTTCTCCCGCTGAGCTTCTTCCTCTTCTTTTGCCCACTTTTCCTAGACGGATTGAATTTTTTTCTTGTTTCTCGGAAAAGAAAGAAAAACACACATGAACCTGTTTCGCTTTCCTATCGGATTTCCCTAACTGCATAGAAAGTATCGGTAATAAAAACAACGCAAACAGTCGCAACCACTTCATCTGTATATAACCATGATAATACTAATATACTTATAAAGCTGGTCCGTATGTTTCCACGAATGGCAGCGATCTGCATTCGCATCAGGCCAGGCTCATGGCGCAGTAATTGTGTCCAAGGCAAAAAAAAAGTGCATGCGTCGCGGCTGCGAACGCGGCGATCCGTCGTGCAAACATGATTACTGGCGACTATAATCTAACTAGCATAAATCGTTGAATAACTACAAGAAATACATATGCAGTTTGCTCACTGCAAGACAAAGAGACAACAGCCAAACGACATATAAGATTTAATTCCCTGAAGAACAAGCAAACAACAAATTGTATGTACTACAACAATAATTTCATATATTTCTTTTGTCGTGGATCTCACATTCCGGTTCCTTTTCGAGTGAAAACAGCAACTCTCACAAAATTAGAAGTTGACCGAAATGTTAAGGCACAAGAAAACCGTCAAGATCATTTTGCTTTTTTGGCAAATTTGTCATGCCGCAGCCACCACTGGTCCCAGTCGTTGTTGTAGTCGCGTTTGAACACCGGAAATGACACCAAAGGATCAGGATGGATATCCTGAAGTCGGATACCGGCTCTTTCCACCTAAAATTCTTCGAATCATTCAAATATGTCTTCGCGATAATATGAAATTTTGGAATTACAATTTGCCCGAGTGTCCAACACAGTAGTGAAATACTAAAGTATTCCCACCATAGATGTCAAGAAATCTTTGAACGAAATTTGGAGTGCACTTAGATGCTAGAAATTAAAAAAAAAATGTGTAAAGGTGGAATCTAGTAAAAGCGTGTAGACTATCCTATCTTGAAAAACAGTGTTTACTTCAGTTAAAATGTGCGGCGCTGCAGCACGAGAAAAAAAAAATATTGACAGAAAACGTCCGCTCCTGGCACGTAGTGCAACTAATAAATATCTATCGCTTTCCATCGCGGCCTATTGACAGATGAAATCATTTGTTGATGAAGGAAATAGGTGAACTCCCACCCCTCCCCCTCCAAAAAAATAAAAATAAAAATAAAAAATATAACATTCTGATGATATTGAGGTGCAATAACGAGGAAATAAAGTGAGATACAAGGTGTTGCAAAGCGTTGGTAAACATTTTGATGCAGCGCTGTATACGACTTCGAATCTAAGCTCTAACTGAATGAACTGGCTGAATTTCTTTTTATCTCCAACCTAACCAGTACTTTTGGGATTTTCAACGTCTCCCTTTGGCACTGAAATCATTCCTTTTCATCGATAACCCCAATATATTTAGTTCTAACTTCTACGTAAATAATAAGGATAATCCTATCAATTCTACAACACGTGGAATGAAATAATATTAAAAAAAGAAAGTGAACTTTATGTTGAGAGCTAATGTGTGCACAACCAGAGCACGACCAAGGCTAAAAATATTACATATGAAATGAATTTTATGCGAAAGTCAGAAAAATCCAGTAGAATGGCGATACTTACAGGAGGCATTGGTGGCTCTTTCCAGTCCTTATACCAATCCCGGTAATCGAAATTTCGGAAATCAACACCGAAGGTTATTGTACCTGGAAGAGACCAAAAATCATTAAATAAAGGAGAGAAGAAACCTAAAAAGAAGAAACCTGGTAAACAGTAAATAACAAAGCAAGCGTAAAAGAAAACTTTCAAATTGTGGAAAAGGTTACCGTGTTCCTTCGCAGCAAGTAGCTGAGCTTTCAACAGAGCATACTGCTCACGACAAAGGCCACTCTTTAAGATATCTATGGGATGGTGAGTTCCATCTGAGAGAAACTGCTCGATTAATGCAGGATTTCGGAAGTCGAAGAACAAATACTCGTCGCGACATATCTATAACATAATGATGGACGAAAAAGGGATATTGTTTCAGTTCTGCACTAAAATACAACCCAATTGGAGTACACATTTCCACTTATCGGCTTTGAGTGGATTTTTCTATGTACTTTCGAAAAAATCCCTATCAGCTCCTCATGATAATTTATGCGGCAGCATGACTACAATTGGGTCAAAACGACATGAACCTCGGTGCAGTTTCGCAAGCAGCTGCGCTCGAACCGGTATGGTGAACTAGCGGTTAGAATCGAGATGGGATAATCGCGAATTACAGCGATGAGTGTTGCTATCATGATCCCCAGCTGAATCGCAACCGCTACGCTCCACCGCACCGCTTCGACCGTAGCTGCTTGCATAACTGCACTAAGTTTCATGTCGTTTTGACCCGACTGCCCCACCATCCACAGGGAAACCAATGAAAAGAGGTATTCGTGGCATGTTTAGATCTGAGACTAGTTGTTCAAATCAGGAAGAATCGGTCCAATCGAAAAGTAGGATTCCACATTGACCGAATTCAAAGAAAATGTTGTAACTTACCGGACAAGCATTGTTAACATTGAATCGCCCATGCTTATCTATGCAAAACAGTCGAGGAGGTGGTTGTAGAATTGATTGTCCCTTAAATATGAAAAAAGCTTCAATCTGACTTTTCAGCCTTTTTTTTTGAATACAAAAGCACCTTGAAATTCCTCTTATACCACCGATATACGGGTAGTCCTTTGTAAGCGTCATAGAAAGCTGAAAGAGAAAAATGGGAACCTCTGCTTGCAAAAAAAAAGCTAGAAACCACCCGACCTTTACTCTTCATGTAAGCAATCTGCTCTTCTATGGTATGTTTCGGCTTGTAAAGGCCTTTCTTCTTCTCAATATGGTTGAAGGCCCATCCTGCCTAACGAATGAAAACGGAAAAAATCGTAAACTATGACAGAAACAAAACTCCCAAACTGTAACTATCCGTAATTACAGGACTTCCCTCCAGCATCTATCCAAAGTCAGAAAACAAAACCGAAACTAAGCGAACCAACCTCTTCCGGTGGAAGAACTTCATCGAATTTTCTCTGAGGGATACCCAGTGGCCTTGTCGCCTGCATGAATCGGCGAGCTATTAGCTGGCCAGAATTCAGCATCTTCAAGTTGCGATTAACAGCGTTAGACTTCAAAAAAAAATCCGGGGGATGTCAAAATAACGAGTGGAAGAAACCATGGTCACAAAATACAAAGAATTTTCTCATAATGTATTTGATAATTTAACAAAATGCACAACATTAGTTGACCCCGAAGATATGACAACAGAGAAGACTGAAAGCAAGAAATCTCAAGATTAGTCATAACAAATTATGGTTAGGAAAAAAAAAAAAACAGAGACAGAAAAGAATAGAAAGTGGCTGGGCTAAATACATATGCATAATTATGAACAATATGCCTCGTTTGGTGATTATACTCTTGAAAAAGTATCATGATTGCTTTTCAATGAGAAGTCAATGATTTCTACAGAATAATGTTCTCATGACTTATCATGTACGAACTTGGAATTTCCCCGCCTTGGTGATGTACTTCACTCCTTTGAAAGGCTTGTATTTTTCTCCATACATATCCAAGCGGTTCACTTTAAGTCCCGAAACCGCAAGTTGATTGATGCGAAAGCGCAGTGAAATTGGAGGTGTCTCAATTGTTGTTGTTCCAGAAACAGATACCTTGAAACAAATTTTCAAAGCAAATTTCAAATAAAAAGAAGCACACAGATTAGGAATCACTTACCGTTCCCTTGATGTTAGGTGGTTTCCCAAGTTCTATCTTGCCAATTGTCCATTGAAGAACATGTGATGTCGGATCGAATGTGCACTTCCCTTGGGACGGCACCAAGTTACAGTTGAGAACTGCTTTTGGCATTGACATCTCTACTACAACGTCTTCCAACTAAAAAGAACAAGGAGAAGCACTGAACTGCTATATTTTTCTTCTATTCAGCAGATAAATCGTTTCTGAGAATAACCAGGTGCAAATTGCAGAGATCTTACACAGTATTTGACATTCCAGACTCTAGAAAGAGAGACGATTTCAAGGAAGAAACACAAGGAACTTACAATCTTTCCCATACTTTGCTTAGGTCCAACGGTCATCTCTATTCGACTCCCTGTGCCTCCTTTCAAGACTATGCAGTGTCGGACATAAATTGGTATAGCGACCATACTAAAGGATCAAGAACAGCTTGACACAATAGAACAATTTGGGTTCATGGTATCACAACATCCACAAAAAAAAAAACAACCGAAAACAAAACATACTTTTGAGTGGCGATATGATAAGATAATAGGCGAAAATTCCCGTCTGGAGGTACAAATGACAAGACACGTTCGTTCTAAATTAAATCAAAGAAAATAACCAAATGATGAAGCCGAACAAGAACATTACGAATCTACCTCCCATCGTTTGAATCGAACACATGGGTGAAAAGAAACATCATCGAGAAGGCGTGGATTCACTAACGTCATTGTTAGATCAGGCATTCCGGATAATTTGCAGCAGACATCAATCTTAAAGGTAATTCTAACTAAAGAAACATCGTATACTTTCAAAGAAAAACTACAAAGAGAATTTCAGCTAATGAGAAGTGACTGATCTTGTCACTGCGCAAGAAGAAAATCGCAAGAATTAGAGAAGAACTTTACAGACAGATGATAATCCACGTAAGAATTTGGAAATAATATGTTACATGATGAATGTGAACATTGGAATTGCAAAATTCTCCAGAAACAATCAACCAAGATTTGGTTTTTTTGTGGAAAAGTAAGAAAAAAAAACATAGAATTCTGATAGGAAGCCGACAAACAATGCTGTTTGTTGTTTTAGACAAGAAAATGGAAGAATTAAGTTCGCATTGTCGTACTTAAGTTCTAACTCACATAGCCCTGAATCTCAGCAAACACCGTAGATCCTTGTTTATCAATAATAGCATCAATTTCCTCGATAACGTCGAAATATGCCTCATTATTCGTGTATTTGACACCTTGACGACGCCATGGGATATTTGAAAGTTGTCCAGTCGGCAATGTTTCGGAATGATTTGTTCGACCCGTCACCTATCAAAATGGGTTCATAATCGAAAAAAAAACACTATCAAGTAGAAATTCTGTCGATCATACCTGATTGGCGATGCTTCTAAGGAAATTTGGTGGTTTAATGAGATCTTGGAGGATATTTAATTCAGTAACCAGCGGGTATCCATTATCTAACATTTCATCGAGAAGCTGGGAAAACAATAAGGTAAAGAAGTAGTTGCAAAATGAAAAAAAGGTCTTCAAACCTCAAACACCATGACACAGTTTTCCTTGATAGAAGTGTCCGAGCACTCGTCGAAATATTGCGAGAATGTATGAACTACACGATGTAGAAATTCAATTACCATTAAAGGAGGAACTAAAAAGGTAAGTTATTCCAGCTTCCAAACCACCTGACACAATTCCGTTAACTCAATTCAAGCTGAAATTTAATAATGACAGTTCAATACTCACTTTCTGTAGTCGTTACTGCCAGAAAATAAACTTGATTATGATAGACACTGATTAAGTAATGGTGAGGGGTGGATAACACCGGAGACACATCCTCAGGAGAAGCGGCCTGCAGCAAAGCAGTTTGGAATCAAGTTCAGGATGTGTTTTATTCAACTACTACCTAACGATTACCACATTTTTTTCTTTTTCAAAAGGACATGATTTCATTTTTTCACAGCTATTGCAACAGAACACTTAGATATTAATTAGGATAGGGAAAAATGAATAAATTCTGGAAGAAATAAAACAACATCGAAGGGTTGATGATGGCAAACACTTCATAAAAATTAGTTATAAAGTCATTTCCAACTGAAAAAAGCAGGTTCATTGGAAACTGAATGTTAAAAATATCTCCTTACGCAAAAGGACAAAGTGCCAAACTCTTAGGCATACCTTTTTCTGTGCGTCAAAGAAATAATCACAAATAGAGCGGTGAATCACTGACTTCCAATGTTTTTCCAGCAACACATCTCTATAAAAGTGAGGTACAAAGCTGACTGGAACTCGAAAAAGGCGTTAAAGACAACTAAAATGCTTGAACTTACCCAGAAGTATTCACAATAAACAGGCTATTCAGCATGTCATAGGAACACCTTCTTAAACATCCTTGTTATATAGGGAAACCAGAGAAAAAAGCGAATGTAAAGTCAACAGAGAAGAAAAACGCAACAGAAAGATGTGACGAAGAACATTATAAAGCTAGCAACATCCAGCGAACTGAAAAAAACATGAGCTAAACTAATAAGCACCACCTGGATGAAAAGCGACGAATTCTGGAAAACAAAGGATAATCTAAATCAATACGTGCGCAACCTGTCCTGCTCCAGTGCTGTTTCTTGACCCGTAGTTGGCGACCCTTTAATTAGCTCTTTTATTTTGGAGGTCTGATTTATTCGTTTTGCACTGACGTTGGTTCTGTTCTGTTGATTCGGTTACTTTCGTTGGTTTATCAACTAGTGTTTTGAGGTGGAGTGATTTCAGGATGGCTTCTGCGATCCGACTTGCGGGAAGTCACCTTCGGGAGTTACGTATTCATCTTTGTCAGAAGAGTGCTGCTTCTGGTGAGTTCCCAGAGTTGTTTTCTTCGGACCATTCTTGATTCGTTGATGGTATTGCGTTGAGCATTACTACTTTTTTTCGGCTTGTTTCCCTTCCAAAGTCGCTAGTAGAGGGTGAAAACGTTTCAATTCAAGGACACTTCATCTACTTAACGTTTGGTTCACATTCATGTCTTGAGACTGTGTTTTTATTATTGTCCATCGTTTATTTATTCAGTTACTCAAGTGCATACCTGTAGTTGTCGTTATTTTAGCTGGCGTTCGTGCGTTTATCGAAAGTGACTATGTGGGGCTGAAACAGGCGAATCCTAATTTCCCTATTCTCATCCGCGAGTGTTCAGGGATCGTTCCCCGTGTATTTGCTAGGTATGTGATTTGTTCTACTTTTCTACGACATCCATTTCTGCTAGCTGTTCCACTTCACTGACGAGTTGTCATGCTCAAACTTTTAAATGTCAAATCTGCCAAGTTTTATTTTCGAATCCATGCGTTTTTGTTTAGGTATGAGCATGGAGTTGAGCGTTGTGTTGTTCTCGAGGATTTGCCAAAGGAGAAAGTCGCTTCAGCGATTAGGGAGCTGTCATCGATGAATTAGTGAAGATAGATGTGGAGTAGAAATTGATGTTGTATTTAACTCATTTTTGTAGAGTACAGAATGTCGTATCCAGTGAAATTAAACATCTTAGATGCTGTATGTTCTTTTTTTTTAATTAAAGAGGAATATATCATAAAACCGTCTCTGACAAATGAGTTGTTTGCATTTCAAACTGGCGTTACAGTCGTTGTTAAAAATATCAGATTATTTTCGTTGTTCTGACTTCCTTAGCTCAGGGACAGAATATGTTTCGCGAGTTTCTCATGTTACTCTTTAGGAAGTGCACCTGATTTAGGGGTGGAAAAATAGTCGGAGTTTTAACCATTGTGCATCTGGAAATAGAGCCGAGTAATAAGTCACGTTGTGGATACAGAGGATAATTTCTTGCTGTAGAACAAATACTGTTTTTTTTTTCCAAGTTATGGGGAGTTAATGAAGCTGTACGGGTTTCCTAGGAGGATCTCTTGTATTGTTCAATATATCAGATCGTGTTCTGCTGAGCAACTTCGCTGTGAAGAGGAAGAATTAGAATTGAGCCCATCTTGCTCGTTAGTTACAGTTCGTGGAGTTCTTATATTCACCTCAAAGGGTACCTAGAACAATAGTAAATGTAGTAGTAGCACAATTACACGATATCCAGATTACTTTGTTGGATTCATCTTGAACGAGTGATGTTCAAGTTGCCAGCATTCCTTAATGTAGTCTGCCGCGCCCCAATTTCTAGTTTTTAAAGGCCGCAACATATGGTGCGGTGTAGGTCATTTCGGAATTCAGATAACCCAGACGTATTTCGTGATTGTCGTTTATTTTCCTTCTTGTGTTTTGATATTGTTCTTCTCTACAGTCTTTATCATCCCGCGCAGGGTTTTTTTTTTCTTTTTTCCGATGCTTTTTTGAGGTTAATATTATTCTGGTCGACACGAATTCACCTTAGTATATCTACATGCGTTCTTAAATCGGAAGTAAAATATTTTTCGGAGTAGTGCGAATAAATTTGGCTGTGCAGTTGTTGGAAAGTCGAACGATTCTTCGTTAAGGCCGTTAGATTGCTTTGAACCAGATTTAATCTGTCTCTTTCATTAGTATGATCTAACGACCCTCAGCTTTCAGGTAGGAATATGTCAGCACGGTAAAATAGGCGCAAGAATTTGGATTTACGGTACATTGATGCATTTTCAACTTTACTACTCGACGATTAGCTTTTTTCAAAGTTTTGCTTGGACAGTTTGCATCATCTGTTACTCATCATCCCTCTTGCTATGGTGCACAAGGTCCTGTTGTTTGCCTCCTCTCTATTAGCTCGAATTTTTACACGTTGAATTGAATAATTGCTGCGTAATGTTCCTTTTGCCTTGTTCGCTTTTTTGTCATTTTTTTCTAAACAAGTACTCATTTGTAGTGATTATGCTTAGCCGATTATCACGTAGGATTCTTTCCCGATCACTGTCGTCGTCAAAATCTCACAGCAAGGATCTCCGTGTGAGTGACACTATTCTGCGCTTGTTTTCTATTTCTTCCATTTGTATTTTCATATATTAATTTTAGAACATCACTCGAATACCTCTATCCACTCCTGTAGAAGGAGAATTTGCCGTGAAATCTCAGAAGGATATTGGCTATGTCCCATTTGATGCGAAATTGACGACACTGAAGTCGAAAATACGGGTAGCATCGGAACCATTTTACGGCGAATACTGTACGATTGGAGGTGAGAACAACTAACAGGCTGATTTTGGATTTATTCTTATGTATTTTTCGGCAATAGTTGCTAATTTCCGTTTTTGTTCTACCCAACCATATAGTGGAACTGTCAAAATTGTAACTTCTACAGTAACGACCTTGGATTTAAAGTGTTTTCGCTTTCTATACTTCTAGTTTTAGCCATAAATCTTTCATTTCTTTCTATATTCTTAGTTCTGAATGTAAGCTCCTGTCAAAAAAGTCCTCGCAGCCATTCGTTCTTCCTCCAATGGTTTCGAATACTGCTCTTGAATGTCATTTCACCGTTGTCTCAGGAACTTCCCACGTTTGGCTTTGAAAGAGATTATTTTCTGGAATTACTTTGTTTCCTTTATTGAGGTTAGTAATTTATCCAAATTCTTTCAGTTGCCATTGAAAGTGGAAGCCGCTATGAGGCCGGTTACCCTCTTGGTACATCGCACATAGTGGAGAAACTAGCATTTGGTGTAAGTTATCCTGCAAGCTCTACATTTTTGATGCAATTTTTATGCTTACGATCTTACCACGGTAGATTTTCCTGGGAATATGTTACTGCGAGAGTCGTCATCACTAGTGTTTGCCTGAGTGACCGCTACGCAGCCGCTGCAATGCATTCTTTTTCTCGGCAGGACCATCTTTGTCGCACTGTGTTCTGCACCATTGGAACGCGCATCATGGTCTTTTGGGCAGAAATATTTTGGACGCCAAATCTGTCCAACCGAGAGAGTATGGCGTGCTTTTGACTGAAGAACTGGAGAGGAAAAATAGTGCGTGTCGAGCAGAGAAAGGTCATGCGTTGCGCCAGATGCGTTCCGAGTGAACACAGTCGGAGCTAACCGTAGACACCGTCTCCTATGATTTCTTATGGTCTTCAGTTGATAAGGCGGGGAAAATCATGAGATAGTTGTGTGGAACTGTTGTTTTTTTTTTCGAATACTACTACTTCTAATCACTTTGTGATTAGTGCTTATGTGGTTATGTTTTAGGCAACATCGCGGCATTCTTCCAGAGATGAGATATACGCTGTGCTACAGGAAAACGGTGGTTTGATAGACTGTCAGAGTACGAGAGTGAGTTTCTACGTTCCTCTTTATCCTACAGGAAATTTCGAAAACATTTCCATCCAAGGACACCTTTATCTATGCGGCAAGCTGTCATATATCCGGTCTCGATTCGGTCATGGAAATACTAGCAAATGCTATTTGGCGAGCTAAAAATACTCCGGAAGAGGTGTGTTTGCTTATTTCCTACCGCTGCGATTTTTCTTTGCCATAGAATGACTTCAGTTGGAAGAAGCAAAGATGATTGTGCAATATGAAAACGATGACATGCCGAAGAAAATTGAAAGTACGGAACCGTTACTTACCGACTGGATCCATAAGGTGCGTGTGTATCCATGTTACAGTTTCTCTTTTTGTATCTCATATCCGAAGTTTATTGGATGTAGGCGCAAAATACAGCTTCTCGAGCATATCATCCGTTATAATTTCATCTTCTGTTTTTTAATTTCGTTTTTTTTTTTCGTTGTTGTTCGGTTTTGTGGGAAGTTTGTGACAATTTGTGGATACTGTCATATCCGTATCGTTACTTCCTATTTGTACAACGTTGCATAGCTTGCTTGCTGTGTTTCGCTTATATCGATCCTTCAGGCTGCTTTCCGTGACAATACGCTAGGCTTCTCGAAATACACAACCGAAAAGGCGCTACCGACTATAACTGAGCAACACGTAAACTCGTACATCTCTCAGTATCATGCCCCCGAACGAGTGGTAGTTGCTGGTCAGTCTCTTTTTTCTCTAAATCTAGTTACCTAGATTTCTTCCCTATAATTTTGTTCTGTCTTCACAGGCGTTGGTGTAGACCATGACGAACTTGTCGGTACTGTTGAACGATATTTTGTTCCTGGAACCGCCTCCTGGGAGAAGAATCCTGCAATTCTTCTTCCCAAACTGCCTCAACTTGATCGCTCCGTTGCTCAGTACACTGGTGGTGAAGTGAGGGTGGGTGCTAGTAATTCGATTTTAATTGGAATATCTGTAAAATTTCAATAGCCCGTTGTTTAGCTTAGTTTTTTAAACCTATTTATTATTAAGAAGTACTTAAAAGGCAACTACGTGCTGGTGGACTTGATCTTTTCACTTTTTCAGTTAACCGAAATAGTGCTTCGTGTATTATACAGTTATGTTTCATTATCTGTTGGTATCTATCATCTCTACATTTCGTCCTACCTCTTCTTTTATCCTTCATTTCCTCGATAATATAGTCACCTTTTGTTTGAAGAACTTGAAGGCCAATTTTTGAAGTTTAGGTTAGGGTTTTTGTCTTTCAACCAGGAGAAATTCATTATTAAAGTAGTGATTAATTGAAAGTGCAAAACCAATTTGTAACTGCTATCCATTATCGGTAAGTATTTGTACTGTGTGGAATGAAGAAAAGATTACGGAAAGTAAGGTAGCCAAGAGGGCCCACGTCTTTTTAATCATCCAACACGTAGCAGTTAGAAAAAATCATTTTAAGTAAATCGCGATTTTCTCCTGTCAACATCATTTTATTCTCTCTCGTTCCAAGTTTTCACTTCCTTCTGCTTCCGCACTATATTAAAATTTCGTGAAATTTTTGATTGTTTGATGGTGTACGTGAAATTTCGGCGGATATGGTAGAATAGTACAAATCTATTAACGTGGAATGTTTATGCAATTAGCGTGAATGTGTACAGGTTTATAGATAAGTGCGTATCCCGTTAATATAACAGATGACCTCAATCAATGTTGAGCCGTGAACTGAGTGACAAATGAGGAGTGAGCGGATGAAATACTGATACGATGATAATACAGACCTTTGAACTACTAAATATGGTTGAAAATGAAGACTTTCCCTCCTCCCGTCTTTTTCTCAAAGCAATTTTTTCAGGAAATATTGAGAGATTCGAGGTTTTTAGTTGCATGCGTTAACCTCAATTATCCAGGGTATTTATTCAGATAGAGAAAGACCTATCTACTTTGGCCGTTGGCACTCCATATCCAAATCTAGCTCATATCGCGCTAGGATTTGAAGGAGTTGGATACAGGTGGGGTTGCTTTATACGCTGAAGAGGAATTTTCAAAATAACGGGCTTAGTAATTCTGGATTTCAGAGATCCTGATTTCGTTGCATTTTGTGTGCTGCACATGTTGTTAGGCGGTGGAGGTTCTTTCTCGGCTGGTGGCCCCGGAAAAGGAATGTATACGCGTCTGTACACTGACGTTATGAATAGGTACTGATTATCTGCGTATTTGACGACGTCATATGTGCGTGCATTTGATTTGAGACATTAATTTAATTGAAGTATTAGAGTTATGAGGATTTACTATCTCTTCTAGATGTCACTGGATCTATGGTGCAACAGCCTATAATCACTCTTACGCCGACGCTGGATTGTTTTGTGTTCATGCTAGTAGTGATCCAGAACAGGTGAAGTTTAGTCTTGCTGCGAGTATTCTTCCGCTCGGATTTACATAATAATACGCTTTTCAGATCAATGACGTCCTTATTGTTATACTCGAACAGTTCTTCAAACTCACTAAAGGCGTGGAAGAATCAGAACTACAGCGGTATGTGTTGCGATATTCTTGGTCTAATGATCCTCCACAATTTATCCGGAGCATTCAGGGCTAAAATCCAGCTTAAGTCGCAGTTGATGATGAATCTTGAAGTTCGACCTGTGATGTTCGAGGATCTCGCTCGTCAAGTGATTGGTCATGGTTACAGGAGAAAACCTCAGGAATATTTAGAGAAAATTGGTAGGTAGTGTGGTTTCCATTCCAACATCAGCGGAGAGAAGTAAGGATAACTTTCTTAATTTTTTTTCCTTGGAAGTTCAACAATATTTTCGCTCTGTTCGTGAATTCTGATGTTTGTAGACATGTTCTCGCTATACAACATTAATTAACTGAAATGAATGCGGCTAGAATAATCCTCATATTGAAATCAATCCCTGGAAATTCCGGATTAACAGAAGCGATCAGTGTATTTCTGACGCATTAAATTGCTATTTTAGGAAAGAACAGGGCGGGTAAGACCACATTTCGTGGATCTATTTCACAATGTGGATTTCCTAACTGTTCTTTTTCACTTCACTTCCTCATTGTCGCCAATAATGATTTTTTTTAGTGTTGTTGAATGCGTTTTTTTTTGGAGAAATTTTGATGTTTTTGAAAATTATCCTCTCTTCTGGCATTTCCATACTATTTCATCTACATTCAACTTACAATGGTTTCCTAATTAACATTATGTTGTTCAAATACATATGTGTTAAGAGATTACATATTGAATAGACCAATCTAATTTGAATGATGTAAGTGCAGCGACATTTATCTGCTTCGATTTCGTTGTAATGATCAAAAATTTCCCATCTTTAAACGACGCTCAGACCAATCTTACGTTTATAGTTGTCGCATAAGCTGTAGGCGGGAAAATATTGCAGCTTTGAATGACTAATTCACTAAATCTATTTATGCTTTCAATGCTTCGGCAATAACTGCTCATTATAGACGAAGTCACAGCCAAGGATATTCTACGAATCGGAGAGCGAATGTTATCCGGACGACCGTCGTTGGTTGGATACGGGGATATCGCTAAGCTTTCAGTGAGTTTCACAACATTATTTCAATGAACCGATGATTGTTAAGTTTCTACCATTACTTTAAACTAGTTTTATATCACATTTTATTTTATTTTATTATTTTATTTTATTCATTTAATTTTTGTTTTTTATTTTATATCATGACGATCACATTTTACCAATGATTGTTTTTTCCGAGTTATGAAGCTCTGGATGACGCTGTGGCTCACCGAAGCTTGCAAGGACTTGTTGCGAAGAAGAAAGCATTTAGTTGGTGAACAGAAGCCAACGAACGCTAGAAGATGAAAGATGAACTGTTTGGCGTTGATTAATCTCTTCCGAATACGTCGAACAAGTATTGTACTGTTAAGAAGTACTTGACGCTTTGGTGTTGATTTACCAAAATTGCATAGGTTTATCCAAATATACTTTTTAAGAGCACTTTCCAAAAACATAATGAAAAGTAAGGAGAATGATCTAATCTAAAATCCAGTCATCTGTTGTTGAGTGATTATGATGACGTCATTCTGCCGTTTTTGTTGTTGTACAGAAAGAAAATTCATGACAAATAAAAATATGATATGAATGAAATATGTTGAAGTATGTATGATGCAAGAGAAAAAAAAATCGGAAATTTATTAGGAGAATCATCTAAACCGAACATACAGCAATATAACAAATTGAACTACCGTATTATCCATAAAAATTATTGCCTTAAAAGAAATTCTAACAATCGTGTTTGGGTTTGTGTAGCGTTTATTGCGATTCATGAAGTAATGCTTGAAGCCGTACGATGGTGAATATACATGATGAAATACGCAATATGAATATAATCTAAGAACAACAACGACAGTTTAAAAGAAAAGCTAGCAGGTATATTTAATGGAAATGGTAGACATTATTTTTGTGTAGAATAGGGGGAAAATCTGTACTTGTTGCATAGTATGAACTTGTGTAGTGATTTGTTTCACATTTAAAATTATAAAAAAAAAACAAAAGAAAAGTGGAATACATATGACATCTCAAACAATCAGGCATGGAGACAATGATTCACACATCCACATCTACTGCTATACGTCAGTAGAGATCATGCTTGAAGGCGCATCGATAAGTTAGCGATAAAGCAACACGTTCACTATCTACATATACCTACGAGATACTACTTACAATTTATGTAGATATATATATTGAGAAAGGATGAGAATGTCATTCAAAATACACCGGAGGGCGACGATGAACGTTTCAATTCGAAGGCAGAGATGACAGCGGCAAAGACTAATGATGGCGATTCGGCTTAATTCGTTTCTTAGTTTTTCGGATGGAATTCTTCGATGACAATGAGCTATAGAATACACAACGGGGGCAAATATTTCGGAGATATGTCTCTAGCAAAAAAGGTTTACTCGTTCTTATTGGGCGAGTTGATCAGAGTTGAGAGGTCGGAGAAATTCGCTGACGAGGTCGACGTCGCCGGCGATGCGGTTGTTGCGACGGCCGCAGCCGGTGACGACGTCGTCGGCGACGCTGCGTTGCTGGGCGCGGCCACGGAAGCAGCGGCCGCCGCTGCTGCGGCTGCGGTGGCCGCTGCGGCTGCGGTTGTCGTTGGCGTAAGCTGTTTGCACATTTCATTTAGTCGTGACATATGCTGTAGATACATGAGCTGTTGTGTTTGTGGCATTGTTGCCATAACCATGTTGAGCACATCCTGCTGCATAAGCGGCGATGGGAATGGCATCGCAACCGCCGGCGGGATAATAGGGGTAGCTGCTGCTGCCGCCGCCGCTGCAGCGGAGACAACAGGCGTGACCACCGGCGATTGTGGACGTCGAACTGCTGCAGCAGCTAGCATTGCGCCTGGAGTCATGAGCAGGGATTCAGCTGAAATAAGATGTTCATGGATGCATTTGGTGGAATATCTACATTTAAACCATAGTTAATTATGACTTCTTTTATTTTTTCTTTAACATTTTCCTTATCGATTTGAGACCATTACATTTTTCATCTTAAACGTGAAGAAGTAAAATAACAAAAAGTACATAATTCAAAAAGAAATGTAAAGAACAATATCCCTCTGCATTGAAAGGCAATCGGATGTTTTTAAAAATATGCGCTGATCTTGACTGCAATAAAATTTCCTCACGTATGGTTATCCACATTACTACTATTATAGTATGTAGAAATAATAACCGCCTTAGTAATCACATCAATCCACAAAATAAAACTCAAATTTTTGAAAGATTTTCAATGAGAATTAGAATTAGAATCTTAATGAATCGTAATTCGAGCTCTCTTCTGCGGTAAATATCAAGGAAATTTTTTTGTTTCATGCACAATCATCATTATCTTCCTGGACGTTTTTTTACGTCAGCTAAAGAGGAACAATTTCAGTAAAGGGCAAGAGATTATTCATCATTATAAACAAGTTAGAAAAAGTACGCTTAGCCTATTAATTGTTATTGAAAAATATCTAATACTGAGATCTGAATTAATGACGAGTATAGAAAATGGTTGATTCAGGTATTTACATGGTTAAAAATAAACATTTAAGAAGGATAAAGTGTAAAATCCAAAAAGTTCGTTTTTTTTTCACACACAGTCAAAAGTGCGGTGTTTTTTTTTCGATAGAGTAAATTAATTGATTTTTTTCTTCTCGTGCGTAAATCGTCATACCCTAGACGAAGTGCAGAGTTAGATTTAGAACGCAGTGAGTGATGTTTTTGAGGTTCTCCAAGTTCGTCAGTAGCTCACCTGCAGCCTGAGCGACATGATTCATTGTGTGTTGATTCATCACCGCCATCAACTCCTGATTCAGCATCATCGGATAGGGTAGTTCACCGATTGGTGTCGGATGTGGATACGGATGATGACTGCTACGCTCCTGTTTGCGGAATTTAGCACGACGATTTTGGAACCAGACCTCAAATAGATATCCATGTTATTAACGAGAGAGAAGGAGAGAGGGGAAAATTGTGTTCGGATATATTGCTAGCTATCAACTAGTATTGAACATACTGGTGTAGTAGGACAACGGACAATTATGAGCGTTCATTATGGGATCATTATTAGAGCAGATTTAGATAACGCGATGGATGTGGCTCGTTAACTAATGACTCAATATCTATGGTAATCTTTGCGAATAGAAGCGATTCATATTGCTACGCTGCTCGTTTCGAATCTCTATAGCGTTGAAAAAAAAAACAGCACGTGAAAGAATCGGTGAAGAATCCAGAATATCCACAACTTAAAACGTTCTTTTTCTAAATCCTCAGATAAAAAAAGCAACTATGTACTATACCAACTATGGTTTCGATGTGTTCAGCTAGAATGGAGAGGATTTTACATCAGGGAAAAGAAGAAATTCTGTGAGTCCTGTTGTTTTGATTTTTAAGAAAAAAAATCCTATCATTTTTATCTTTTCATTTGCAAAATTATATGCTTAGCTTAGCTTTGGTTTTTTTTTGCGAAGGTTTTCTGGTTTTCTTCGGGATCACTTGAAAATTAACGTATTCAAATACAACACCTACCCCAGTAAAGGATTAAAGAACGTCAAAAGCCTGGATTTTCATAAATATCCATTGCGAAAGAGCAGAAAATAATTTTTTTAATATGCATGTAGATAAAACCCGTCTAGGTTTGGGTGATAAAATAAAAACTGGCCATTTCCTATAGTCATTAATAGTTTGTGTCTAACCCGATGTTTTTCGATTTTATTTCGAAGAGTTAAGAATGAGGAAGGAGTTCGAATCGAGCCCTACTAGATGTTTGAGATAGGATTTCTCAAAAACATAATATACTAGTAATTTTTACTTTTTGAGCAATTTTTTAATGTGAAATCTAGTTTTAATCATAAAATTTTCTCTTATCAGCAGTACGTTTTTTCTGAATAAATTGAACATTTGACTTTTGAATTAGTTGTTTATTTTACTATGCAGAATGACTTCTTAAATCCAAAAAAATGCAAAATTTGTCGAATTATTTACAATTAAAACAAACCTGTACTCGTGCTTCGGTTAGCGTAACTCGTTGCGCAAGTTCTTCCCTGAAATTAACAGAATAAATCAAGGAATATTTTATACCTGGTAGTGATTTTTTCTTCATAATTTGAAATCGTCATGATTCATTCGATTACATCGTAAGGAATAGATTTTATCGTTGTCCTCGGATTGTGTGTGTATATGTTCGAATTGCACGGTAATTGATTTGAGGACCGCCGCTAATTGATTGCTAACAGGTGGCGGTGTGTCTTTCGAGCTCAGCACTTCCAATTAGACCACCCTGTCGTATTATTCTTTTCGTCGACGGGACGAATGAATGAATGAACGAATGAATGAATGAATGAATGAACGAATGAACGAACGAATGAACGAATGAGTTAAAGTGCAAATTCATGATTCGTCGTATTTATCGCATGTTCATGTCTATCCCCCCCCCCGCCTAACGTCATCAGTTAATTACTCATTATGATAACGAACTCATGAAAAACGACTGTCATAGGGGAATACAATTAGTGAGGCACGAGCGATTTACTGCTACAAATACTCACTCACGTGTGTATGTGTATATATATGTGTGTATATGTATGTGTGAACGTAAGAAGGCGAAAAAAAAGATAAGCTTAATAAGGATTTCTTCATCGGATGTACGGAAGATGATTTTGTAGTTGTCGTTGTGGAATTTAATATGTACGCTTTTGCTTCATCTCTCTCTCACACCCTCGGATTGAGTGCTGAGGTAAACGCAATAATTAATAGTCGTCAAGTCATCAACAATAGTCAATTAGGCTCGCACGCAAACGCCGGGACGATATTTGATGCGTATGCGTGTTACGCTAATTGCTTCGAAAGACTTGTAAACGATTTGGTGACCAATGAGTGCTAGCAAGGTGCAACAGAAGAAACGCTATAGATTTACTTAGATGTTTAAATATTCCACGAAAAAAAAAACCCCGTCCAGGAATAGTCACTATTCCTAAATTTTCTTCTAACCACTATTACCACCTCCCACCACCAAACTACCATTGTAGGACCGTACAGACGACGAGCGAATGTCGCTCATTATCGCGCGGTTCGATTACGAGCGTGACAGCTGTTGCTTGGAATTCAAATCTGATGGTTGGGAAGAAGAAGAAGAAGAAGAAGAAGGAGGAGGAGGAAAAAAAAATCTCCAAAAACCTCGTTAATATTATGGATGTAGTGATCTCTGTCCATTCGTTAGCTTGAATCAAAAATATCAGTTCCGAATACTAACGTGATTAGAAAGAGATTTGGGAATTAAACCGCCTACGATCATACATCATATATCGAAGCTTCCTGCCATTACGATAATATGTTCGGATTTAATAGTTCCTGCTGATGTACAAGAGATCGCTTAAATCTCCTGTATTTCTTAGTTTTCATGGATATTCGCTTTGATAGCGAACTGTTTTTTTTTTTCGCGGAAGACACGAAGAAATTTCCTTCCACAGCTATGATCGTGTGTCAGGGCGAATTTACACCCGTCTATACATATTTGGATGTGAGTTCACACATATACACATACATGGATATTTGTATCCGAGTCGTCTTTCTAATCTGTGTGCACCATAGTCGCGTGGGGACGTAGCAAAGCGAATTGACACTCAATTAGTGGCATATTCGCAAGCACCAATGTGTGAGAGTTTCATGCAATTTGCGCTATTACATAATACGGCAAAGTAAGCTTAATGGCACACGTAGAACGTAAATAGATATTTTTATAAGCACCGAAACTCACTACGCCTGTTTAGGATCCTTACGATCATCCTGACATACGATTTTATACGATATTTTAACGAAAAATACAAATAACAACACGATGGAATCGTTCGTACCTTGTAAAAACATCCGGATAATGTGTACGTGCGAAGACTTTTTCAAGTTCATCTAACTGATAAGCACTGAACGTGGTACGATACCTAAAATATCCAGATACGATAATGAATATTCGTACTGTACTGTACATAGTTGGATTACTGTCAATGTTGGAATTCTACGGCGTACCTTCGTTGTTTTCTTTTACCATTCTCATCTGGACTCTCACCGCCATCATCTGAGATATTCAGTGAATCTCTCTGTTCAGACACCGACGGTGCCGCATCGTGCATAACTAAACAGTGAATTGCAAGCAATCTACAAAAAAAACGTGGTGAGAGCTTTGAACTTTACAATTCGAAAAATCCTAAAACATCATCGTATACCTGGTTTCTCCTCCCTTCGCTCATCCTTATTGTCCGCTTTTGTCAATGAAGCAATTGCAAATGGACTATCAAATGGAACTGGTGGTTTCACCAATAACGGTGATGTTACACCGAATTGAGCCTGAAATTTCAAGGAATATGAGAGAAATAAGTAAGAGGATAAGTCGAACGAATAAAGTCAGGGATAAAAAATATTACAGTTACCTGAAATTGCTCAAGTTGTTTTGCCATCTCCGGTCTCATCACCAACTGTGCCATATTCATGATGTTAGAGTATTCGTTAGTTTTTTGACCGAATATACTGGATGGCTCAAATTTTTCGGTGGTACCTTGAGAGACCTGCTCGGACATCAAACGAGATCTGAAACGTTTCCATTTTTTTTATCCATAGAACATTTAAAAATCCGAATTATTAACGTGATACGTAAATACGAACCGAACAAACAAAAACAATTGCGAATTCGATAAAATAAATGAGGTAGAAGAGGAGAAAATGATAAGATGGTCAGCAGTTGTGATACGATTTCATTAATGGACTGTATGACAATGATTATAGCCTGGATAATAACCTCAATGATTCAATGTACATGAGGCTGTTGGGAGTCGAAATTGGCATGCAAAGTGCTTCATCACATCGTAAATCAGCACCGCCGAAGGCCTCAATCTCGAATGATATACGTAGTGCGATAAAACGAATTAGGCCTCCCGTCGTTGTTTAAAATATAACTCAACATTTTAATGTGCTATATTTAATAGGATAAGCGAATATCTAGTGATCGACACCTTTTGCACAGCAATATACGAGAATATATATATTATATATACATAAATTACATCTATACATAATCGAACACGATGTAATTATCAGCTACACTCATCACACACTGCTTCCGTTCTGAAAATTTTTCCTCATCGAATGAGAAAGTGAAGAACATGAAAAAAATTGCCTTAGTTGATAGTTAAGTGTTCGAGGTTGCAACAAGGAAGCACACGATTTCCTCCAGAAAAAAAGGTTGAAATGTCTGCAAATTGAATCAGAGATGATAGTTCATTGGAATGTTTTACTTTTCCCTAGAAATGATTGAGTTGAAAAGGATAACTCTCTAGATCCTAGAATACTTAGGAGAAATTGAAGAGTTGAAACCGGATTTTGATCACGCATCATTAGAGAGTACAATTTTTTTTGGTAATGTAACAGTTATTTTCCTGAGAAAATATGGAGGAGCGTTCTGATGTGAGCACGTTTTCCACCTCTTTTTTCCCCTCCTTTTGTCGTAGAAAAGGAAATAGGGAGCCCAGTTTGTTGCATAATTGGAAATAAAATGTTGCTGGAAATTGTTCAAAAATAAATCCAACATATTTCTACGTAAAGCGATAGAATTGGCCTATTTGCCTTTTTATATGGTTTGATGTAAAAAATAAGGAGTAAATTTTTAAATAAAATTTCGTGAAAACAAGGACACAGAAAGAGCAGACATTAACAGGAGAAAAAGAGGCTCGAGCAGGAACATGATTAGGGAGGTTAAGGAAAAAAAATCACTTAAGAAAGTCAAAAGAAACAATAACTCAATTTAGAGGTATTCTATTGCGTTGATTGCCGTATAGAAACGAAATGAACAATGACCGTTGAACGATTTCTGGACGAACAAATCCAAGTCATACATCCTCTTTTCGTTCCTATTGTCCGGCTACTAGCGAATGGTTCAGTATCCGTAGTCGTTCCATATGAGTTTTTAAGCGATAAGCGAATAAATGTGTAAGCTATCAAGTTTGTGCTAGAGCACAGGACGAGGTGCGATTGAGTGCCGACAGCGTTGAGTCTCAGTTGGTATATCCGCGATAATTGAATAAATTAATGAGATTGCGAGGTGGCGCAGCATTAGTGAGAATCGTGGTTATTAATTTAACACTGCATAATCCGTGTCCGTTAGATGTGAAACACATCGAACACGGAGGGAGAAAATGAAACTGTGAGATGAGATGAAGATATTGCGATTGAATTCATCGAAAGATATTGTATGCAAAGTACGATAAGAGAATCTTTAACTGTGTAAAAATAGTGACGATCCAGAATCATATCGCGCCGTGTGACAGGAAATAATGCCAATAAGAAGAGTCGTCGAATAACATCACATAAGAGTGTTTGAGGACGCCAGAATGTGAGATTTTTGGATGTGTACGGAGGTGAACTCAGGTAAACTGAAACGATTTCGAGAGTCCGTGTGAATGAGTGAATGTGCGTTATGTGTTGTATGTGCCTCCCACGATTGCCGAGCGAAAAAACTCGCGCACCGGGCCTCGAAAAACATACCATTTATCACCATTGCAAATCAAACGCTACATTCACTCACTACACATATGTCACTTTTGAACCCACTTGCTCGTTATTGATCCATGTTAGAGTTACAAGAACGAACGAACGAATTAACGAAGTGAATTCAATGTGTGCCTGGCTGCGGAAGCATATCGCTCACACCTCGACATCGCTCACATCACTACGTGGGATGATCCCAAGGCGATCAAATCTAATTTTGGAGAGTAGGATATCATAGACGAAAGCATGGCGCACCATGATGTGATTAGAATCTTCGGACGAGACGATAATTCATGGATCGAATCACGTCATTCGGTCAAGCACTCTCACTCACTCCGATACCACCCCAACTAACAATAACAAAAGAGATGAAAGGCTGCTTGCTTACAAGCGTCGATGCAAGAATGTTACGAGACAATTAGAAGTACACAAAACATCCACGATAACGACGACGACGACGACGACGACGACGACGACGACGATCAGACGACACTGCTGCAGCCATACACACATACACAACTTTGCCGCGACGCGACACACGGTAATGAGTGTGGGAAAATCGCGCGAAATGTGCACTGTGCGAGGGCGATTCTCAGTGAGGTAACAGGCGGAAACACACGTTGTATGCACGTACAAGATACGATACGAAGCGAACAGTAACCGCGATCACAGAAGCATTCATTGAAGCTGACAAGCGCATACACACAGATACATACATACACACACACACCTCCATGAATATCCAGTATGTGTGGCTGGGATTAATTTGGCGTGAATTATCCCGTCAAGAGCATTAATTAAGCCGCGCACTGTCATTAGTATTCTGATTGGTGCGCATAGGTTCAACTGGACTTACACTACATCACTTTTCCATGAAGCGTTAAAAATCATATACAATTTTAAATAGGTGTTCCAGGTGAGCACAAATGCACATGAGAGCATGTCTAGACGAGAAACAAGGATATCGTTCAGCTGGCTGCAATTTCCTAGCACAGCTATGACACCGATGATACTTCCCATTCTCTGGATACGGAGGTAGTATTGAAATATAAATTGTCTGCTGTTTACAACATTATTCAATAAACGTTAATTGAATTATGAAAGTGCTCGATTAAACCCGTATAAAAAGTCGTAATCGGTGGCTTCAAAGGATTCCGTGGGAAGAAAAAATGTTAGCAAACTGTCGTCGACTACAAACAACTTCGTACTGATTAATTGAGAAATGGGAATGAGTATGATACCTTCATCAGGTTTCCACATGAACGCTCTCTTATTAAACCGTGGCTTTCTATCACAAAGGCAAGCGCCTGTGCCCTTGCAAGTGAGAAAGTTTGTACCTCTTTAGACGGTAATCACTATGGAGACAATCTTAATTGAATATCGTTCGCATACAAAGAATATCTTGTACATAAATACCCAGCAAATACGAATGAAATTGTCGAAGGACATTAGAAGTTGAGGGTTGAGTGTAGAGCGTATAGAAAATGACAAAAGCCAAAATACGTGGAATAATCCGGAAGAATTGTAACGCTTGATAAAATGTGGAACATACGATATGATTTATGAATAGCTCTTTACAATGTAATTAGTCATTACTGTGTCACTTCACACCTCCAACATACAACCGGAACCTCAGCACTTGAGGGTCGCGTTGGAGTCTGGCCATGAGGGTCCACTACAACAATTCATTGCCTATTAACGCTCGTTGATTACTTCCTGTGGCATCTCACACCATGTCCTCGAATCTGGCATGCAACACGCGTATATTTGTGTATTTACACTTCTTGAAGCAGAAGTTCACGATGATCCGAACAGTTCAACATCAGGAAGAACCGTGGTACGTGTGTGATTGAGTCATAACGAGGAGAAAGATTAAGAATGGGTGGGTAATTATCAAAATTAGCATATTACCTAGCAGCCGTAATCCTGGACGACCCGATGACGACGACGACTCATACACGCGAACCGGTGCATAAACGATCGAGGAAACTAGTGTAGCATGAAATGAGGTTGAGCAATCAGATGGTTAGCCCGGTCAATTTCGGTTCACCGTGTGGAACGGATCCCGAAATGGTCAAAGACAAAACGAGGCGGCCGGAAGTGCTGGCACTGCCATCTCTCGCTAATTGAGGAATTATCGAAGTTTTAACGGCATCAAAAGGCTCCAGCTAAATTGTTCGGCGTTCCATTAGTGAGTTCGACTTGAGAGCTGCACCAGTGATTTGTCTTTGCACTAATTGGACGGGGAATGGCCGAGCAACGAGATTCACGTCAGCTTTTTTTTTTCGTCTCAACACTAATGCTAAATTTAAAATGACGATAACATGTAAATGTATATAGCAATTTAATCCACGTTAATTACAGAGTACAACTGTTATTATCGTTGTAAACTCGTTCAAAGATCCGATGCGATACATTGTTGACGGGATATGTTTTGGCTTGATTTGTTGTTAAGTTCATCCGCTATCACGACGATTAGTGATTATCGTCCGATTTCCTCTTTTTACTTTGTAATCACTTGTAAAGTGCAAAAATGTGAATGATGATCTAATTTATTTTTGTGGTAAAAAGTGCGTAACCTAAGCGAGAATGAGGAAATGATGAGGATGAGGGACAGACCGTGCGCCGTCGTTGTACGTTAGGCGGCGTTTTGATAAGTTAGAGATGAGCGTTTAGCGAGTACTATACGGATGAGGGGAAAGCATTAAGAGATCGTAAACTCCAGAAGAATCCAGAATATCTGGCCATAGTATTATCAGAAGTATGATTAGTGAGGGTGTATTGTCGTTACGCAAGTACGATGCTTATCCTTCTTATTCGATTAGAAATGATAATTCTGCGGATGAGTGAAAACTACTGGAAACCTCTTTAATAAAGTAGCGATAGTTGATAGTCAACGTGCAAGTTCAACGCAACGTACAATGCACTCAATTATCGGAATAGAGACGTAAGAAGTCCTGAGAAACGCGAATAATGTGGGAAGGCTCAGTTGCATCACTGCAAGCAAAGCGCTTGTGAAAAAAACTGCTCAAAAATCACAGTTCACGACAAAAATTGACGACATGACTTCTTTTTTTTTCTTAATGATGATAATATGACAAATAGTTTAGTTAATCCAAAAGCATGTCCTAGTTTTTGCCGTAGAGTCAATTAAAAATAGAGTTCGAGGGAAAAAAGAGTATTATATTCACAGCATAAAAAAATCAGATTAATTACATGTAATAAAATGACTGTGGGCGGCGAGAATGTAAGGAATTTGTTAATTTTCTTCGTAAATTGTTTTGTAAAATATCTCAATAGTGCAAGTGCAACTAACATATTAAAAAAATATTAATATAAATGACGTTGATGGATTCGTATCAAAAGTGGAACGAGATAGAAATCCGTCCGGAAGACGACAACGATGCGAAACAGCAACGATAGCGGCTAATTGATATTAATCGAGGCAATGATGGTCACTCACTCACTACGTCGTTCGTGTCTCGTATGTTCGCACACTCTCTACGCTGACGTTTCGTGTCTTGCCCCGCCTACTGCGAACATCAACACGCTTTGGTTACTGTATTATGGGCAGATAAGAAGAACGAAATGAATGTACTTTATCTATTTGTTTCTCCTATTAAAAATATCACACTTCTTTTAACTATGATCTCATTGATTTTCATTATGTACAATCGAATTGAATTAAAAAAAGTACTCAATGACTCAGCTATTTCGTTTCGTTCGTCCTCTGAGGAAAAAAAAGCAGAGCCTCACCCTTTACATTTTTTTTTCTCAAGTAACTAAAAATATTTGCAAAATAGCTGCTCAGTCAAATGTAGACAATATTTTGCTTTTTCACTCATTTTTTCTAATGTGTGCCGTTGATAAAACGTCATTTACTAAATTTTACTTGGAAATGTAGTTAAAATCAATTTTTGTTTAGTCCGTTTTAACTAACTATCAAAAACACTTGGATAGGGTGTCCTGGAGCAGTGAGACTAATAGGACCAATTTTAAGAAAGCTATCTAATTTTGCACATTTTTTGTCAAACAACTAAAAATATTTCCAAACTACCCGCAAAAAAAAACTCGATAACTTAGTTGTTTCGCTCCATTCGTCCTCTGAGGAAAAAGAAGCAGAGACTCACCTTTTACATTTTTTCTTTTCCTTAGTGTTATTATTCTCTTTGTAATAAAACTATCCATGGTAGTCTTTTTTATGATGGTCCCAATAAGTGCACCTAATGCAACAAAGATGAATTCTTGCTAGGTTCTCACATACTCTCCGACGATTTTTTTTTCCAAAAATATGACTGTGAATATATTTTACTTTAAAAAAAGCAGCCTTTTAAGAACTAACGATCACTACACTGTAATGCTTCTTAGATACCGTATAAAGGGATATTTACGGAACAACTAGGAGTTAATTTTGAGTGAATATGTTAAGGTATTAACACATATAATTGTGGATGAATTAGCAGTTTACTGGTAGGAAAAAATGAGGACACATTGTGAGGACATAAACACTGAGACACGCGTACACACATACACATACACATACAAACGACAACGATTCACGTTTTCCCACCTTATAGCTAGCGGAAATTAGTCGGCAACAAGTAAAGAGAACCACTTAGAGGGAAGTATGTGCTTGTAGCTAACCAATTCACACTATCCACTACTGTACATGCGTTATTCTCTTCGAGCAATCCTCACACTCATCCTGCCGACACCGATTCAATGCTGGCGGCAAAATATCTGGTAAATGAATCGTCCGCATCCAGTATGGCGTACGTTTGCGTGAAGAGAGTCATTTTAGCTAAAGAGAATGAGAGTGAATGAAAATAGAAAAAAAAAAAACACACCGGAATGTGATGAAAGGAAAGCGGAATTTTCGGATTTTGGGGGATTCGTTGTCGTCGGATGGTGCTGAAAAAAGAGATGTCGATGTGTTCGGAGGTAGCGCCTTAGGTGCTTGCGCGAACTGACGACGTTGTTGGTTCGTGGACGATGTGTTGGTGTGTGTTCGTATGAGCACATATATGCACAAACATCCTCATCCATACCGTATTAAATGACATTATTCGATGCGATGGCAAAAGCAACGGAATTGGCTCGCTATAAATGCCTAAACAACTCATCAAATGCAATACAAATGAATAAGAGAGTGTGCCGGTCGTGTGTCTTTCGTGCCTCCTCGACTGACTATCAAATAAACCATTATTATGCAACACTTATGGCATCGAGGCACGCTATTGTTGAACATTGCGCCGCCTTCCGAAGAAATTACGAGCGCCGCTTTGCTATTGGTTCTTTTCGTGGACATCCACCAGCAAAAAGATCCCACAAATCCATCAATTCTTCGTTCGTAACAAGGTGGTATTCGATGCAAGTTTCCACCACGTACAAGGTCATAGGTTAACGGAGTTCAGATCCTAAATCGCTGCAAATCCTTAATATTCGGAACATAGCCACGTTTACAGTTACATCTAACATTAAACCAAGTTGAAATAAATGCGTCAGATTTTTAGAATTAATATTGTTATTATTATACTATTTCTAGTTATTTACCTCCTCTTAACTCCAGTTAATATTTTAGTTCTCTCTAACTCATTCAACCTTTCTTTGAGAGTTACAGAGAGATGCAGAGTGATTGGGGAGTTCGGCTGCATAGACAGGAACACATGACATGTGTCCATCTTCAGTGTCTGGATATGAACACCATAGTTCTGCTGAAAGAAATATCCATAAAACTGTGGCAATACATCTCGTAGGATAAGCAAAGAAAATATCTTAGGCTATTGAAATATTCAGGGGATCAAACATGAGCCGAACGTTCTCATTTTTCCGTCTTAGTTTAAGTTTAAAGTTCATATTAAAAAGTATTTCTCGTTTAGTATGTAAATTCCTCTCAGGAAAAAAATTTTCCATAGTTGTATGCTGTCCAACAATCTCCAAGTCCTCTCTTCTTGAAACCTCGGTATTTGATAGTGTATTTATGTTCTCTTTCAAAGACCTCGAACCATTTTCAGGCCTTTAAAAAAAGACGAGTTTGTCGAAACGTCAGGCCAATAAAAAAGTTTCACATAAACCTCGTTGGCATAACAAGAAAACATAAATACACTATCTTCCATGGTTATTTGATATTATGCACAATTCTTTATCAATCCTTATCAATTCTGAAACGCTTTCAAATAATGGAATAAAAGCGTCCAAGGATTATTTAAGCACTAAATGATGTCCCTGAAAGGATTTATTTGCGGGTACTCTAAGGATTACTCCAAATCTCTACTTCTTACTAATAGCTAATTCAGTACGGTTACTAAAGCTGTGCCTGGAACATTAATCGGTGCAGATGTCGATGCTAGTAGGTAGATAACATTGCGGTTTCGTACTGACTACGGATTAGACCGTAGCACTTAATACGGTAATTGGACAGCAATTAGACTATTTCATAGTGTATCGGATCGTAGTGTGGTGGCCGGGTCTGATCGGGCCTCAGCGTCGGCGGCATCTGCTCAAACACCACGTCCGTCTGCAAAGCCGAAAATCGTCGTCGCCCACCTTAACCCCGGTCCAATTGAGGAACAATGTGCGTAATGACCGTATCAAATAGCAACCCAAGAGTGAATAGGGCGAAAGAATTGGGATACCCGACGGCTCAACACACAGCACACACCTATATTCAGCGATATTAATATGAAAATAGTTGATTCTATGAGGATCAATGATAGATACTGTGAATTCTGGAATATTTTCAAGTGCACATATTTCTATGAAGAAAACTAAGGATAAAGGATCCCTTAACTAACCTCTGATGTAAGATTTGTAGTAAGTAACAAAAACGCTTTGAATTTAACTCGATTTAAATTTCAATGGGTTAATTCAGATTTTCTAATTTAAATAATCAAATTTTGAATATTCTTTAAAAAAACCCAAAGAAAAAACCCATAGTTGATCTTAATAGAGGTCCACCCGCTGTCAGAGACCTCGGAGCTCAAAAAGAAGATTTAACGCTTTCTGAAAACCGTTAAAAAAAATTAGGAATGCGGGAAGGATGAAGATTTTATAGAGTTGTAAATTGTCCTGAACTATCTTCTGGATAATGGTAACAAACCAAAATACTTGCCCTTAAGTGTCCAGATCGAAAGTAATTACGCCAAAATTCTGACCCTCAACAGTTCAGCAGAAGAAATAATTCCTTTCGAGTTCCAAAAAAAGAAACAGTTGAAAGAGTTTTTTTCAAAATCCAGCATTGCAACCAAATTTTTCAGCTTAGAACCTACTTCATAGATCAAGTGTCAGCAGCATAAAAATACAACACGATACAAAAAATGTTCTCCAAAATTTCCACCAGAAGTTCCATGAAGCCAAAAGATCTTGTGGAAAAAATGAAGGAGAATGAAACTATCATTCTCCCCAGAATTTCGGGGTAATTGTGCGCTTATAGGAGAGAGTGGAAGTCGAACTGTATCCCACAAAGAAAACTGAGTAGAATTCTACAAGGATTGTTTTCTAAACAACGAAATTTTCGCCCTCAGTAACAGTAAGATGAGGTCTTAAAGTGACTAATTTTCTTTTCGTTTCCTTCTTTTTCAAGCAGAAGATACAGTGTTTCTTGGCAACTTACTCCGCCAAATATTGGCCGTAAAGGAAGTAAGGTCTTCTTGTACGATACTCCTAAAAATTTGTAAAAAAAAATTGTCGAAAAAAATGTCTGGCGTACACATCAACGCAGCATCAAAAAACAAACCCATCATGAAATTGCACTTTTGACGACTAATTGCCGTGATTGCGTACTATACTTCGGTATTTATGGCTTCTGAATCACATGAAAACAACGTGTGTAACACTGTAGAACAACATTCGTGGTTTTCTTTTTTCTTTTTTTGTAAAGTGATTTGTAGTTGAATTGTGAAATTGAGGGAAACGAGATGATTGTGAGGGACAGCGAGAGGTTTGGCTGGTGAGGAAATCCGTTTAGCTAATCGAGTATGTAGCGACGTAATGAGTGGACTCCAAAATGTAATGATGATGCGTCGTCGTATGAGGCGAAACTTCCGCCGTTCGATTACTCGACCTGTTTTGGTCGGACAAATGATAGTAACAGATATGTGGAGGTACGTACATGTATTGATGTTCGGAACGGTCGCTGACTCGGCGACCTCAACGAGCGGTGGATCTCGTCCGGCTGTCATCCTAAAATCGTTCCCATACGACATCTACACGCAAAAGAAAACGTATTTTAATCGTTAATCAGGGGAATTCTTGGAAGAAAAAAATGCGAGAAAAAGAACGAGGTGATCAAGCATACGAAGCGACAGAGGTGTGCGATTGCGGACAATGCTGATAGCGCCTTTCCTAAACGCGTTGGAAGAGTGAAAGAGAGATAATCTGCTTATGGCAGGTACCAACAACGCTAAAAGACCCAAATCAAACGTGAAAATGTAATCAAAGATTAGTGGTTCATTTAATGCCTACGAAATTCTGGAAGATGACGAGGGAATAGGATTCGATCGACGAGACTAGAATAGCAGCATACCTCTTCCATCTGGGGGGCGGAACTGCAGACTCCTTGTCTGAGCCTAGTAATTGAGGTAAAAAAAAAGACAACGTGAAGATAGAAATAAGTTGATTATACAGTAGTAGTAGTAGCAGTCAATGATCGAATGTGAATCTTTTCAAACTCACCTTAGACGGTGAAGATGTGAGGGGGAAAATCTCCAAACACGAAAATAACCAGACCTAGAATATTCCTGAATTTTAATATCAAAATATAGAAGTCCATTAGCATTTGTGAGTAAAAATAGTCGTACGACACTTAGAGTGAACGCTCATAGAGCTACTGACATGGATTTGGGTGTGGAAGTTTGACAATTTTCCACTTAACCTATCCTTATTTTAATCATAGAAATAGGAATTTCAGTAAATTTAAGCAAAAGTTTAGTGCATTAGATTTTATCCATGTTATTTGAGTTATCACTATCCAGATAAGCTCTCTTACGTAATTAAAGTTAAAAACATTTTAACCGTTTTTTTTTTAAACAACATAGTTCGGGTGGGAGGCCGTGATTATAATTGAATAAGAGATGTCCCAGGGGTATCATACAATAATTACCTACTGGTAAGCTGTTCGTAGAAATTTTTGTCGCCTTTTAAGTGAGTTAATTTAGAAACGTTCTTCCTGATTCTTGGAATATATTAATAGTGAGGTATGAGCAACTAGAGCACTTATTAAACATAAGTTTTCACTCACATACACACACATACACACACAATACACAACGATTTGTGGTCGATAATTGGCCCGGACTATGGTAAATCCAGTCAGTTTTACGAGTACTTCTGTTCTGATCTTCAAAACAACATCTACACACGGGATCATATTACTGATCAAATTCGTCATAATAAAATATAATAATTTTTTTTTCAATAGAACATACACAAATACTCTCGACATAAACGCGTCGCCTTCGACGCTCATTAGGCTTATGGCGGATTATTTGTGTTTGTATTTGATTGATAAGCGGAATTATAACGATAAGAAAAGGTCCCTACAACATTGACGTGAACAAAAGCCGACAATAATGAAATTTGATTAGTCAGAATCGACAAAAACGTCGTGGATAAGGAGCTTTTTCATTGCGAATTCTTGCTGAGGTGAACGAATTTGAAACATACTCCAAAAAGGGGATTTTCTAAAATTTATCAATTATATTTCCCCGGATCCGGATGAAAAATCAAAGACCATGACGAAAAATAATTTCATAAAATTAGTGATGATTCTATTAGATGCACAACATTTACAGAGATTTTTACGTTTAACAAACTCGATAAACGAGATAGATGAAGAATGAGACGGCGGCGTATTCTCTCGTGAAAAATGCCCAAATAAGATTACGCATTTACAATCCCGGTGCCATATAATGGGCGCAAATTGAGGAAATAAATCACCATGGTGGTCTATTAGACATATTGGGATATGAGACAATTATGGGTGTCCCCGGGTCCTGAGACCTCTCATGACAGCGTTGACGAGTTCTAAGCGTTCAGTATGTTGTCGATTGAGGTAACGTTGAGAGTAGATGTATGAATCAGTTCGGTTGAATAAATATTTTGTACTGTTTGATGACGTCAACTTGTTAAATCGCCTCACTACTACCTAACCACCTCCGATCCTCTTAAAGATTCTCGTAGGAATTTGTGGTGATCGAATACAAATGCCTGTCTCCCCAGTTGCTTATACCGAATTAAGCCCGTTGAATCGTATGTATTTGGACGTATTAGTGAGAAGAGTGGGTCATTATTAAAGGATCGTCTCAGACGTGTCCCGCAACGATTGTTGTGCGGCGTCTTTGAGACTTACATTACTCATAAATGCACGCGCGCTCGCACGGCTTAAATCAACCGGAAAATATGTCGCATAATTCCCTTTAATTACTCATATTTGCAAACATAGACACAGGGATACGGTAGGATTTGGTAGATGAGGGCTCGTCGATTTCTAAGAAGATTCTTGAGTACAGTGGTTCTATGGAGTCTTTCGCTGGTACGATGCGATTTTTCGAAATCGCCAAAAGGAAGCGATTTAAGGTCCCATCCGTGTCCAGTTCATCGCACGTACCTTAACTGAAGTTATCGTAATCAGATTATCTGTCTCCGGAACGGAGAATATCGGTGACACGAGCGAGGGTGACATTACTTTAGTAGAATTAGCTGAGTTCACACCATAACGCGATAATATAACGCGATATAGATATGCGACGACGCGACCGCCTTGGCAGATGACGCGATTAGATGCGACAGTGGGATTTAGGCACTCGACCGCGAAATGCGAAACGTTTTGTCATTTCAATCGCGTAGACGACATGACATTATAAGGAAATACGAAATCTATACGTGCTATACTACAGTATGCTTGTTGGTAGTGAAAAGAATAAGGATTCAGGGTGAAGAAATTAAAATATGGAACGTGTGGACTTAAACGTATCAGAATATACATATTTGTTAAGCTGTTCGCTTATGATCGCACATCGTTTTTAGCAGATTTATAGAGAAATCGCTTTAAAACGTACAGTGAAATTAAATCGCTCTCGACTGCGATTTTATTGTAACACTGGCAAAATGGTGAATTAAATGTTTGAGGACAGAATTAAACAAATGATTTTGGAATTATTTCGAAAATAAAAATGTTCTAGGAAGGAAAAAAGCATGGAAGAAATGCAAAGATGATTTTAATGTGAGCAAATGGAGTGCAATGTGGCGATAGCTGCACCTTTGATGTATGAGTTTGATATGCAAACGATTATTGAGTCATACGAGCAAATCGGATCGTCGTCCCACCACGCCACAACTGTCGGGCGTTTTAGCTGAACGCCGTACAGCCTATCGAATCCCGTCTATTTTTGTACATTTTTTTTTCTTGCTTAAATCTTATCGTCTAATTCCTTCATGCTATACTGAGAAATTTATGCTAATTCGGATTGTTTATAAGCACCTGCCTAGATTAATACGCTTTTCACTACTCATGATTATAAGATTGACGTTATTCGTAGAATCTCAACGAACACATTCCGTTTCGAATCACTCTTCTAATCATCTCATATCATCGAACTCTTCTTGCTTCTTGCGAAAAATGTCAAAATAACATTCGTTAACAATAAATGTTTTGAAAATGTTTTGTGGAAAGGAAAATAGGAGCTTATAATGACAAAGTCTACTGTGTCACCTTTAGAAAGAAAGTGAAATGGCGTAATGTGTGACGAGGTATGTTCCATGCTTAGTGAATACATCGCATCACCGTTGGCTATCCAGGTCAACTTAGCCAACGAACAAAGACCTTCAACGAGGTGCGAACTCAATGAGGCGAGAAATGTGCATGTTCAGTTCGCAGTACACGGACATTAACACCATCTATTGGTTATTAGCTGACCGAAAATTTAGGTCATTTTAGCATTTATTTCGTTGCTTAAATGGTCCGTTTAATGTTGTCGAATTCACACACACACACACGCACACACACAAACACACACACGCACCTGTCAGAAATATTTTCGAATAGATAAATCAAGGGGGAAACGTTTTAATTCCCAACAATGTGATTATAAAAGAATCACAAATTCGGGAAAAAAGTGGAAAACCTATAAACCAGTATCGGATATTCACATGATTTGAAAAGTTTCGCTAATTAACTCACGTGCACAATATTCGTTGTCGATTTATCGTTGCAGAATCGGATTCTGTTTTTTCTCATCAGAATTTCTGACAAAATTTGTCACCTAAGGGAAGTGGATATTTGGTAATAGAAGATTTTCCAATGGAAAGCTTAATTGAATATTGAAAAGTGAAGGAAAAGCGGAGAGGCTGCGTAAGGATGGGGCGGGTAGGCAATTTATGTGCGGCCAATCACGACGCGCCGGCACACCTCTACGGGCTGATGAAATTAGAGTTGTGAATATGTACGGTAGGTAGGTTACAGCATTCGAGTTCCACTAGGATTTTTCCCTAATACATCTTCCAAACACAAATCTGCTACTCCTCCACATTTTTGAATCCTTCACAAGTTGCCGAGATAGAGAGGAAAAATTCCCGGGCGGAAAAAAACGTAGGGGGAAAATAGAACGTTTGCAGATCGATGATAATCACCGAAAAATTACATATCCGATTCCATAATTTTTAAAAAGTGTTCTAAAAGCTTTTTACGACTGAACACATTTTTCAAAAAGTACTCCTAATTAATTGAATAAACAATTCAGATATTGTACTTTATTTTTAAAAATTCCAATTCTCAGAAACGTATCAACGTCATGTTGCAGTTAAAATCTATGTTTAAAATTAAAAAAAGAGCTTTCTTACAGTCTAAAGGTGTTTTCTCTGCGAAGACGTAGAAAAGATATATGTACTAGAGTGTGAAATTGCGTTGGTCACAGGAATTTCCTGAGTTTCTCTGGAAAAAATAAAAAAAAAAGAAATCTCTTATTCCTCTTTCTAATCACGCCATTAACCTTTCATTCTACAAAAGTAATCCATCACAATAATAATAGCAGAACACATCCATTACTTATCAATGATGAATTATTTTTCGCTAATAACCAGTAACTATGTGTAAATGAGTGAACGACGGAGATGGTTGTAGTTCATACTTCATACCTGTGTTATCATTCGACGAGCGACAACTCATCAATCATGCGCAAAGAACTTCGGCACACACTACGCAGAATCCACAAACTATGCTCAACAACACAGATTATGGATATTGGAAGATATTCGTAAATTCCCTGGGAATTGAACATACCCGAACATCTCTCAACAGACGAATTTTTCAAAAGAAAATAACGTCAGAAATCCAAGAAATTCTGGAGACGCTTCTGTTTTTATGACAGCCGGTAATGTTGACGATGGCGCCACAGAGGTAATTTACCTAGTCGAAAATCAAATATTGCATTTCGAGGATCACATAATCGAGATCGCTTCCTGGCGACGCGCCAAATTATCGGGCGGTCCATTGTGGTCTGAAAGCTGCCGCCTATGAAGGTTCAAATGTCGCGCGATCTAATTGCGATGGCGATTGAAGGGCGACAGGTAATCGCGACTGCCTAATTAGCTAAGCAATTGTAAACGAATTTACCCATTTGGAACGATGGTGGATGCGGAGATTCGCTAGTTTTGTTCTGTTATGACTGGAGCAAGAAACATGACACGCAAAAGAGGAGAATCGCGGTGATTCTCGTGCTCGCTGCCTCGAACGATGGGCACCAATGAATAATGGGCATACACTAAACGCACGACAGTGAAGCGCGCTTATTAAGGTATTTCGAATGAGGAATGGCTGGTCGTGCGCAGAGCGAGGGGAGCCGAATTATGAGGGAAATCATTGCGACACGGCGGCAATTTGTCCATAGGCCCCCCAGCAAAATACATCCAATGAGTTGGCGGTTTCCTCCTCCTTCTCATGCCCTGCTGCCATCTTGACATTATACGATCGACATTAGGACATTACACTAACGGACGCACGCATGAATGTACAAGTTAGCTTACCTCGGCAAGGGATTGATATATCCCATGGAATCGTCACGAATGTAGCTGGTAGTATGAGGTGAGGAGGACATTCGAGCGAACCGAATGGCCGCCAAACCGCCCACGAAGTCGCTTCATAAAAGACATTTTCGCAGCGCAACCAACACGCGTGCTGTACGCTTTGTGTAATTACTGTAAACGTCTTTCTGTGCCTGTAATCGGCCACAAACAAAATTTAATTCGACTAGTTTCTCAACGACTCAAACGCACACATAAGGCATCATCTTTTGATTGGTTGTTTGCGATGGAAATGCGGTCCTGGTCTACTGTAGGCATCTTATACCAGTTCCATGTGGAGACGAGGGCGGTTGTTGCGGTTGTGAGGAGGGCGAAAAGTTGAGCTGCTGAGGTGTTTTGCGCACGCCATCATGCGAATCGCTTATATGCTGTTGTCTTGAATCGAACACGATTTATCGCTCTAATGAATAGCGACAGCGAGTTAGTAGTATAGGAACAATAGGCTAATTGCGTAATTAAAAATCGGAGCGGAAAAGAATTGCGCTAACTTAGTCGGATTACTGTAGTCGACGAGGTAAGTAGTTAGTGAGAAGTTGTTTTTTTCTAACCTCTAACAAGCTACCATGTCCAACGTTAGCTGTTGATGATTGTGATTTCGTGGTGCAAACGACATACAATTTGTGGTTAAAATGTCGCGAATCATGGATTTTCGAGCACAGAAATGGGATAACGTGAAACACGATTTTGTATCGCGTCGTATGTTTACATAGGATTCCAATAAAATCCTAACAAATTTAATTACTCGCACTTGGACTGCGAAATTGGCCCATTAGCACGGCATCGTCTTGCTTTTATTAAAATCCTCAACGACCAAACGCTGGCTACGAAATGAACGAATGCATAGCTGCTGCTCACGCTCATGCCACAATTGAGAATCGTAAACATCCACGAGAAGATGGGAACGAACACACATAGCGGAACATCTCCATACACACACCATCGTGACATCATTGTGGGGGGGGGGGGTGAGCAGCACCAGGAAGTCGAGCACCTGCAGGTGGTGCACGGGGGGCATGATGCGATAGGCGGCCGCCGGCAGACTCACCCCCTAGGTATATTCATCCAATTCGCCCGAGGTAATGCGATTAACGCCAGATTCGCTGAGCGATCAACTGATTCCGAATCAGGGCAATTTGAGGAGATAAAAATCGTTTCGAACGATGGGGTTCGACTGCTATAGAATCGGGTACATTTGGGGTTATTGCATTTGTAGCGCCGAAAAAAAAATCGGGAACTCGCGAACCCAATTCCTCATTCATGGAATTGACGTATTTTTCTGAGGTGTCGTCTACAAGAGGATCATACATTAATTCGGGTTTTTTTTTCGAGCTGTTCAGATCGAACGTAGTTGCCAGGCAGTGGCGATGGATGGCATTTCGAGTGGCGACAACATCGCAAAGATTAGTTCGCCCATACGGACAGTCTGACGTGTTCCACAATGATTCATCCATACATAAACGCTTTAATAATCGCTAACGTTTTCAGCTTTCTTTTCGGTTGACCTCTGCATATTTAAGCAATTTATGCGATTATCGAGACAGGTGCATGAAAGATTAGGCTCCAAAAAGGATTCACTTGAGAAATAGAAATAATTTTCACTTGAGCATGAAAAAAATCCATGCAACTCTATTTTGCAGATTTTCAGCTTGAACAGTACCATCTTTACATAATAGAAACAAATCACTCTGATTTTTTCCAGAGTTGAAGGTATTTATCCGATTCCAAAACTAATGAAATAAGTTATTCGACACCATTAAATGGACTAAACACTTATTAGAAATGAGTTAAACAGAATTTTATGACCTCACTAAAAACATTAGTTCCTTGATTTGTTAGATACTGTCACAATTATTGGTGCGCCAAAAAGAATGTCCCCAAGTAGTTTTAGCTGTAATCTAGAAGGATAAAAGAAGAAAAAAAAAAGAAAGAGGGCTAAAAAAGAAAAAAAAAGAACAGAAGGCTTAAGCTAAATAATAGATGATAAGTGAATGTTAATTCTTTGTATTTAATCTTTTCTTTGAACCTTATTTGCCGTTCTTATTTTCGCGTACACATTTCTCACTTCACAGTAATCATTTCCAAAATAATACAGTTTGAAAAGATACAACGTTGGAACACTTGAATAATTTATGGCACCTAAAATTCTGGTTCAAAAAAACTTTTTGGGATCTTTTTAATTCTTTTCTGTCCTACAAAATATATTCTGAGGTTTTTTTTTAAAAGAAAGATCAGATTTCTACTTGTTTTTAAGAATACAAAAACGTGAAGCTTCAGCCGAAATGAACGTGAAGCACGAAGGGAACTGAAGAGTGTAACATAAATTTGTAATTATGTTTAAATTTTGACAGGACTATATGTCCTGAATCAGAGAATCCGTAAATTTTTGTCTTCAGTTCCTTCTATCTTTTAAGTATAGTTGTTTATAATGTATAAAGTGACTACAGAAATATATTTGAGACCCTAAGCACCTATTGAGTTCTAATTATAATGAATTTTATTAAGAATAGATGTTTCTTCGTTTAAAAGGATTGTCTCACCTTGATCTTCTACTTCTTTGAATGGTTTTTCTTTAGAAAAGGCATGAACTAAACTAACGACCTATTCATGAGGAGGAATAACGAGAAAAATTAATAAAATTACCTGGTCTTCGAAGTGGAACCATTTACCTCGACAGATGATGTTAGTGACTGAGAATCTGAGGATATTGCAATAATTCGCAGAACGAAATGAAAAGCAAATTTATGAGGAGAATTGCCTAATTCGATATATATGCAGTTAACTTGCATTAGAGGAAAATACTTCCGATCCCATATTCATTCGTAGATACTATGATAGAAATACATATGTATATGTTAGATTTATGGTATTTTTATATGAAAACTTCCTGATAAAACTGCAAATTTTTCTTGTAGATGAAAAGAAAAAAAACTAAACATATATGTATATGCGTCGAAATTCAATAATTATGATAATGACAAGCGAAATGTGTGGAAGAAGCGTGCCGACAATGAATCATCTCCTTCCATTGTTATCAATTGTAAACGAGCTTTAGTTGCTTGGATGCGTCAAAGAAAGCTATTAAGAGAAGTTCAAGCGAAAAAAAAATGTGGAATAATCCACATTATTATTGAGGATTTGAAAGAATGGGATAGTCCTCCGGCAGCAAAGAACCATCATACATTTTAAATTAGATGTAGACATTTTAAAGTGAACACCAAAAATTTTTGTGAAAATATCCACGAATTTTCCCTTAAAGGACAACAATAACAGTACAAATTAAGTAATTTTGTTGTCTCCAGAAAGGAGGAATGTATTAGGTCCACTTTAAAGAGAAGTTTTGGAAAAAAAAAACGTCTTTTCGACTAGGTCCTGTCTCTTATCACCTACTTCACAATATATGTTTCTCTATATTACTAGACGGTGGGTCTCATCCTGGACATACTTATTAATCCTGATAAGGATTAGGATTTTTCCGGTTGGCCTCTTCTACAGAAGCTGTGGAGAGGAAAAAAGTAAGTAAATTTATAGAATCAATGTAAGAAGAGATGTTGTATCCATAAATGAGGTCGTAATATGGGAATCATGGAAAATTAACTGAGTTCCACCCTTTTGTGGATTTATCCTTCACTTGTTTTTGTACATGAATAGGCTGTGGATGAAAGATAAGTCAAATGTAACCAGTTAACTCTGTTTCGTACAATGATTACTTTCTAATTACCCTTACAGATCAAGGAAATCCAGGATATTTAACTTACATGGAAGAATATATTGGAGTAAAATGGCCGACTACTCAACGACTTACCTTTCGACATATACCTTACTATTATTATTATTATTATTATTATTATTATTATTATTATTATTATTATTATTATTATTATTATTATTATTATTATTATTATTATTATTATTATTATTATTACTATTATTATTGTTATTACTGTTTTATTATTATTGCTACTGTTATTATTATTATTATTATTATTATTATTATTATTATTATTATTATTATTATTATTATTATTATTATTATCATTAATATTACTATTTTATTATTATTGCTACTGTTATTATTATTATTATTATTACATGAAATCAGCTCAGTTACATACTTTTTTGTTTATAGACGATTTTAACAGATCGATGACAGTATTCAGTAAAATCCGACCATATCAAAGAGGTTAGCAGTCGTGAGGAAGTCATGAGGAATCATATCGGAAATTATATAAGATGAACAGAATATTTATATCGTTGATTTCGCAAATGAAAACAAATAGGATATACATTACAGCAATGCAAGCATGCATACCTTCGATTTGTCACCGACAAGTTCGGCCTCGTTTGCACTTCTGATTAAAATCCTTAGATAAAAGTATAAACACTTCAAAATACTGTGAGAAATAACTCTGTAATAATTTAGAATTCATCAATAGAAATAACCATTGAATTTGAAATGTTCAACTCTAAAATAATATAGAGTTATTTACTTCTTCATGTTTTACTTATTAAAATTAAACGCCTTAGGTCATCTTAGGATATCACGGAAGTTATCCAAAAATAGTACAGGACTATACTTTCAAATGTTACTGTCAATAAACTTTCATTAATAGAGGTAATCTAATCAAAATCTTCATATATTTTGCTGCCAATAAAAATTGTTAATTAATCTCAGGATATGAAATCCTGGACTTCATCGAAGAACTAAACTTTCGTAGAAAAGTTATGCCTTCAAAACAGGAAGAAACTCCGTCCTTAAAGTGCTTTTGGATTTTCAGTGGAAATATGCACCAAAACTGGACAAATCAATTTGTTTCGCTTTTACAAACTCGAAATTTTTTCGAACATAGTGAGAGATTTCCTGTAATTCATTTAAAAATTTTAGTTAATCCTGGAAAGACGAAAAATCACGACATTCACTCAAAAACCACAAATTTCACTTAAACTAGAGGATTTTTTTCCCATAAAAAGTATGTGTTGTGGAATTTTTCCATGATCACCTTCTTAGACAGCGTAACTCACAAGGTCTGGATTGATCCACATCTATCAATGATCATTGATCTACATCTTTCTCTATCTCAATCATTTTTTTAGCGTTTAGAAAATTGATCCGTAGGTCGAAATTAGAGGTCGTAATGAGTGAAAAAGGGGGATAAGGAGAAGAGGACGGATCTTTCAAAGCTGAAATTTACAACTACTTATTTCTATTAAAAAAAACAAATAGTTTGCAATGTCAACGGCTCATTTTTGGGAAGTCACTTGAGGTCAGCAGTCAATATTTGAAGTATGAGGTGATAAATATTTGTATTCCCTTAAATCTTGAGAAATAAATCTTTTCCTGGTTGATTTCCTGTAGGCACTAATCGAACATATATTTGTTACTTAAAAGAGATCAATGATCAACGTAAAAAGGAAGGGAGGATAATTTTAGCGCCAAGAAAGAAAGAAAAGATGAGAAAGGGAAAGAGAGGGAAAATTTTGCACTAATTCAGCAATAAATTTGATGAGATTAAAGATGTTTACGTGTGAATCCATGAATTGAAGTAGTGAGGAAATTGAAATCGACAGCCCACCATCATTCAGAAACCGATAAAGTGTGAGGGCTATTTGAATAACGATAGCTCGCATATGTTTCGTGTTATAAAAGCTGAGCGACGAAAGCTTTACGAGTGAAATTAAGTGATTGCTTGCAGGTGAAGACCGATGATACTCTCAAAATCCAGCACATAGTGCTATCTCGTATCGAAAAATAACAACAAACTATCCGAGAAAAAAAAAAGATCCAGCCATATTTAGAGAATTTTTTTCAATAAAATTGCCGAACTTTGTCGAACTAATAAATTAGTTTCTGGAGAAATCATCGAGAAAAAAAATCATTACGCTTTTGTTGCTATACGACACGTTGTTTCCGTTCCAACGTCCGATGTGTTCCACGCATTTTTCGCTCATTACATGATTAGAAGTTTGTTAAAAATTCCATCAAATGCACTTCAGATTTTCCCTCGACGGTTACTAAAATATTTATTCGCAAAACGAATTCCACCAGGTAGTTATTCTTATTTTTGTGATTTCTATCGCAAGCGAATAAGGAAGAGATTTTATCGCATTATTTATTTACGTCAACGTAAATTCGAATTCCATATGAATCACATCCCATAAATCCTAGAAGATCTATGGACATTTTTGGGTACGGGAAGTGATTTGAGTTCTATCGTCACAAAGCTTCATATATAAAGAGTTCAATAAATACGGAAGAAATTTTGAGTCACTTAACGGAATGTTCAGGATGATCGACCACAAAAAAAAATCAACCAACATAAATTTAGCCGAAGAACAAAATAAAATAAAGGATCGAAGGCGAAAATAACAAAAACCAAAGGAATGTGATCAAAGTTTAGGTTAAAAATTGAGGAACAATAGACTAGAATGTGCCAGCATCATCGATTGAGGTAGCCGAGTGGCATTAGATCAGATGTGACCTCGAATTGCAACGCTACGTTCACATCTAATGGTTTCGTTTCCACGTTTTTATCTATTTGTTTTCTCTTAACTTGTGAAAATTGCTGCTTCGTCTACCTTAATGGCCTCGCTTAGATGTTGAGGAACAAAAAAAAAACAGAGAGGTGTAGAAGAAAAATGAATGTGGTTCATAAAGAGAAGAATAGGTAAGCAGGAATCAAATCCGAAGAAGGAAATCGATTTGAACTCTATCTTTGATTTCCTAGATCTCTTAATAATTATTAAGAGTTGTAGATCACTTCTCAGGATGTAAGAAATATTTCTCTGCATATTTACAAAGCTATCAATTCACGTGCATCCAGAAATAATACAAATATTTAACGCGGAGTATACGGAGCAATACTATTTTATTCATTAAACCTGTTAAGGAATAAGAATAGTCCGAATGATTTCAGTATCCATGGCGTCTTAACAGTCTCAGGATTTAATGCGAGTAATAATATCGACAACTAATGAGCATAATCTATCATTATCTTGTCACAGTTGTCACAATGATCAACATCAACTGGGTCAGACCAACGTTTTATGATTGTTACAGTGTCAATAATTAAGTACATTTTGTAACCTCGCCTAAATATCCATAAATGAATGTTTCTGCAGGGTTATCGCCCTTAGATCCATCTAGATTCCTAGACCGAGAAGAGTTTTGTTCAAATCTTTTTTTTTGGTCACGTAATTATAGAATAGCTAGGACCGTGATAGGGTGTTTATCCAAAAATACGGCGAGAATGGTTTATTTATTATTTATTTATTTCGAACAAAACAATCAGTGGTTCTTTTGAGGAATGCCCCAAAATAGTGATTCTTCGAATTTCTTTGTTGTGTCTACTAAAAATCGATATTGTAGGAACTATCTACAATATCGATGTTCATCTAAATCTGGGAGAATTAATAATTAATAGTAAATAGAGTAACAAATTATTCAAATAATTTAAAGCTTGTTCTCCAGATCCTTAGGTCCCTCAAATCTATTTAAAGAAATTGAAGGAATCATAAATTCCTAGGTCCCATTCGTATGAAAGCACTAAAATTTGATCCGCAATGAGTGTTTCAGTTTTCTGATGAACCTAATAGAAATGTAATCTTAAGCCGAATACCTGTATGAAAGAAATAAAATACCTATAAAATTAAATCCATCAAATACTTACAAGATTAAAAGATTAGAAGTGCAAATTATTAAGATTTTGACAATAGTCGCTGATGCTTGTAACAATTTCGTAAAATTCCAAGCAATTTATCATATTTCAGTAATAATATCTCCATTACTACTACAATTTCCCCCGTTTATCAGAACTTATTATTTTACGGGCATCCACGATGCGCGATCGTGGATTCCAGTAATTTATTATTGCGAACATGAACATAAACTCACTGAGATGGATCAAAAATCAAATTACTGTAATCACGTGCAGCTATATAGAAAATTGTGTACAGTTGATAGACCGTAACCAATGAATAGATTGTGGAATTTTTAAAGCGATAAGGGTAAAATGGTGAGGAAAGATCGTACAGTGCGTAATATCACGCGTATAGGAAATAATTTCAAGATCTTGCGACGGATAGCACAAGGAAAACAAAAGCAGAAAACGTCGTCAAAGATTGTTGTGAGTGTTTTGTAATAATCGACTACTGAAATGAGTAATCATTAAAAATTTTTGTATAGATTTACTGTAGGATTGCGGGGAATATTAAAAGGATGTAGAGATACTAACTTGTTTTTCTCATAATGCAAATGTTGTTCTTCCCGGAAAAGTGTGATTTTATAGAAAATAAAACAAAATACGCCATTATAATGAAATGTGCAACCGTAAACAAAACTGCAGTACTGCGGAACGGTGCCCCAAAATGTGTCCATTAGTCAGTGCTTTAATGGCGATGATTGTTTTCGAATGAATCATTCTAGAAACTGTCTAATTAAAATCAACGATGCTAAGGTTGCCGTTCCCCCCCCCCCCCCACCCTTTTGATTTAGCAAATGTCGACGTCAGGAAATCATCGAAAACTTGATGAAAACTTCGAAAACTCGAATAACTGACATTTTAGTAGCGTCTAATATCACAATTTAATGTCAATATTTGGAGAACTTTCAGAAATGTTTTCTCGAAATATGTATCTAATAAAATAAGACCTCCTGAAATCTATGAGGATGGTTCTTTTCTCTAGGAATACACCTGATAAACTCGGATAAATCACTTAACTTACCTCAAACTACATCAATAGCTCCCGTTTGAGGGCTGAACAGTTGTGTGGAGGTTACAAAATATACGTATTTCAACAATTGAAGGTTACAGTAACACCTTTAAACTGTAAGTTAGTTGTTAACATATTTTGCATTGTGATATGAGGTAATACTGTTATGTAGGAACTCAAAATTTTGCAAATTAGCGGACAAACAGATGAGTGATGGGTTGGTAACTGAGATGATACCGGAGTTCGTTGAAAAGTTACTTAATTTCACGTTAGTGTCCAGGATTTTGTAAAATTAAACTTGAAATTTTAGAAATGAGATGCATAATGTTGAAACCAGACGAAAATTCCAGGGAATAACTTTGATTTTTGAGTGGATTTTCCAAGGATCTTTTCAATTTCTCTCTTTATTCAAGGACAATTTTGTAGAGCCGTTCAACGATCTGAAACCATTCATAGACATCTCAGGCTCTAGGATCTAGGAAAGGTTTCACTTTTCATCCTCTTCTTTCTTCAACTCTGAGTTACGGTAGCAATGAATGGGGAACTAGGGCCCAGGATTTTAATTAGGAAACCATTCCCACCTCTCCATTGAAAATCACGACCTGCGGACTTTAACGTCAACCCTGATCGAAAGCTCTTTAAGATCCTGAATATGGAGTATTCCAGACATAGTTTGATTATAAGAATCAAATATTTGTAACATTTTTAATAGCAGGACCTTTAATAGTTTTATTCGTGGACAATGAGAGAGTAGATAACTGAAAAGCTGAGGGAATGGCTGAAAACATCCCAAAACTTCGGAATAACACAAGTCAGGACATGTTAAACAGCATGTTCCACTTATTTTTAAGTTTAAACTGTGCTAAACGAAATATAATAGGGAATTTGTAAGAAATTCAACATGTAGCACTTCCTGGATCATATGACTAGTGAAATTTTTAAGAAGTAAGATTCTAAACAGTGAAGTGGTTTCTCTTTTCTTTGAAACAAAAAATTAAAAATTGGAAACACTCAAAAAAGTCACATTTTTCACGACAACTGAGAAAATCCTTCGGTACTTTTTTGATCGATAAAAAAAAACGTAGAAGGGTCCCATTTTGTAACAGAAAAAAAAATTTTTTTAAAGGGGAAAAAATTTTATGAGGATCGAAAAGAATAATCTGAGGGAATTTCTTTCTCTTCTTATATAGTGGATTTGGTGAAAGACAGTGGATACAGAGCAAAAAAAAATAGTATAGCCTTTGTCTCAGTCCTATGCAGGGACCTATTCGATTATTGTTAGCATACTGTAAAAATTATGGACCTAACGAAATTACAGATGAAATCCTACGGTTCTGAATTACCGTATGAATGTGGTGATTGAGTGAACAAGTGAGGCTGTCACTCGTGTGTATAACATGTGTCGAGTTGAACGAGCTGAATATTACAACCTTCACTAATCAGCTTAGAGCTGAAGCTTCGATCATATTACCACATAACCATCCTGACAGATGACAACCACCCTGGGCAAATGTCACTCAAACATCTCATCATACATTGACAATTCAAATTTTCTTCTATCACAGTACATCTTTGACCTGTATACGTGCAAAAAGGGCAATTTGTAACTCCTCCAGAAAAAAAAAAACGTGTACATCCGAAAAACCAATGTTACAAGAGTTCAACGGCACTAACCTCATAAATCTCTGAGAATCTTAAGGAAATAAAAGTCCAGAACAGTTATAGATTCTTCCTGAGTATGGATGGGACTACTTGAAGATCGGAAAATTCTACAAAAAGTCCTACATTCATGAGATTTCACTACAGATTGGCAGCAAAATCACGGAGGCGAACTTTTTTTTTCTTTACCCTATAATTTTTCTTTTTTTTTTTAATTTCCCTACAGATCTGAAAAAAAAAGACTGCACTTCTATTCGTTGTAGTAGACCATGACCATTGATCACTTTCATTTATTATTATTATTATTATTATTATTATTATTATTATTATTATTATTATTATTATTATTATTATTACTATCATTATTATTATTATTATTATTATTATTATTATTACTATTATTATTGTTATTAGTGTTTTATTATTATTGCTACTGTTATTATTATTATTATTATTATTATTATTATTATTATTATTATTATTATTATTGTTATTATTATTACTAGTGCTCCTGATTTTTATTTCGACTGAATTCTTCTGAATGCTCTCTATAGACTTCCCCTAATTTCCGAACTCTTATATTATATTCTTATTCTTATATTTAAAAAAAATTGATGAAGAATCATCGGTCTTCCTAAGTAAACTTCTGGAGTTATCTATAATCACCATCCTTATCTACCAACTAACATCAGTTTGGAATTCCAATGCTATCCTCAAAATAGAAGTTTTTATGTCATAATAGAATATGGATTTGTATATATATATTTGATAACATCTGACAGATAATTTTATCAGGATGAAAAATTAGGATGATCTGAGATGATCACAAATGAGATGAGACATTTGCGGCTTGAATCACGTCAACGATGATGTTGATTCCACGAACTTCCACATTTAATTCGATATTGTCGCCGATGAAACCGAATATGTTGAGCCGATTATGGCAAACTCTAAACAAACGCTCTGACAGAAATAGACACTTTAGAATGATGACGTCCCTTAAAAAATATTAATGAACGCTCTACAAAACACTTTTCTATCCTGAAATCAGTTACTGTGAAGAAAAAACTCATCGCCGTCATCACGGTAGAATCCAAGAATTGAATTTTGATTTTTTCAAAAATTCGAAATTCAAGCCAGAAATTCCTTCATCCGAGTCAGATTCCTGTCATCAAAAATCAATAATGAAGACATTTGATAACACTTACAATGAAGGACAAGGATAAAATGTCTTGCACTAATCAATCCGCACAGGGATGCGCCACCACGTTCACTTCAATCCAGAATCTTCCGAGGTTCGCGAACGTATAACCTGGCCTATACAATGCCCTGCGGAGGCTAGCCGATGTGTCATGTCAGTGTTTTTATCCTCGAAGAGGAGCCTAGTACCAATTTATGGACCCCTGAGGGATGAAAAGCTTGGTGAGCACTACGGCGGAATCGAACCTCAGTCGCTCCGGCTACATCGCAACCTCTTACCGATTGCGCTACACCGCTTCGCGTTTTTTTTATAGGTTTACTGATATTTTCACTGAATCCTTGCTTGTACTCGTTTTCCAGGAAAAAAAGAACCTCACACTTTCATATGAAACTTTTTTAGTGCGATTCATGAAGAATGAACTCCACAATTAATCGTCAACCTATTTTTTTTCTCAAATTTAAAAAAAGAGATTGAAATAAAATAAAAGATAAAGAAATAAAATAAAAGATAACTCTACTGGTCTAATAGAAGTTTGGTTGCACTCTTTCTCTTGAGGTTAGTTTGAGAACTGACAAAAATGATTAAGCTAGCAAGATATAAAGTAGATCAAATCATTATTGGCCCTTTTGAGCTCCTACCCGTCCAAAGATTTCATAAGCACTCAGTTCAAAGTTCGTTATAATAAAATTAAAATATTCGCTTACAGTAACTTTTCATTTGAAAAGTTTAATTTAGTTATTGTGGATTAGCCTATATCTAAAAGTGTTTATCGTGAGCTTAATGTTTTCTAAACACATTTCTTCGAACAATTTCGATCTACGGATCGATCCTCGCCACTAGGCATCCCTGATCCTGCCAACCATTCTCTGTTGTCCTCTTTTCTAAGTTCTTCACCAACTCATAGCTGTTCTAATTTTCTCTTGTAATCATTATTGTTATTATTATTATTATCGTTGTTGTTGTTGTTGTTGTTGTTGCTGTTGTCGTCGTCCCATCATAGTTTTAGTTTGAAATTTACTGTAGTACTTCTTCAAAGGAGCTATGGGGAATTAACTGGTGCAGAGTGTCGAAAATTAACATTTAACGAAGTTTCGGTAGGTCGACGTTTTCAAATCCTGTAAATTATACAAGACATCCACACATCTACATATGCGTTCCCTAAATTCATCTCAAAGTGACTTTACATCTAATTTTTGAAATTCTCTCCACAGAATTCCTTTTCATGAAAAATTTCGCCATCTTCGTTTTGTTATGGCACAAATATATGAGGTATTAAATACCTTAATGTCATAATTTTATCCGAACAAGACGCATGGACTTTTAGGTTGGCCGGGTTACTGTAGTCACTTGTCCTATGGATTTACCATCGTGATCTTTGCTTTTGAACACAACACTATGCTTATTCTTCGTCGTTTCAAACTGAGTTGCCAATGATTTCCTCATAATTTTATAGTTTTTTTTTTCAATAGATTTTATAGCTCATGCTTTTACTTCTTTGTTTTTACAGCCTACCTACATTTTCACATCTCCTCAGGTTTTAATACCCACTGTTTTGAGTTAATATTTTTGATTACTAAATCGTGCATGTGCCGGAACCGTTCACGTGACTAATTCCTGCTCATTCTATTCTATTCTCGATGCTGGATTTTCTGTTGTTTACTTAAATATATTTATCCTTTTGGCATCCCATTGAGTGTGATAAATAATTAAGTACTGTAGGCGATAGTAGTGCTTATGTAGAAGTATCCGACTTTCTTCTCGTATGGATCAATCCTTGTGTAGTTTGGTAGTAGCAGCTTTTACTGGATCTTTCAGCTACTTCCAGGAGTTTCTGCTGACTTTACCATTTCTCTGTTGTTCTTAGTAATAGTAAGCGAATATTTCAATGGCATTATCCGCTCCTGCTAATAATCCTGTCCAATTGCAGATCCATAAAGACCGAGGCTGCTCATTGTTCGAAACGTTTCCACAGGCAACTCTTATTGAAACTTTGGAATTTTGAAAAGCTCTTTCTCTCAGTATTCAATCTCAGCATTCAAAAAAAAAACATGCTGTAAATCAAACTACCATCAATTTTTCATTTGGGCAATCTATAATTTCCCACATGAACATGAACAACAAAACGAAGAAATCAACTGTTAAAGACTGATGGGATTAAATTAAGAGAATGTTTAAAAGAAAAAAAAAGGTTCGCACCGCTTACAGGGGAATTTCTAATTGGGAACATACAGTGGTGCTCAGCAAAAATTATGTGAGTATCAAAATTTGAGTATCATCCCTTCTACGGAAAAAAAAGAATGAAATTAAACCCAGTTTACACCGGATTTCACAAATGTGAAGGGTTTTTAAAATCATATGCTCATTTGGCTAGAATAATAATAATTATAATAATATAAATCGATGATAAGCAATTGAAATCATACCAACTGAGTATAACATAGATCACTAAAAACGTTATAAAAAAATCGTTAAAAACAACGACGATTAGAAATTCGGCCGTCATCGTCACAATTACATCGTACGCAAATGCACACAGTCTTTTTAACCGTATCACAGTTAGGAACAATTAGGTCATAACAAAATATTGTAAAACATTCGAAAAAAAAATACGAAATGATGTAGGGATATATGATACAAATGCTGCACTCTTCAAACATTAATTTATAACTATAAGCTTTTGATGAGCTCATAGCTCCACGATATACACCGTAACACAAAAAAAAATTACTATAATACAAGGACCATCACAAGGAACGAAGGTCGCGAGTGCCACTTTTCGGCGGCGGCATGCTGGAAAAAAAAATCGTGTGGGATGAGTACAGAAGGATGTGCACCTCAATTTTACCTCGGTTGTTGCCCGTATGGATTCGGTACAACTCCAGGTATATAGCCGATATGAGGATGTCCCATCGCCGGCGGTCCGGGAGGGAATGGCGGTGCGTTGGGAGGATATGGTGCGTACGGATTCGATACGTACGCTACGGGTCCTTGAGGGGCTGTAACATCAAAACTACAGAGGTTTTCTGGTTGAACATATAATTTTTCTTCAAAATCCTTTTGTATAAACATTATATTTATATAATATGTAATACAAATACTATAAGTTATAACATATTATGTAATATGTAAAAACTTGATACGATAACTTAAATTCAGATCACTTTTAATTTTTTAGGATTAATTTTGTGGTCATTAGAAAGCTGCATATATTCCTCTCGCAACAATATACTTCACTAATACAATCCGCCCTTCATCCAATAACTAAAATATCCAGCTAATTCCTGGCTCGAGTTGTTATTTCTTTCAATTAGATGATAAATGAATTATTTAAAAAAAAAGAAAAAACCGTGCAAATGCAACTGATAGCTTACCAGCACAATAAGGCATTTGAGGAAGTGGTGGTGCGTTCGCGTACGGATTTGGAACGAGCGTGGGTAGTCCTCTGAGATTAAAATTGTTGAAAAATCTTAGAAAAGTGGAAAAACACCAGCCCTTCAAGTCACTTTCAAAGGTAAACAATATTTTAATACAAATTGAGACAACCTACATATTCGCACTCCTTTCGGTAGCAGCATACGATGGTGCTGTGGTATCAGTCGGCACCCCTTCTGATCTTATTGATGAAGGGGCCAATAGAGATGTAGCTGTACTCGTTAAAATTTTCGCCTCCGGCACTATCGCAGCAGGCACATACTGCACCGTCGTATTAGTTGACGTCGGTGTTCCTGCTACGACTCGTGGTTTCTCTTCTTTGAGATCCGTAACAGCTCTAGGAGGAGCTGCAGGTTGTGAAGGAGTCGACGGCTTCTCCGCAGCTAGAGGTTTTCTCTCAGTTGTTTGAGCCGGGACACTCGGAGTGGACGTAGGAGGAGCCAATGGTTTAGCAGGAGGCGGGGCATTTGATTGCGAAACAGGAACAGCACTGGGGATTGGGTTCGGTTTTGATTCTGAGGGAGGAACACCGTTTTTCTGAAATTATTAAACAATAACGCATCGCTTATGGTAATTCATTATTTGAAAATGGTAGGACTTCACACCTCAAGAGGGTCGACTCCGGTTGGAGGATCAGGAATTTTCGCAGGGTTTGGTTCCAGGCGTGGCTTCTTAACCTTCGGTTTGAGATCTTAAAAAGATTATTAATAAGTAAACAACTTATCGATTGATAAGACGGAGGAAAAAGTTAATTGAACTCAAAATCTTACCTAGGTCATTGTCACTGTCCATGTCTGACTCTTCATTCTTGTCTTCGGCTTCGGTCGTTGACTTGGGAGGCTGCGCGGAGTTAGTTGCGGATGCGACTGGAGGTCTACACGGAATTGGCAGTGCTCGTCGAAGGGGTGTTTTCTCCTCTTCCTCCTCCTCTTCTTCCTCTTCATCGTCATCTTCGTCGTTCTCAGCGTCCTCATCTGGTTCGAAGACATCCGACTCAGAATCAGAACTGGAAAGAAAATATTTCAAGTGGAGGAAAAAGTACTCAGAAAAAAAAAAACTGACGTTATTTTCCTCTTTTTCGCCTTCTTCTCATCCGGAACTTTCTCTTCCTGTTCAGTTTCACCGTTTTCCGCATCTTCATTCTCATTACTTTCATCCTCGTCTTCACTGTCCTCCACAACTGGTGCTTTTGATTTTACCACCGCTTTCCGGAGAGGTCTGCCAGTTCGAGTTCGAGGAGCATCGCTGTCCTCATCTTCCTCTTCTGGCTCTACCTCATCATCTTCGTCGTTAGTTTCATCGCTGTACACCTCTACACGTGTTTTCTTCTTCTTTTTCTTAGCCTCTGAGTCATCTGAATATGTCTCATCCTCATCCTCTTCTTCCTCGGAATCGCTCTCCGATTGCCTTAAAAAACGCTTTCAATCATCATTACAGAAAAATGGTTATTACTCTGAATGGCCTGCATACCATCGAGATCGTTTCTTCGACTTTTCTTTGACCTTTTTCTTCTTCTTCCGTCTAGGACCGGCATAACTATCGTCGGAACCGGAAACGATGAAATCCTCATCGCTCTGAGTTGCAACAAGTCTACCGCGTCCACCGCCTCCTCCAGATCTACAACAGGGAAAAATTTTAATGCTTCAAAAATTCATTTAATCAGCTCTCGCTAACCTTTCTCGTCTGAGTTCAGTCTCCGAAGGTACATAATCGGATGAGGACTGCGCATCCTCATCAGCTTCCTCCTCTTCTGATCTGAATACAAGAAGGAAAAATAAAATGAAATGAAAAACGAAGGAAATGAAAGTGATGAAATGGAAGAATGAAACTAAAGAGTTGAGAATGGAATAGAGCAATAAACATAACAACGTACTCATTTGCCTTATACTCATCCGATTCTGAATCTGAATCATCGTTGTCATTCAAATCATTCAATTTTCGACGATGTTTAGGAATTTGACGTGGAGGAGCTCCGGTTGAAGCTCTGGAAATAAAATGCTGAATAGAGAAGTTTCTAATCATTTTCTGGATATTCTTCATCACCTTGGTGTACCATCTTCTAGTTGCTTCTGAGCTTCTATAATATTTGCCATGTCCTTCCCTCGACCTGCACCTCCTTGTGGGCGAGCAACCTCTGGAAAAGGTAGCGTACTAAGCTGACGGAAATTATACATACAAAAAAAAATTGAGTTTGAAGAAGTTCAGAAAAAAAAACAACAAATAAACAAACAACAAAAACCCAACCTTTCATTGCATCAGGTGGAGGAGGGGATTCGTTCAGTCTACACGCTTCTTTGATCACGGAATCAAACTCGGAGAATTTGTAGTCAACCTGCGTACAAATGATATTCGAATCAAGTAAACAGATCTCCCTCACTATAAACAAATCTTTCCACATTTTTTTTCAACGAAATAAACCAACTAAATCATCATAGTTGGGAAAAAGTAGAGATCGTGAGTTCCGAGCAAAGTTTTTTTTTCTTTTTTTTTTTGAAAACAAAGAAGAAGGAAGATGTAAATAAACAAACACAGAAGACACACATTTACCTTCTTTACGGATCTCCTTGACCGTCCCTCAGCAACCGTTTGGACTTGGATTGGCGTGTATCGACGTACATTCGGAGTAATTCTCCTGAATAGAACTCTATAAAGTTAAATGATTTTAAAAAAAGAAAGTCATCTCTTAGAATTCTAGACGATTGGATCTTTTAATGGACCTCTGCTTTTGACCAGAGGAATATTTACGTTTTAACTCATAGCGATAACCAACGACGTGGTCGTTGGGTAGAACCGCAGGAGTTCTAGTGGACGACGCAAGAAGAGTGATCTAACTGAGTTCAATTGAGGAAATGATAGTAGAAAATATCCCAAATATCTTGAATGAATGCTGTTTCCACTTTATTATTATTATTGTGTCATGCACAAGGTTTTTTCTTTCAATGAACATACATGCGGAACTACCGCAGAGTAATAACGAGATAGCAGAGAACACTCTAACGCTGATCTTTATAGGGTTTGAGATAAGACTTCAGGGAAAAATAAGATGAAGATAATCTATTCCTAAAATTTCACTTCATGGATACCATGACGTTTCCCGTATGAAGGTCCTTCTTATTAAATGACGGACATACGTCACGAGTACATTTTAGTGGAAAACGATCAAACGGACTGATAACGCTCGGGATGAAAACAAATCTGCTAACGTCCGCAACTTGAACAATCGAAAGGAAAAAGAATAGAAAGAAAAAAATGAGAATAGAATAAAGAATCACATTGATCAGCCCTATAAAATTATTCGAAATAAAGCTAACAGAATAAGGAAGTGGGAAATAGAATAATTGAGGAAAAAAGTCGACAATTTGTCGTTTTAACCCCTTGTAAATAAAATGATAACTAAGATATATGTTTAAAAATTTGAGAAAAAAAAACGAACTTGACCGCTTTCTTCTTACTACGACGTTGTCCGTCATCACTTGAAGATGAACTTGAACTATCCACAGCGCTTTGTTTTAACTGAAATAAAAAGCAAAGTTTAAACAACTTTTAAGCAATTCATCAATTTGTGAAAGAAAAAAGAAAACAGGAAAGATTCAATTCAATCAAGAATGGTGTAGCGTAGTGGCAAAATATTCTCCCATTGGCTGCACAGTTGATGATTGGAAAATAGCAAACATCAGTCAAGCCCTTCCAAACTTATTCCAGAATTATTGATTGAGAGGAAAAGACACGGACTCCATATATCGGTCCATCTACGCAAATCCTTGTAAAGGCAGCATATCCGTTCTTAAATCTCTACGATTTTGAATAGGTTGTGATTAGATTTCAACGCTACACACATTATCTTTTTTCTCCAATTCTATCAGGATTACGAAAAAAACAACATAATGCTTGGTTCAGTGACTGTCTATACGAGGAAAAATATCGAATACGCTACAAAAAAATACTCTTTAGAAAAAACCAATAAGCTGGCGGTTTGTTGCGGCTAATCGAGCTGAATTGAAAAATGCTAGTACGCCATATTGCACAAAATTAGTTTAAAAAAACCATCCAGAAACCACCTGCGGGCTTAAACGGAACTAATTTACATTCTGCGAAAGACGAATAATTGCACTCGAATAGTTTCTTTCAGGCATAGAATAGATAGTAAAAGATACAGTAATAATAATTGTAGTTAAATAATACCGAAGGACAAGATTCAAGGATTTTTTCTTTTGAAAAAATTGGCAAGAAAAAGTAGAAAGAGGTGCATACGCGTTGGAAAACAGGAAAAGAAATCAGCATATGTGTGAGGCAATAAAGTAAAAATAGAAAGGAATTTATGGGAACAAAAAAAAAAGAGGATTCAAGCTTACTGTGGTTGGAATGATGTTGTTCAATGAGACACCAATGTACTCCATTTCCCGTCGGAATCTGTCTGCTGCCGCTTTCCTTCTGCAAAAACATCGTAAAAAAATCGTTGATTCATAAGTAAAAAAGGGAACGTTCTCATCCTAATAGATTCTATTAATTTCTTTCATTTTTAACACATTTATTTCGGCACGAAAATTATCGTGCACCACTTACTCAAGTGTTAAACTAGAAGCAGATTTTGTTGGTATTTTCTTCATAACACCACTTCCACGATCATATTCTTTGCTTAAACCCATTTCTGCAGTAGGTTTCGAATCATCAACAATCGATACACCATCAAAACCATGTAAATAATTCTTGTCCATGATTGTTATCTGGAATTCCTACGATATTGTAGGTAAGAAGGTATGACAAGGATACGTCCATCGTAGAGGTTCAACTGTGCAGGAAGAGGAAAACATGTGAACAAAGAGCTATTCGTGAGGAAAATGAGGATCGTACTTTTGTCTGTGATCGTGTAGCCAGAATACTATAAACAACTCTTTGTAACAAAGAGAACAGTCGATTCGTAGTCTAGCAAAATGTATTTTTTTTTTGTGTATTGCTTACAATAGCGGCCGGCGCGCAATCGACGACGTATCGCACATAGATGAGAGGGTGGAGGGACGCAGAGCACTTGGCAACAGGCCAAAACACGGGAATAGGCGCAGCGCCAAGAGACCTAATACGGTCGGTGTGTGTTTAATTAAACACAGTGCAATCGCGTGATTTCTCGTTCATGGAGAATGACCTTCAACGATAACTTTCACGGGGCAAGGATTCACGGCAGCTTGGACGACGACCAAGCGGGAATCGTGGAAACAGCTAGCAGTCGTCAATAGTGGCTTGCACTTTACGAGTCACATGCATTGCATTTCGTGTCCGTTAACATGTGGAAACGCTTAATTTTCTTCTAAATATAGTATATGAAAGCATATGAAAATGAGATTGGATGAAATGAAATGAATAGTTGAAGAATAAGTCGATTGGAAGACTCCTTCGCATTGAAAACGCGACGAAAACTCTGGCATAATACTTACTCATCCTGAATAACAACTATGACTCATCCTTTTGCGCCGTTTCAAGTGCAACCTCATCTCAGTCAACTACAACGATACTGGACTACGACAGGAAACAGGTAAGGTTCCTATTCAGCTCATAAAATATAAGCTAAAAGGATAATAAATAGAGGCCGCGGAAAAATGGAGGCCAGATCTGAAGTACTTGAAAGAGCACAATTCAAATACCCCATTGAAAATCGCTTTTCATTCATAATACACAATTTCTCCTATTCTAACACATAAATAGATACTCTAGCGTCAACGCACTTGGCAACAAGCCAAAACATGAAACAAACGAGAACTTAAAAGAACTATAATAGAATAACTATGCCTATATCGAGCATCAACCATTCGAATATTGAAAATACGACCAAACACGTGCAAAAAACACGTGCACACTAATGTGATGCGTATTCAAGTAGAAAATCGAGTGTTTACGGAACACCTGAACGTCCTAAAGATTGATCGTGATCGCTAAGGATTCCTCAAGTTCATGCCCTTCAGTGAAAGAGTCAAGGTTGAGTTGAGTGTTACTCATGAAACTAGTTTTACAGAAACTAGTAACATTCACAATGTTTTTAAGTGTGAAAATGTCGAAAACTCTCGTGTTGTACTTATCATCTGAACACAGAACTCACTTCTTTTCCTCTGCGGCTGCTTTTTTCTGATGAATTAAGAGCATCTCTTGGACGTATGTGAGACATTCGATCAACATTCCATGTTCACATTTTGGGCAGTACCACTTTCCACCAGGAACGAACCTTTAATTAAACGCTTACTCTGGGAAAGAATAGAAAAAAAGTGGAGAACGAAAAAAAGTTCTTGGAAAACCGCGACAAATCCCTTATACATTCGGTCATTATTGCACGGCTCAGAAAAATTCTCGGATCACGACTCTGTTGTGCTGGATTTTTAAACTGGACTTTGAGTCCCCTAATAATCTCACTTGATCTCTATCTCATATTAATTTCTTGGCAAAAAATCCCTTCATTCACTCCAAGCAAAAAAAAAGAACTAGGTTTGATTCGCCTAAATACGGAAGTTTCCTGTATATCCAGAAATTGTCAACAAATATTCGACAAATAGATGTACCAGTGTGTAAACAGAGGATAAAGCAAATGAAACAAAATTAGAAGTTCCTAATTCCTATTTTATTGAAAGAAAACGGACAGAAATGCGGGAAATAATGGGACCACAGAAAAATTTTAAAGGGAACGAAGAAAAACAGGAAGAACTAACCATAAAGGTGGTTTTAAACACGTCGTGTGCCATGCATCATCACAATTGTCGCATAACAGCAACTAAATCTCAAGGAAATATTCGAATTTTCAAAAAAAAAACCAAGTTAAAATTAAAAACAGCAAAATGATCGAGTGAAAAAAAACAACCGAAAAAAGCAAAAAATAATCCAGAACCCACTATTTCTTCATTGTCGCTACGTTTGCAAGCACCACATGAAAAATCACCTTCAGCTCTTCGACGAACCTCTTCTTCCTGAAACTATGAATGACAAATCAGATGTCTCTTAAAGATTAAAAAATAAACAACTGACCTCTTCGCCTGAATCATCCTCATCTTCCATATCATCAACGATCTTCCTCTTTCTACCTCGGCGCTTCCTGAAAATCTTCCATAAACATAACAAAAATACTAACAACAATAAAAAGACTAACAATGACACTAATAAAAATTACCCTGTAGATTTTCTAGGGGTTTTTGGCTTGAATTCGTCATCACTGCTTGCAGATCCATCACATTCTCCATCAGATGTGCCTGCAGATCCGTCCGATTCGTCGGAAACGGCTGGTGTCGACGAGTCCTGAAACGAAACCCTTCGGATGGGAACAATTTCCATACAAATTACGGCCCCCACGTTAGAATTCCCATAGAAAAAGAACTACAGAACTCACCCTCTTCACAACCTCTTCTTTTATGTCCTCATTCACTTCGGAAACGTTCGGTTTTTTCTCATGCGTCTTCCTCGGAGTAATGTACTTTCGGATATTGGTCTGAGCCTTTTGAGATGCACTTCTACGGGGTAAAATTCGACGATCACCCTTCAAAATACAAGTCAAATAGTGGCGAACAGGTGGCGAAATCAATCAATTCCCACAAAATACAGTAAGAGTGTCATGATTTCTTTTGGGGACCCAAACAAAATAGACAATGCGGAAAGTATGGGACAATTAACGTGTACAAATACATTAGCACTTCATTCTGCACGATCTCACCTCTTCGACCTCTTCTTGTTTTTCTTCTTCCTCGTGGACAGCTTCCTCCTGTGTCTCTTGAGGATTCTCAATCCTAGCATTTCGTCTATTTCGTCGTTCTTCCTTCTCTTTCACCATCGTCTCTCTCATTCGCTGGAAATAAACCCTCAAATCCTAGAGAAACGATGGATTCCTCCCATTCTCACCTTTATTGCTGCTTCGTCAAGGAACATGTCGACAAACGTGCCTTTCTTTGTTACCATGTTTGTCAATGTGTGATCAGCATCACCTTCACCAGGTTTATTCTGGAACGAAGTAAAATTCAAAGTATTACGGTATACAGGGACGACTTTCTGGGTATCAGTGAACATACAAAGTCGCGTTTATCGTTTGGATTCTTTACGTAACCCAAATCTTCGGCCTTTAACTTTGCGATGAGACTCTCGAGATCCGTCATGTCACTGGAAGAAACTTCATTGATTGAGCTTATCAGTTTTTTTTAAGTAAAGACCTAATAAATCAAAGCTGAAAAGTCCACTTTAATGCGATTTTGAAGGATAAAACAGAGGAATAAACCTATCCAGAGTTCTCGAATTTCCTTTGGAGAAATCGACTAGGAATCTCACACTCACCGTGCCACTAAGGTCCATGAATAACCACTTTCATCATCTTGTTCCGTTGTGTATAAGCGTAGGCCAAATTTTGAATCGATCTGGAAATAGTAAGCAAGACCATCCTTATCCACTCCCGTTACCATATGTCTCATATCCATCGCTCTTAACGCAGTTGGTATCTGGAAATTGATCGATACATTTTGAAAATTTCCTCAAAACAACGTGGATTCATTAAAAATGAATTAAAAAATTGTCAAAATAAAAACTCACACTTTCTCTTAACCTCAAATTATGCTCTAATTGTAACTCGCACAATGTTCTCAGGATCTTCAACTTGCTGGATATAGACATATGGACGTATCCATATCTGAAATGTTTGTTTGTTGATGTAATTAAAAATTGAAAAGAACATATTGAGGTCCTTCGACACCACTTTATCAGTTGATCACTTAATTTGAATTCACATTATCCACAAACTTTAAGACTGAACAAGTCAGTTGAAAGGTTTTGAAGAAATTCTGGCTGGGAATGAGCTTAATAAGCGGATCAATTCTGAGGATCAAAGCGATTTCCACGTTTACGGACATTAGCTTATGATTCCAATTCATATTTATGTCAACAAATAACAAGAGAGGAAAGTGAGGAAGGTAAAATTTTTAAAAATAGTAGGGACTTACGTCTCCAGTTGTCGTTTTTCCGATGCTAGTAAACCAGTACTGCCGAGGTACTTAAGTAGGCACTTTTCAAAACTGTCATTACTGACGGTCTTCACAATAGAACGACGTAGCAGCTTCAGATGAAGGTCAACCAATTCTTTAGACACTTAAATTATAATTTTTGAATTTAAGGACTAAACCGTAAAGGATATTAACTCAATACCTCTGCCGTCCTCTAATGTAGTGAACATATTTTCTAGTTGTGGAAAACTGACCGGTTCCATTCCTAAGAGATAAAAGAAATCTGATTTTTTTTCTTTTCTTTACAATTTGTGAGTGAAAACCTTGAGAATAAATGTAAACGAACTCATGAGAGTGAAGAATTTGTTGATAAAACTGCAGATGACAGCAAAGTCCGGATCACATCGCAATTGTTCGGCGTCAATCTGTAACTGAGCGATTACGCTGAATACAGTAATAGTAATCGTAACTGGTAAAGTAAGTTACTTGTGGAGCAGCTGAAGCTTTTCGGATAATTCCAGCTGGTCCCGGCTGTTGAGCATCGCTACCATCACCGTCGTCCACACCCACGTCTACATCCTGCTCTTCTACTGTGCTATCCACACTAGGTATAGCTGTAGTACTGTCATCTTCGGCAGTACCGCAGGTGGCCACCGTCGATGTTCTATCGGTTTCCGGTCGATCCGAAGCCGATTTGTGAGCATTTCCATTTGCTTCAACTTTCACCGGCGGATAGTAGTCGCGGGCTTCTTCGCCAAGCTAAACAAACTGGATCAGATCCGTAAAAATACCATCTACATTCCCGAGTCTCATGTCTCCTAAAGTGTTTTCTTTAGTTCAATAAGATCCCGGAAAGAATATGAACATATTAATGTTGATTTTGTCCTGGATTTCAGAAAAAAACGAAGTCTCCAAGGAAGTGTTTGGTTGTCTTCCAACAACATTCTCAGTCATACAATTTTAAGGCTTAGTACTAGAAAGTTATTTCTGGTGAACTAAAAAAAAGATTATTATTAATTTATTTATTTACAAAAGAAATTCATAATGGGACCACATAAATAGGATTAAGATACATTTGTTGTTCTAGTTACCCTTTTACAGTAAAATCTTTGGGTCAAAAATGAGCGCCCGGAGTTTTTTTTTTAATTTGAAAAGAACCTTTGATATCTTCTTCAAAATAAAGACATCGATATAAAAATATATTCAAGTGGTTGTATTTAACTATAAACCGAAGTTTTGCCAACAAAATAGGATTATATTGATTGTATTTGGTGTATTGATTCCATATCAGAGAACACACAGATTATTGATGGCTCTCCAGTGACCTCCGTAGGTGATTCGACGATGGAGGTCACTGGAAACCAATCCGTAATCATGATGTTTTCCAATATAGAATCAAAACGTGAACAATATCCTTAAAAAGAAATAAAATCCCTGAATCAGGATGTAATTTCGAGCACTAATGGTTACAATTTGGGTGGTCCGTGGAATCTAAAGCTCATTCAGTGGGAAAAATAGAAAAATGAGGGAATGATGACGTAGAATCACGTTTAAAAAACCGGTAAATAATAATAAAAGAAAAAGAAAAAACTTTAAACTTAAAAGATTGGTATTGTAAACTACGATTGACCATGAGTGATCGGGGTAAAAAAAATCCTGGGTAAGAAATCCATACAGTGTAATAGTTGCAGGATTATTACACTGACGTAATTCGACACAAAAAAAATTACTCTCTTCAAATTTGCTACGAGAAACTGTATTATTTATCTCTGTAACGACCAATTACTTGAAAATATCCGAATTTTTGAATGTTAGTAGTGGATAAAAATAGCAAAATTGAATTAAAACATAGTCAAACATAAGTTTTTTTCTAATGTAATAAAAAAAATAAAAGCATCACTAACTCTCATCCCATCATCGACTTCTGGTTTTTCTTCCACTTCGGTTGTAGCAGGTGGTGGAAGGACTGTGGCAGATGGTCGAGGAGATGTGCTCGTTTTCTGGAATATGTACGTATTCAGAAGGCTATGGAATTCTCCTGACGATGAATCATCCGTAAAACCTACATTCACTGCTTCGGTGGTGTTAACTTGTGCAGTGGTTTGAGTACCACTCGAGGGCCCACCCATCGATGCACTCATTTTTTAAAACATGTACAAATCCAAAATAATTAACGAGCAGGATTCATAACATAAGCGACACAAAATTTCTGGAATAAATCTGGATTACCAAAGACTATTTGATTGAAAGAAAATTTAAGCTATCAAACACGAAATTATCTCGGATGGTAAGGGATCACACGTGAGGCCATGGGTAGATCGAAAATTCTCGTCAGTAAGCAAAAATCTTGGAGAAAATTGAAGAATTGACGCTAGGATGTCCACAAAAGAATTTCTTTTACAAAAGAAAATAATTTTTTTTTAGTGTCGAAAGCAATGTAATGCATTATTAGCCTTCGAGTTCGGCAAAAATTAAACTTTTTGATAAAAATAAGCGGAATTCAACGGCGAAAACCTTTCAAACCAAGGAAGTAAAGAAAATATCACATTATTTAATAATTGACGGAAATGAGAGGAAAAAACTAAGTGGAAGGGAGCTACTAAGAAAAGCGAGATGACAGAAATAGAAATAGAACCATTTTAAAGAAAATAGATGAGCGAGAAGGAAATAAATGAGAAGAAAATAGAGAGATAATCGAATTCTGGCGAAGGTAATCAATAAAATACTTCATATAACCTCTTCTTTTCATCATTTAAAAATAAAATACAAGTTTCAAAAATGGAAATATACATTCATAGTTTTGGAAGGATTTATAGATTCATGAAGTACGTAGTAATAGTAGTAAGTGGTAATATTGATCGGGAAAAAAAAGATGATTCATTTAAAAAAGAAAACTTCGAGTGTTTTTTTTTCTTCTGGTAGAAACGAGATCAATAGAAGGAAGTTATCGTGTTTAGAGTGAAAATTATGGAATTGATGGGAATGAATGAGGTGTTATTTTTTCTCGGTTACTTGGCTAGTTATTGATTTCCTCACTTCTACTCATACTCATTTGAGATGTTTGAAATTTTTTGAAGTTAATAAAAATAATATCCAAACAATTGAGAGGTTCGTAGTGATCGCAACTTACTAGCGACATTTCGCAAAAACTCACGCACGCGGCGTCATTCTGCACGTCTGCGTTCGACGCACGCAAACTCCCTGCATCCAGCTCTCGTTATCCTGCACTCTGACTGAAGCGAACGCGAACGGATGCTGATGCTTGAGAACACGTCCTAACTGCTGCACCTCTCAATTGTACGTTGAACGGTCGTTGTCAATTATTCGCACGGAATTAGCTGATTTTATCGAATTTTCACAATGTAGCCACGAGAAACAAAAGAAAACGCTACCGTATTTCTTCACGGACCTAGCGCTAAAATATCAAATATTTTAAAATTATCTGAAAACTATGCGCGTAACAAGTAGTTTAGATTGATGGGAAGTTATGGATTTATGCATTGGAAAAAGTCATCCACAGATCAGTAAAACATTACAAATCCGTTTCAATGAATAATAAACACTACATGTTCCCAAAATTTATTTATATGAACTGTGCGAAAATTCCTAATATAGGCAGAAATGGCTCATTTTCCGAAAACAATCCATACAATCCGATATAACTGCAAAAATTAGAGTTTTGAGATCTCAAAAAAATTTTCAATGAATAATTTCAATGAAAAGGTTAAGGAAATTTTTAAAAAAGTCTCTTCCTGAAGAAAAATATTGACTTTTTGAGTTATTATCAGAAATATCCACAAATATTGAATAGCGTAGTGAGGTTCATGGGAGGGAAAGTACGTAGCCCACACATTGAGTGGCTCAGATCATGGTAGGTCAAATTTCAAGACCACCCTCAGTGAGAACGCTTGAACAGCGTTCCATTTCTTTATATGTTGATGTACCAGATTATTCCACCTTTTTCTTCCCCATGCGTTTTTTTCTTAAATTTTAATTGTAATCTTGAAATAGAGAAAAATAGAGAATATTCATGTAGAGTAGGTTTATTTCCCGAACAACTTTCAACTCCAAGAAATCTAAAATTCGACTTGAGAACTGTCCTTTTTCTTTTTAATTTGTTTATTTTGTAATTTTACCTTAATAAAGTTTTCATGTTGTATGTGTATGTGCACGTATATGTACTAATTAATTAGATCAGTAATAATAAATAAATAATAAAAATTAAATTAATTAACTTGTTTTTTCTGGAAACATCCATAGTTGTGCTATAGAGTAGAAACAAGAAGGAACAGAGATCAACAGACATTCTCCTAAGTTTTATATAGATTTTGCGAAGATACGTGGATTATAAGTAGGATCACCAAATATCTATTTTTTTTTTCTGGAAATGCCAGAGTGATAACGTTAGTTTTTTCCTCATTGGAGGCATTCAACGAGGGTAGATCAAAATTGACGTTGAGATCAACATATTGCCACCACCCATAGGAAAAGAAAAACGTGATTTCTACTTGCTCGGCCTTAGGGCGGTCTTTTTTTCATGGATGTGATCAGTTGAATCATCTTTTCGATTGAATTCCATGCATTGTGTCTGCGATCTTTTTTCCTCTGGATGCATCCTTATTAGATATCAATTCACCTATCCAGTAAGTTAATCCTAGGACATTCGGTTGAAAGCATACAGATATGTATGCCTTATCATATTATGTACTCTTACTCTCTTATTGATATTATATTATTATTATGTACTCTCTTATTGAAACCTTTTTACTTTCAGGATTTTCCAGATATCATACACTCAAATCATGACGGATGCGTTGCGTATCATAAATACTTTGAGGAGGAATTTCTGGAAAAGGTGAGTAACTGTGAACTATGGAAGCGATGAGTAAGCACTGTCCGATCATTCACTGCTTCAATGCAAAACACTCACTCAGCAAATTTCTATGGATTTGTAGCCATCGCATAATGTGAGGTCGAATTTCCCTCGGTAGGTGAGTTCTTTCTTCTTTTATTTGAAAGAATTATACTGTTAAAGATAAATTTTGGCAGTTTTTCCAATGTTACAAGTTTTGAACATACGATTTTCAGTTGACATAAATAGTGCTAGGAGAGTTCAGGAAGAGTTACGTAGTTTATGGATTCATTGAGGGGGATAAAAAAAGGTATTCTGAAGGAGGGCTGTTCTAATTCTCTGGAAGTATCCTAGTTTTTCCAATAATCATGCTGTGTCAGAATTTGTTTAGCTCTAGTCGGCGCTTATGTTTGTCCAGCCGACCGCAGCGCATCCGCAGCAACTGTTGCACTTTTCTCCCTGATCTGCAGACAAAGTTACTAATTTTTCACCAAGTAGTCTTATTTTTTTCTTAAAGCTGTGATTATTTTTGCTTTTGTACATGCTTTCATTTCCTACAATTTGTAGGGAAACTCTGTAGAAGATTTTCCGGAAAAATTTGGGACACCTTGCTAGTTGTGAAATCGATACGTGATGAGATTAAGAGGATTCTTGGATGAATTTATTGCGTGATTAGTTTATACTGATACTAGCATTGCACTTTCCGGATAAAGCGGTTTTGTAGGATTTAAAACACTCTCCTTCCCCTTGTCCACGTCTTATTTTGTAATCTTCATCGGTTTTCTGAAATATTTGCATCCCTATGCACTTTTCAGCGCAATTCCTCAAGAAATAAGGGGACAAATCAGCTGAGTTACTGTTTAAGCTACAATTGAGTAATGAAAACAATGAAAATCAAGGGGGTCATACTTTTGCAGCTGTCCAAAATTTGGCGATTATTGGCGCTGTCTGGATTTTGTCAATTCCAGAAATTTAATCATTTCCTTAGATACCCTAAACAAAAACCTTCTACTGGAGTTCATGTAAAATATTTAATAAAAAACTTAAGGAATAAACAATTTTAGTCTGCTAAATTCACTTGAAATATGCTGGAATTACTACTAAATAGTACTTCAGCGTTCTGTGTTTAATTTCGAATTATCCTCAAGTTTTAGGATCTGTATTTGGTTATCGTTTGCTTCATTAACATTTATTTATGTTCTGAGTTTTCAAATTCATTTAAAAATTCTCTCAGTGTTGTTTATTCGAGGATTTATTTAAGGAGGTTAAAGCAAAATTCTCCCCCGCTCTCTAAACGGCCGCTTGAATGAGCCACTGGCTAAAATAATTTTCTAATTGAAGTTTCTAATTTATTTCTAGACTATAATAAATTCTAAAAGAAGTACTTTCTCCTTAAGTTTTTCTTGAACCAGTTGATACGATGGAAATTTTGAGGAAATTTTTTCCTTGTAGTGGTTTTCTTAAAGGTAAGAAAAATAAAAGAAGTCGATGTTAAGGTAAAAGGTAGAAAGGTTGGAGAGCTCAGGAAAAATCATTGAAAAATTACTGGCACATATATTTTGTGATTATAATATTACTACGGTATTGGTTAGGATTTTTCAATAGAATTTCACGTAGTATTCGATCAAATTGATCATCTAATGCCCAACTATTCAGTAAGAGCTTATGTAAACAAACTAGTTCAGGATGGCGCATTGACACAGCGATCGTTAGATATTTTTGTACGTATTTGATGCACATCAATACACTTGTATCCATGATTATTGTCAAACTATTGTAAATATTTCATAGTGGACTTTTGATAGTGAAAATTTGCATTTAATTGATATGTAATGGTAACTGAGAAGTTCCCAAAAATTCATGGATTCGGGCTCTGCTGTTTTTCCTGTAACTCTTCTACTGTTTTCTTTCATCGGAGTATTGCAAATAATCCACAGTTATTTTGATTCAGTTGATCAAATTTCATCTTATTTACGCTACGTTTGCTACGTATTAAATATTTTTAACTTCTTTTAATTTTTGCTGAACAATGTCAGTGAGAAATGGGGAGTTACAGCCGTTTTTCTACTTTTTCGTTGTCCCTTTTGTGGATTAAGAAATCCACCGTTCCTGAATGCCTCACAAAATATTCCATTCCTAGTCATTTTCTCGTACATTTTCCTTTTTGTGCATTTTTTTAATGTTTACTTTCTTTGAAAAGCGTTACTATCCTTCCGGTTATATGTATCTCTTGTGCCTACCTGATCCTGGAAATAGCTTTTCGATGTTGGTTGAGCTAAAACATCCTGGTAATAGCTAGTGGGAACGTTTCTGGAACTCTGTAATAAAAAGTATTCTCTGTTCTATTATTAATTAACTGTCGTTTTTTTTTATTAATTCAACTGTTATTTTTTTCTCTTTAGGCAATAATGTTCTCCAATATATTCTCATGGATTTGCTGCTCGTCCAAGGAAAAACATTCTCAAAATTCGCCATTGTTTGCTGAATCTGTTTGAATTTTAGATAATATTTCTTGTCACCAATTCTGGAAAGTTGTCCTTCCATGCCTTGACTGCAGGACTTAGGAAGGTACTATCCATCTATTGATTTCCATGGAAGTTTTACATCCACGAAATCAGTTCTAGAAAATGAGATACAATGTACAATTTAAAAGGGGGCCCAAGATTATTACTGAGTCTGGAGATTATTCGGGGGATTCTGGTGATGTTACCCAGAAATAAATCTTAGGAATAATTTCAAAAAAAGAAGAAAAAACTTACATCTTAACAAATTGTTGTATTTTTACATAGTTTTTATGATTTTTGAGACCTAGCACAGTGAAGACTTTGTAGCGAAGTCGTCTACACTGTAGTATTCACCCACTGACCATGGATGAGCTCCTTCCAGAAAGCGTTCGGGAACGCGCAGAGACTTGAGCGTGAAACCTAGGAGTACGGGCTGAGGTTGCGCTTTCATGTTTGCCACATTGCTGAGCATAAGCGGCGGAAATGAGTTGACGAGCGAGTCACTGAGGATTGGCGTGACGATGAGGTTGTGCGCGAACCGTACGGCGAATTGTTTGGACTGTCCGGGCATGGCGGGGCCGATGTTGTGCGGCGGTCGAGCAGTGCCGGCAGTTGGCTATATCTGACGTGTTTGCGTTGCGAGGCGCGCTTACTCCACCCCTGAATCAGGGCTCCACGGATTCGACGAGCACATTTTGCATGTCGTTTCAGTTTTTTTTTCACGGTCTCTGACCCTATCGGGTCGGCGTATCTTTTAGCTGCTAAATGCGATTTCTGTACATCCATCGTTTCGTCGATGGACATACGACGTCCAACTATCTGCTATTCGTGCGTCTACGAGTTTTTCTTGCGGTGAGAGTGTCGGCGAGTCGAAGAAGTTCAGCTTCTTGAGCTTTCCGTCCCGCCTCTCCTCCCAATCATTTCATAGACGACCGCACTTAGCCGAGCCACTCATTCTCGCTCACCGTACCCTGTTCCAGCTTTCCCTCCTCGTCTTCCTCCTGCACCTGCTGCTGACCACGACCTGCCCATCAGATCATATAAACGACTGGACTCCACGTATGGTATGGATGAAAATCGTCAATTCTGGATCGATATTCAATGTGAAACATTTACAAATTGGATCAATCAGCAGGTGGCTATTACGTTTCGAAAACGGCATCATGATCATGCCCTTATTCATGTGTGTGTGTGTGTGTTGCTACAGCGGAGGCCGGATACATCGTACTACCTCATTTAGAGTGATGGGATGTGCAAAAAAGGCACGCGTGCAGTGCATTGTATGAAGTTTGTGAATAGCTGGAACTTCATATGAACAAACCCTTTTGTTGCGGGATATTTCACATTTTCTCCACACACAGCAAGACTCACTTTTTCTGGAATTTTTATAGTAGCACCTCGTCAGGATGCTATTCACTGAAACTTTTAATTCCTAGCTAACTCTATTTTCAAAAGAAAAAAAGAGGTGAACTATACGTGGTGCCCACTAGGAAACAAGGAATTGAGGCAAGAGCTCTAGGATTTGTATGAGTCACGTAACAAACCTCTTGAGTCTCGAGTCACATCGTGTTCTTCTCGATCGATTCGAAGGATTTCTTTTTGCTGGTAAGGGTAGTGTTTGCAAATGTCTCCTAATAAGTGCGCTGATGTGTGCGCAACGAAGGAGCTGCACCAGCTCGAGCTACCTCGTCCCTTCCCCCTCGACTGGTCATTGTTGACATTTGACCGGCTATCCGTTCATTGATAGTTGACAGTTTAGTGAGTGGTGAGGATCTGAGTGACCACCGCACTCGATTGTTCGAACGAGATCACCTCAAGAGGAGTGCCGGGATATTTTTTCCTCTGATAGCGTAGCTAAGCGAAAAAGAAAAAAGAACGAAAAAAAAAACAATAAGCGAACAAGAGAGTGGATGTGGACGGTATGAAGTCTCAAAAAATTTTTCATATAATTTTTCTTGTAATAAAAGGAAAATAAATATACTGGCTGCTCGACGCGCTTCAATATATTTCGAAAAGTGACCTTTTTTCCAGATAGAATCTCCACAAATAACTGATATATCAAAAGATCTCGCCAATGGAGTGACTCTCATCCGGTTGATTGAAGCCTTACAAGGAAGGAAATACTATGGAAAGGTATTCCAGAGAAAAAAAAACTTGAGTAGCTCGGAGAAAAAAAATCTTATGTTGGGCTTTTTTTTCGACATACTCGACTTTCCTTATTATTCTTCTGTGAATTTTTTTCTATTTGCAATCTTCAAGTGTTTATTTACTCACAAATTCTTCGCTCTTAAGTTTTCAACAGTGAAAAATCGCAGAATGCGGGATTTTCAGGAAATAAGCAGTTTTCACAAGAATTTCTATTAAATTCGTGTCAGAATTATTTTTGTTGAAAAATTCCAGATTTATGATGAGGATCCTACAGAAATTCAAATGTTACTCAATGTACAGATGGCGTTGGATGCACTTAGAGAAGATGGCGTTAAAACTGTGAATATAGGTGAGAATATTTATTTATTTTTTTGTTTTTCTTTTTATTTTGTGCTACCTATTTTTGCGATTGTTTTGATTGCTCTTTTTTTTAAAATAATTTTTTTCCAAACTTTAGAGATTTGTTGAAAAGTTCCAGATTTATGATGAGGTCACTACTGGAATTCTTTTTTTTTTCCCAAACTTAAAAAAAAAATTATTCCTGCAAGCATTTCTTCCAAGTGCTCGTCGTAAGAAGAGCTTCGTCTCATGTCGAAACACTCGCACTCTCTTCTTCTGCTAAGGCGATTTTCATGTTGACAAAAGCGTCGAACCTGCCGTGAAGCATCCCTCGTGACTTTCTCCATGGTTCATGTATAAATGGACTGGGAATATTTCAGGAAGTCACGATGTAGTCGAAGGAAACACAAAACTTATACTCGGCCTAGTATGGTGCCTTATTCAACGCTATCAAATAGCATCACGTAGTAAAATTCCACCAAAAAAATTAGTTATGGCCTGGATTCAGGTAAGAAAATGTCAACATTTTTAAAAAGTGATTAGAAGTTGAATTTTCGGATTCAGTCAGTCCTTCCCGAGCTGAAACTCACGAATTTTCGAACAAATTGGAATGATGGAAGAGCATTGAGCGCATTACTGGAATATTGCCAGCCTGGTTTATGTCCAGAATGGAAAGGATTGGATGTGGAACAAGGGTAAGAACTAGATTTTGAGGTCAACATAATTTTCTGGATATTTTCGACGATTTCATGGAATTTAGTTACGCAAACTGTGAAAGAGCGTTGAAATTAGCCACTCAGTACTTGGCTATACCACCTATTATATCGCCAGCTCATCTCAGTAGTCCACATCTGGATGAGTTATCCTGTATAACCTATTTATCATATTTTATTATGAGAGGAGCGTGTGGATATAGAGCCACACTTCACAGAGTTCAACAGGTACGGTTTTGCTGAGAAATTCGAGAATTAGTACAACTACTGAACTCATTTCTGGATAACTGTTGTTTAGCTTCTTCCTGACTGTGCAGTTGATGATTTTGAGATGTCATGGAGTGATGGATACTTGCTTTCATTGTTAGTTGAGGCTGTTGGAGGCCCGGTTAGTTTGATTAATTAAGAAAGGAGGCAAAGGTCAGTGAAAAACTACGGGGAATCAGGAGAATCCAGAAAAGCTCAAAACTGTACATCTCCTGAACTTTCATTTGATTTATGAATTATTATGTTACATTTGTTTATATGTTATTATTTTTACTATGCTTATTGTGTCAATATCTACTATTAAATTTATATTATTATTTACTTCTTGAATTTCCAACTAAGAAATTCAATTTTGAATTTAAGTTTTCAAAAATTTCAAGATCTAAAAATTTTATTTTAAGACCATTGATGTGGAACAGATGAAGTTCGAAACGTTTGAGGACTGCGTAGAGAACATTAATATCGGTCAGTTTCGTTTTTTTTTAAACTGTTAAAATATTTTCATGGATTAAACGGTTGCTTAAAAGCTAGTACCAATATTCTGGATTTGTAATTTGCTTTTTACTGTTTGTTTTTGAAGTCAATTTTCCAAACGACAACTTTTTAAGCGCTTGAATCCGCTGCTGACATTGGAATAGGATCGCTCGTAGGAGCCGAAGATATCGCCGATCCTCAGGGAGAGCATTTAGGTAGGCGGCTTTATGGAAATTTTTCTTTTTTTTAATTTGTATACAGTACATACAGTATCTATGCATCGTACCATCTGCATTTCTCAGTATAAATATTTTAAAGCAAGTATTATTACCTCTTTTTAGAACGAATTTAGAGTTTTTCTTGTTTCATTGTTAAGTTTTCCTCAGTTCTCAAACCTCTATTTTTAATGCCTCATTTCTCTCATTCAGTAGAGATGGAAGAAGAATTTTTTTTTTTTGCGGGGGCGGTGAGCAGCGAAAAGGGCGGGACGTGCGAAAAATCAGTATCTAAAATTAAAATTTAATAAAGGTAATAAGTGTGGGATTCAAAGAGTAACGACGACTAATTTCTCACATTTATTTATTTTTGAATTGTTGATTATTTCTGTATTTTTTAAAGGTATAATGGCACTAGCGGCTGCTTTATGCTCTGTTGGACCTCAACCAAATTTACCAGTCACACAATGTTTCACAAATCAACAGGTAACTTAAAGTAGTTATTATAGAAAATTTGAAGGAGATATGTATAAAAAAAAGTGGAAAAAAGTCTGAAAGGATTGCAACTTATTTATTTAAGATTTATTTATTCAAGAGCTTATTTAAGAGAATATTTAGGTTAACCTCGATCTGGCATTCGCCGATGGTGGTGAGGTCCGCGTTGATGAACTCGGCGTACGAGGTTAGCTTACTTTCAGTTATTTCAATTTTTATTCTTTCTATTGGATCTAATTTTTTGAAATCTTTTTTCTTTATTCTTCTTCTTTGGACCCGACTTGTGATTAATCACATTGATCTACAATCAATGATGTGACCTGACCTAATCAATAATCGCTCGTTTTTCCCAAGTTCTGTAGCATTCATTTTAATTCTTATGCTGTGTTTTGGGTTATACTAGGTTGTCGCTCACTTTTGATCTGCAACCGGTCCGTGAGTTAAAAGCTTTTATCAGATGACGCTATTATTTCTCCTATTTTTTGTTTTTGTTTTTTTGTTTATGCTTTTTTTGAAAACTTAGGGCACATTGTAAAATTTTTTTTGATGATTCATCCATGCGATGCCCATCGATATGAATCCGGGACAAATTTATCGGTTTTTCTGGTAGCAAGCCTTTCAACTGTTGAAATAAATTTGTCCTATTTGCTATTACCGTAATCTAAGTTGTTTATATTATATCATTATTATTTAAGAACCTATTTATATTTGTATTTTATTAACAAGATATATAGGAAAGTGGTAGTATGAATTAAAAATGAACAAAAAATTTCGTGTTTTCCGTTGAAAATGAAAATGAAAGTGGTATATTTTAAACAAGTAATTGTATTGGTGAGGATTTTTTAAATTTTTTTTCTCAACTCCAACTAGAAAATAACGCTTTGAAATGACACCAATAAACCGGATATCGACAGTAATTTCAACTACTATTCGGATCTATGGGGAGTTGTAGCTTTCTACTGATTCAATCTAGCAATTTTTTCTTGAAAAAAAAACTCAGAGATAGCATTTGGTTTTATAAAAATGACAAAAATTAAAGTAAAATATTAAAAAATAAAAGATTTTGTTAGTTTTGTTACGCCAAAATGTCGTTGATATCTATCGACCTTCAAAGGTCCTTCATCCACCACAAAAATTCGGGAATGCAGATCACACAAAAATTACCTCTGTTTTTTTTTTGAGTTTTTCCTGAAGCACGAAGAATGTAATAAAAAATAAAATAAAATAAAATAGTAAAAAATGTGAAAAACACTCCATTTTACCCATAAACAAGAAAAAAATTGTTCATTTTGTCTATTATCCCAGCTTTTTGTGGGAACTCAAACGTTTCTGAGAAGGGAGGTTTAAACATACATAGATTTTAACACAATAAGGACCTGAGGGGAAATATTTATGTAATTCAGTGCGTCACTTTGTAAAATTTCACCAATCTGATAAGCTTTTGGAAAATTCTAACGCGTTTTTTTTTCTGCTCACTATAACAACGATAGCTTTTGTTAGCATTCACAGTTGTGGATTCCACCTCTTACATCCATTGTTTGACTCAAGTCGTCATCGTATGACAGTTGCGTAGGGAATTCTTTTGTAAATATTATTGTGAGTATTTGTGAGTCCACATCTTTCGTTCATGGATATCATGTACTGGAATAAGCCAAGTCGGCTGGCTTCGTTTTGAACGTTTTTTGTTCTTGTCACAACTATATACAGACTTTATTTAAAATAAAGTAATTATAAAGTGAAAAAAATAATAAAATGCTGTAATGAAATACTTGAATAATAATTTTTTGGAAAAGATTTGATTTTATTCTGGTATCCTGGCTTCTCTCTGTTTTGGACTACTACTATCCATAACACTTTTTCGTTTTCCCAACCTTCATAGGTTTCTTAACTATCTAAAATACGAACCTATTCATCTCTATTCATACGCCTGATCGGCTAGGATAACCGGTTTATAACAGCAGAATTCGTGGATCTGCAGAATGCAGCAACAAAGTACTAATTAGTATGTTGTAATTTGAATTTATCCAGTTGTAACATATGTTGTTGTACTTTTGTGGTAATTCTTAGGATCCTTAGGAGGTAGGACCTGTTTCTGAGTGAGATCCATTGCATTCCTGAAATGAGTGGATAGCTTTAGCTTAGCTGAACTATCTAAGTTAAAAATTGAGTACTCTTTCGCATATTTAATTGATTTTCTTCTTCTGATCTTTGATTTTTACTGCTGAAATTTATCCTTCATCACCTGTTTCAAGTAAGAAATGTATTTTTTTCCTAATTCAGTTCGTTTTAGATTTTCCTTGAAATGACTAATTTTTTCTCTGGAACGATTGTCATCATTTATGGAATATTTTTGTAACAATTCTAGGAGGATTTATTAAATATGATAACTAACGTTGAAGAGACAGTTGAAAAGAAGATGAAAAGAAAGTTTCTATTTCCCTCCTTCCTGGATTACTTTGAACGGCCGCAATACAAAAATTTCATAATAAAACAATAACATTTTATTATAAACGAAAAAAACTAATTATAAACAATAATAAAATGAATAAAAAGTGAGTAAATGAAATAAATAATGAATAATAAAATAATACTAGAAAATAATAAATAATTTTGAACTTTTTTCAACTTTTTTTTGCACTTAATAATTTTCTTAACTCTAATTTTTTAATGATTCTCTAGGCTTTCAGTACTAGTAGAAAATAATTGAAGTAGCTCTTGTAGAACTGAAATTTTTAATTCGGTAGAGACGAGAAAAAATTGTAGGTTCCAAGGTTCAAGAAGACTACCCTCGAAATGCATAAATTAAATTAAATTTTTTGCTGATTAAATTAATTAATCTTATTTTTTTACTCAATACATTTTGAATCTCTTGGTTGGGAACTGCTTTAGTAATGAGAATCCAGAACTATAAGCATTGTAATTTTGATTTCATTTTTGATTTTCTCAGTAAACAAGAAAAGTCTTTCACTACCACAGCGAAATGTTGACCAGTTTCGGTAATTTATTGCTCCACCATTTTCTCTGATTGCCTGACAAAAGTGTCACACAAATGTAAACTCAGGATTGATCTTTTTGGAGGTTACTGTGGCTAGGTTGTAACAAAAGTAATGCTAAATAGGTTTTTTTTTCTCGGAAATATCTTATAGCTTTGCTGCTTCGGGAATATCTCCAAATTTTCTCGGATGAAACAGAAATGAGAGAAATTTTAATAATTTTCTTCGGCGATTTTTACATAGTTTTACTGTTTTCCCTGCCTTTTTTCAAAAAAGAAATGCGCGGATAAAAAAGATGGCGAGGATTTTTTTTGTGAGGGTAAGATATTTAAAAGTGTCCGTGAACAAGGTTAAAATATAACTTATATGATTATAAATGGAATTTTAAGCAATTTCAGTGAAAATAGAGAGGTGAGAGAAGAAATCTTTAGGAGACTAACAGAAACTTTTTGAAAACCTCAGCAATCCATACTCGAGGAGACGAGTTCGCACCTCCCTCGCCTCCCTCATCCTTAGGAAAAGTGTAAAAACATTAGTAGTAGATATAATTAAGTGCTTGTTTACGCTTACTGCTCATTCACGTGACAGCACGTGCATAGTTGATTTAAATTTTCTCTTTTATTTAAAGTCACGTGCAGTGTACGACATGGAATTATTTGTTTATTTATTTGTTACGTACAGTAGCGTACAAAAGGAACGCTTGCTACCAAAAACAGCAGACAAAACACAGTAAGAACAAGTTTTTCAGGAAAATCGATAATAAAATTATATTACTGTAATTAACTAATCGTTTTTAGACTAATCTTTTATAATCGTGAGATTTAGGAGCTACATACATTTTAAATGAATTTGATTACATTTTAAATGAAAAATGAATTCATTTTTCTTTTTTTCCAGTGATTGGCCCAGCCGGTCGTCCAGTGTCAGCGGATTCCGTGAAACTTCGAAAGAGTCGAACCTCGTCCGGTGCAGTTTTATCAATTATTCCACGAGAGTCCGGCTATCATCAGGTTCGCCCTATACCTTTTCTAATATGTCTGGTATTTGTGAGGACATTCGTTCGGCCTCATTTCGGAGTTTTTGATCTGCTATAACGAGCACTACGGATGTGTCAGTGGTCGTTTAGTTGGCCTTAAACCTCAAATCGAATTACTCTTCCATTCGATTTTCTTCATTCTTCTGGAAATGTTTCGTGTTTGTTGTGGTCGGCGCGATTATCGATCGACACCTAATAAAGGAAATACTTTTTAAAAAGTATGAGCGCAAATTTCGATTGTGTCTTTGTGATATTTGGGGGATTATCCACGTTCTTGTTCCTCCGACCGTATCGATGACTTTCTACGCTTGCAAAATCCACGAATGAGGATTTCGTGGATGGATTTGTAAGTGCGCGACGAAACGGGTATATGTTGTTGATACATGTTGATCGGGTTCGCGCAACCAAATCCATCCCAATTTGCCATTCAAACTCCGATCCGAAACGTTGAGCGGTCGGGCGGTCGGACGGATGGACGGGGGGCGCAGGGGCGCAGCAGAGTCGCAACGGGCCGCGGAGAGCGTCGAGGAAGACCTTGGCGTATTTATTGCCATCCCGGCTCCGCCTCGAACGCCACACCTTTTCACGGGCCTTTCAGTCAAGCAAACCCTCACATCTCATCGCTACAAACATTCGTTACATACATTTCCCTCATTACTCATCCTCTAACCTCACAATATCCTCTAAAAATCGGTCACCGATCAAGTATAATTTTACTTAGCTTTTTTTTTCTCTTTTTCAAAATTCTTCTTTTTCTTGGAACTTTTCTTCGGATTAGAAAGTGCAGCTTTATCTATTCAGGATTTATGAGATAGTTGATATTTCGTGTATCCATGGATGAATAATATAACCGATATCATTCGCTCTACTGTTATTACGAGCCTGTTCGCCCGCAACTATCGCCTTTCCACCTTGACCTCTTCTGCGGTAGAAAATCCCGTTATTCCGTAGTTGGAAGCGATTTACTTGATACATGAGCTAGTAGTCTTTTTAATAGGATTTTTGATTTAAAAAAAGAGATATAACTAGTCCTTAGTATCCTAGAAAGTTCATGGAATAAATTCCTCTTTGAGTTGCGGATTTTTAATAACGTGCTCTTCTTTTTTTTTGTGTCCGAACCACTTCAATCATTGGTTGAGGTTAATTTAAGTTTTAATTAATTTATTGATTTTGTAATATCTGTTGTGATATGGTAATAACGCAAGTGTTTACGATGAATAGTATGGGGGGTTGACGAACGAATCGAACGATCGCGCATTACAACGGTAAGCGAGCAGTGTGTTCTCCATGGCCATGATACGTTAAAAAAAAAAGTTCGACTTCCGTCAAAACGACAATGACATCAGCTTCCTGCTTTTTTTCCCACCCCACCCCGCCAATATAAAGAGGATCTCTGGATTCATTCGACCATATGTCAAGGATCGGCACTTTTCGCACCACGTTTCATACGTTTCTTTTTTTTTTCTCGTCGAGAAGTGAATCGCTGAATTCGGTCGATAGAACGACGATAGATGTCAGTAGGTTTTTCGGAGTCACTTACTTTACCAAAAAAAAAAAACACAACGTCGCAGCCATGCCCAAAACTGGTAGCCGAGAGAGGATGCGTTCAACGAGGTGAGTGAGCCCCCGCACAACGTTCACGACATGCACCCTCACCATTACTGCGCGAGGGGCTGGCTGGGATCGCCAGTTTTGCTTGGATTCACATGCGAACGATTACCAGTTACAATGTTGGGATTTACATGCATCATTAGAGCGACGAATTCCTTACGGATCATTCCTTTTTTTCGACGTCAGCCGCGTTTTTTGGGTGTCTGCAGCCATCCAAGTTGTATCCTTATATCGCAGCTTCTGTCTTTCCGTTTCTTTAGCTATTTCTCATGGATACACTTAAAATCTCAGGATTTTAAATGGTCCCCAGACTTTTTGGATATTGTTTCGAACGGATCAGTTATGTTTCTGATATCCATCATAGTCCCATTTCATCTTTCCTGACTCCTACATCAAGATTTCCTCTCTGAAAATTTAACAGCCATTATTTTGTCATTTGTTATCCTAGAATTTATGTGTGGATTACAGTTCTGGAACTTATAAGAGTATCCTGAGTTTTCAGTCAGTTGATTTCATTCAATATTGTTTTAGATATCTGGATTTTTTTTGTCTATTTTCCGTCATTAACATTGAGGCGCCGATTTTTTACATCCATATTTATCTCTGGAAATTAACTATGGATTTGTTATCCTCGAAAAGAGATAGGATTCCGCACATATTTCACTCGTATATCTTGGTGGATCTTCCTCGAAGATTTGTCTTATTGCGGATAGCCAGCATTTCACTATGCAAAATATATTTTTCCCATCCTTGAGAAATTTTAAGGATGTATTTTTCAGGAGCGTTATTGCTACTAACGCCTGAAGATTAAAATTGCAATACTTTCGTAGCAAATAGTTGAGGAAAATGTAACTTTTTTGGAGTTTTAGTGAGAATTCATCTTTTCTTTCTCCATAAACAGTTTTTTGTGGATTTCTCCAGCTACAGTTCACCTTTTTTGCCTCTTCGTTAGACATGTTTTTCCAAAATTAAGCTCTAATTCTATAAAAATTTGTATGGATTTGAAATAAATTTTTGTTCAGCGAAGAATATCTGCGAGGTCCGAAAACGTTCTTTACTCATCTGTTTTCTTAGTGTAACATTTTCTGGAATGTTGCCGTTGTGAATGATTACTTTGGGAATGATTTGTCGTTTTCTGTCATCAGTCTTTTTCTTTGTGTGCCCGTCGATGCGCAACTCGGCAATACACCTTACCCTACATAGTTGACATCCACAAAATTTCCTAAATTACTTTATCGATTGATTAAAAATCTGGTCACATATTTTCGTACGAAGTAATTGCGTATTTGATCAAATTAAGATTACGATTCATTCATCTTTCTTCGCTGTTATTTTCTCTTGATAATTGGAAAAATTTTAAAGATCCATCTATGTTTTTTTGTTTTTTGTTGTCACAGATCCTTTTCTTTTTTCCCTTATTATTTTTTATTCATATTCACCAACATTTCTTAGAAATAACAAAGCGATTACTATGTTTTGATAAAGGGAACGAACGGACTCCATCCACGACTTGTTTATAGGTTTATTGTTTATTGTTTGCTCATTGTTGATTGGTTGATCTTGAGAGTGAAATTCTAATTATGTGCTGAAGTAAAATCTACATTATTATCAATTTTAATTTAATTATTCATATTTAATGTAAATAGTGAAGTCCTTGTGAAACTGTTACTGGATAAACTCCGCGCTCAATCGTTCTGGATTCTGGATTGGAACATCAGCCGGACTGGCACTATATGTATTTGACTATTTTCAGCTGTCGATCATAGTTGCCCCGTAATATCTTTTTATTTACTGTGTACAAAATTGGTTTCACTAGCAGAACGTGCCGAACGTCACGAGAAAAACGTGAAATGATGCTCCGAAAACCGTTCTGTGTACGATCATTCTCTTCTCGTATGAAGAAAATGACATGATTTCTCATAATTTTATATCGGTAACGAAATGAAGCATGACAGCAAAAAATGGTACGGATTGGAACGTTCTTGCACGTGCTTGCATAAAAAAGTTTGTGAATAACATGTCGAGACTCTCTAATATATGTCGTTTTCGTTTTGCAAAAACCTGTTTCATCTTGCCGATGTTTTGGTAACTGGACCCTGATGAGGAATTCCTTGCCCGACCGTATACGGACGTATTTTGTCGGTTGTTACCCGTCACTGTAATCGATTCACATATTAGGAACGTGTTTAAAAATCGTTTATAGTTTTTTTTTTAAATGCAAGACATATTTAGTAAATATCAAATACATAGGCTATATAGTATATTACCACAAATGCCATTCTAAAAAGATAATCACATTCAACTAAGGGAAATATACATTTGATAGATAGTTCCTGAAAAGTATGGATATTGCATTTAACGATATACTTCTAATTTTTCGGCACGGTTTTTGAGATTCTCAAATATATTGTTTTTATGACGTGAAATCCTACATATTCCATGTTTTTTTCTTCGATTTTTCGCGAAACATTTACGATCAATGGCAATAAGAGGAGTTTATGGGTTTTTCAAATAGAAATCGCGACGTTTTACAGATGTTTTTTTTACGGTCAGAGATGTGTCCTTCTCCTAGGTCAGACATCATATGACGGGAAAAAATCCTTTTGTCTAGATTTTTAAGTTTTATCGTCGTGAAGTTTTCTAGTTTTTCAACACTTTCACTTCTTGAAAAGAAAAGTGCTTGACTGCTGCTAATATTCGCTTTGCAAAGAGTTTATAAGGGGGATTTTTGGGGAAAAAATTGTGCGAAGTTATAAAAATACTATTTTCTCCTTAATATATAGGCATTAGCTACTTTTTGGTACTTGTTTTTTTCATTATATATTATTTTATTATTTTTATTTTTGCTTATTATTTTTGTTTCTATTGTTACTTTTATTTTGTCGAAAAAAAGGAGAGGAACGGTTTAACAAGCTTTGTTTCTTTTTTCTTTTTTTTTTGAATAGATTTGCTCTCGAAAACTGATTTCTTAAGAGAAAAAAGTACAATTTCATGGAAAAACTACAACCTTATCATTAAATTTTGCAAAAAGCTCCAACATTTTAATTTCATATTTTGAATCAGTTCAGATGTTAATAATTTGATTCAAGAAATGAAAAAAAAATTCGTTGCTCTTGAAAATATAGGAATTCATAGGTTTTTTTTCCTGAAATTGCTGAACGTGCTCGACTACTGGCTCCCAGAAGAAATAATGGATTTTTTTTTTGAAATTAAGTCTTAATTTTGATGTCACGAAGGTGTATACATTCCAGAAAAGTCACATCCTTTATATTAGTAATTCGCCTGGGTCAATTTTTTTGACCCATAAAATATTAATCGGATTTGACAACCGTTTTTCAACCATTAGTTCATGTTCTAATCATATGTACACCCAGTTTTTTTTCCTGAAATATTTGTGGATTTTTTTCCAAAAATGTTGTTAATTAGACATTGTATTATTTAATATTAACTTTGCATTTTTTGTCACATTATTCAATATTTATATATTATTTAGTATTTGTATGAGTCAACTTTTTGTTACAGTCAGTATCTGAACTCCTTCCTTTCTTCCTCATTTCATTACTTCTTCATCTCCTTTCCTCCATTTTTCCTAAAAAAATCAATTTTTGATTATTCTGATCGAGCAACTGTAATTGTATTTGCAATTGTAGAAATAAAGGGAAAACTTCTTTCTCTTTCTTTCCTCTTTTTTCTTCTCTTTCTTCTTTGCATTTCTGTTTTTCTTCTATTTTTCTCCTCCTAACTTGGAAAAAAAAAATATTTTACGCAGCCTTCTTGGAGTGTTTTTGTGCTTTCGCGGTGTTTTTTACAACTTGTTTATTCTGGGAATAAGAGGTAATTGTAGTCAAAAAAAAGGCAGGAGGCCATTCCAGTAAATACATACTTGTGGTTTTCTGTGTGATGTCGTGGTCGTATTGATGAGAGAACGGAGACGGTAATCCAAACTGTCAACTGTAACAACTCATACCACTGGATTATTGTCCAGAATTCTAGTGAACTTCTTTTAATTTTGAAATTAGCGAGAACTGTCGGAACTTTCGGAAAAACCCGATGGATTAGGTTTCCTTCTTGAAAATTCATATTTTAAGGTGAGGATCTATTGTCAAGGGGTGGAGTTACCATCAAGTCCCATCTCATTGCACGTACTGTCACCGGAAGAAACTCGAGCAGCGTCACGAGCGATTTCGAATTCGTCACGTGACGTCGTAGAATCACGTGTTGACGTTGTGCCAACGAATAATAGTGAGGACAACGACGTGCCACTCCAGAAATCCGATTCTGGATCGGACGTTGATATATCGCATAAATCGTTTGCACAACGACGTCTTCACATCATCAAACAATTAGAGACTCGAAACGGTTCGGTACGTGATTTTATATAGTTACTAATTTTTGATTTTTTTTCGTGACCGCACGTGCCAGAGTTTTGGCACGATAGCATTGAGGACTTCTAACTGCTACTTTTACTTCTCTTCCTTTTTTCTCTTCTCTTGGTTGTAGAGAAATTCAGGCTACGTCATCTGTTTCAGACTAAAAAAGGGTCCTCAACCAAAAAACGATCCAACGAACATTTGTCGAAAACAGACAGAAACAACGAAAAGGTCAGTGATTTTGGGTCCCACTCTTTCTTTAAACCGGAATTTTAATGCTGTCAATTTCAGACTGCACAGTTGGAAACGTTCACGAATCAAGACATGTCCGTAAGACCACCCGACGTTGGTCTGGTGTCATTCTCCGGTCTTACCGAACCATGCAGTGTAGGTTCGATTGTGGAAGTTGTGGTAAGTCCATTTATTGTTCCTCTGCTAAATTTCTGGATGTGCAGCTATTCAAATTCATTTTTTAACCTTGTCTGGGCAAATATTTCCGTTTCGCTCATGATTTCCTTTCATATAAATATCGGCTTCTATTACACTGCTACTGATCCCGGCTATTTTTTCCTGGAAGCTCCTTGATTTTTAATTTTAAGGGAGGAGTACATGTGTACTATAATGGTCTCATTTTTTATTGTCACTCCCAAATTTTCCACAAAACATCTGGTAATAAGTCTGTATATTTTCTCTTTTCTTTTGCCTTCAGTGAATTGAATCTATCGAAGAATATCCAGGACCAAAAAGGGAAATTAAAAAAAAAAAACGAATAGATTTAAACAGAGAAAAACTGAGTGAGATCTTTATTCTTGTTTGAATTTTTAAAATTTCATTATTCTAAGTAATAATGAAATAATCCAAGGAAATTAGGAATTTTGTTCCTGCATTTCTTTATTTTTGTTTTTCTCTAGCATTTATGGAGCTTAGAATAAAGTTCTTCAATCTGATATATAAATCCATAGATTTTTTGTGGAGATAAATTCTATGTTATTCGTATTTTAATAAAATATGTTTCATTTCTATATTCATCTATATTATTATCTGAATAATTCACTAATTCAATGCATTAAATTTTCGAATGATTTCCGGGTGGGCTTGGGTTTGCCGGAAATATAATAAATTTTGAAAAAATCAAGGTTGTACAATAAATGATAGAAGAAAATATCAGAATTAAGAGAAATACCACAGACAGAAATGCCTGTAAAACCAGCAAATTTTGACAAAAACTTCATTTTTCAACTTTTTTTCCATAGAAATTTTTGCTATATTGAAATCAACTTTTTTTCCATGGACATTTTTGCCATATTGAATTAATGAATTTTTTTTCTTCTTATTATGAAAACGGGACTCATTTAGTAGTTTGTTTTTCGGTGTGGTCGGACATGGGGGGCGCTGACCCCAAGATAGCATCGCTAGCGTGCTAGCAAGGCTATCGAATGAGAATCGATGATGTGTATAAGGAAATTTGTCGAGGAATTAAAAAGAACAAAATTTTAATTCAATGAAAATAAAGAAATTATTCGCTAATCTGTTCAGATAAATGCCCACGGGGATTGTACGGCCGGATCTGTTCAAGTGGATGCAGTTGCACCGAATGGACGAGCTCAACAATGCGTAGTAACTAAACGTGCTAACTCATATTCGGCTAGTTTTACACCTCAACAAGTTGGTGAGTTCATTCCTAGGATTTGTAAATGGATGAGATTTAGCACCTGAGGAATGAGGAATTGATTAAAAAAAGTATAAAAAAGGAAATGGAAAAAGGATAAAACAATTCTGTTCACTCAGATCTCTGTTAATCTGTGGCACTACCAATGAGTTCCTATAAATGTAACTGATTTACAAGTAATATTTATTGAGAAAAAAGTTCTACAAATTTTTTAGGAAGAGAATTCAGTCTATAACTGGAGTTTTTATTTCATCTATGACCACTTTCTTATTTTTGCGACCTTCTATTTATGTTTTCCTGGCGTTCATACATATCCTTTCTCTTTTCTCCCCGATCAAGGATTTTTTTTTCCAGAATTTGGGTGCCACCTGAATGTTATTGTTTTCAGCTTTCGAAGATATGGAGGGGTTTTTGGAAGAATCATTCTTTTCTTAGGAATAGCTCTGGTTTTTCGTTGACAACTGGTACCTAGCGATTTTTTCAAAGGATTTTTTTTTCAAAATTTGAGGCTTTGGGATTTGTTTCGTTGATGAGCAAGCCAAAAAGTTCTGCAAAAGAGAATTCTAGTGAGGATTCTGTAAGGTTCATGAGCACTTAAAGATTCAGTTTAAGGATGAGGTTCAAGCCCTAGTAGGAACCTATACTAAAAATCCACTGTTAGTTTTTCCGGCTCTTTTCTTAACATGCCACTCGTGGATTTCTTTAAGAAGAATTTCGACAACAATAGTTATTTTCCTTACGGTTACTTTCTCAAGAGAGGTTTGAAATTAGTGAACAAAAGGTCTATTTCTTTTTGGATTTTTTTATTTACTGTGTTTAATGGAGTGCCGAAACGAACGAAAACAAAAAAAAAGAGAGAGGTGAGAAAACAAAGGTAAGTACATGAGTAATAGGTAGACAGACAAAAGGAATTTTCTCTATATACTCCTAGACGTCGGTGTTTTGTCCTTTAGAGGGAGGAGGAGGGGAAAAAAAACCTCACGCGCAAAACGACATTCACATTCTGTCCACTTACTGTCCTCAACCCTCACAAAATCATCCTAAACTAAACGCGTGCGCAATATCGTTGACTATTTCGGTGTATCGAGAAGGTATTCTTATCGGGACCGATATCTCTATAATTCGTCCTCTTCGTAATGACCTTTGACGAGTGATGACGAGGAGTGTATGAGTGAGTTGAGTTTCCTGGAGTGTTGAAGACGTTAAAGGAAGTGTTTACGGAGGGAAAAAAAACTCGAAAAAAAAAACTTCTATCTGAAAGTTTTTGATGAATTGACCTTGAAACGAGGGAATCATATCGATATATTGCATTTCCCGAACATCGTAACTTTTAGGTTTATGGAAAATTGGAATCCTCTACGAGGGAGAACACATTCGAGGAAGCCCATTCTCATGTCAAGTAAGCTTCTTTTCTATCCTTTTTTTTGATTATTATTCATAATTTCATACTTTCCCTCATATTTTCTGTCCACATTCCTCCTCATCTTACCACTGTTCCTATGGAATGGAATCCTAGGTATTCGATGCTGGACTGGTCCAGGTATACGGATTAGATGTTGGTCTAGTGGGACAAGAATTGCGATTTAATGTTAATGCTAGTGAAGCTGGAAGAGGAACTCTGGAGGTAAATACGTTTTTTTTTCTTCGTTGTGGTTTTTTTGGTAGTTTTTTTCAATTATTTACATGTGCGATGCGCAGAATATTTCTCTAAGGGGTCAGGATTTGAGGTGGAGAGTCAATATTTCCGGGCTCTAAGATGAAACTTCAAAGCATGAGGTTGTTTATGAGTAAACATGTAGTGTTTATGCTCAATTAGTGAACGAAGGACCTTGATGTTATGCGTTTTCGAATAAAATGATTAGTCGAATTGAATTGATTGAAGAGAATTAGTCGAACGAATCGTAAATCTATGTAATGGTTTAAGAAAAAATTAACGAGAATTAAAAATTTAAGAAAAAATTTTGCTTGTGAATGCGATTTCTCGAATATTTGTTTGGTAGCTACTGTATGTAGCTTCAATTCATTTAACTGCTATACGTACGTAGTATTGTGCTGCGATAGTGCTGCTATGTTGCTGCAACTACGTTAATCAATATTTGCATTTTGAATTGCAGGTGGTAAAAAAGAGGTACTCTACAAAAAATTTGGACAAAATGTTCAACGATTATGTTTAGTATGTGTTTATTTAGTAATATTTTCCAATAATAATCTTATAATAATTTTTAACGTTTTTTCTTCGTTTTTTTCTTTTTTTAAGTTTTTTATTTAAATGACCAAGGGACAATCATTTTGCTAGAGAAGTCGTTTAAAATGAATGCGAACAGTATTATTTATTGTATTATTTGCTTAAAAAATTATATCGCTTGAATTTTGTTTGTAGGTCAATAAACTTGGCCAGGTCCCTGGAAGTAGTCTAGTACATTTATGTATAATTCCGAAGTGTTTGGGTCTAGTTAGACTTGTTTTAATGGAATAGGTACGGTATCTATTTATTTAGTAGTATTTTTCTGGAATAATTTTACAATAGTTCAATTCAATGGTTTAATAATTATCTCATAACTATCTTATTATAATTAATTAATATTTGAATAGTGCCACCCCTTTTTTTTCCTGGAAATCACTGTTGTGCTGCAATCTTGTTGTGTAAAATTCAGGCGAAATTCTAGTGAGCCCTGCTCCATCTTGTTTTTTTTTTGTTTTATGGCACACTTGCAGGTGTTTTCAATAAATAAATAACTAAATAAATAAATAAGTAACTTGCAAATAGTGTCTAATGACTGCACTGTTGAAAAGTTGATCGTTTTCTGATCGTTACTGTTTTGCTATTAATTCGAATTATTTTTGCAATATATTTTGTAACAGAACAATAACCTGTCGTTCCTGGATTCGAACGTTTCGGCGACTGTTTTCTCGTGTGAATCAGCGTTGATTGAATTAGGAGCGGTTCTTGACTGATTGATTTTCTTCCTCATATGGGTGGTATTATGATGAACTCAACCAATGAAAGTTCCTGGATGAGATTCCTAAATATCTCTTGGTTTAAAGATTATTTGATAATGTGATTTTTACAATATTTCGATGCGTAAAAACCACAAATTGTGGACATTTCCTCAATGTGTTGAAGTTCTCGAAAACATTTTGGATAACTGAACTTTTCTTAGACGTTAAAAAAATTGACCGTTAAAAAAAAATTAAAATTAAATTTAAAAAAATAAAATTAAGTCAAAAAATTAAGTTCTGAAAGGTGTTCGCTTGAAGCCTTGCGCTTTTTTCCACATCCAATCGCTTGCATAACTGCCTTCTTGTCGGCTATTTTCCCTCTCTTCTGTTTTCACTCCTCCCTCAACTCCTGATCCATCGCGATTGAGATGAAATCCACGATCTCTTGCTTATTCATTGTGCTATAAGCGGTGTGTGGAAGGCGAAGAAGCATCGTTCCACCGAGTCGAATCGATGCCAATTACAACTAGTTAACCAAGTTACTCAAGTAGGTTTCGGGTCGAGTTTCGTGGCCGGCGTCGGCGGCGGCGGCGGGCGCCACCCCCGTCGCCACAAGTTGCCGGCGTAGGAATGTCGTGGTGGTGGTGGTGGTGGTGGTCGTACGTCGTACGTCGTATGTCGTAGTGTACGATCAACGTCGTCGTCGTCTCTCTCTCTCCGTCCGTCCGTCCGTCGCGTCCGTTCTGTTCGCGATGAACGTCGCGTCTCCACGTTCCATGCGCTGCCTAATCACTACCAGTCTCTACGTCACTCAACACTGTATGCGGACTGTGATAGCATCGAGCCTACGTATCCTGGCACTTGATCACTATATGATTAGACATTCGGTGCCGACTACATCCTTCTATATTCGTTATGTGTGCGACCGCGATTACATTTGGTCGTTCAGGCGGAAACATACGTATTTCTTGACAAAACTCCTTTTCTAGTCATATCCTCCTTCCACATCCTCTTTCGCATTTGAATTTCCTGGATATTTGAATTTGTATTTGTCCCGCTCATAAACCATGAAAATTTCTATATCAACCTGAACGAAATCCCCTGTTCAGACATATACTCTCATGTAAAATTTGTGCAACAAATATAAAATTTTTAAACAACATTAATGAGATCGTAGGAAGTCCGTATCTTCTGACCTTGATTTGACCGTTCCGTTAAAAATCGAGAAATTGCACTCACTGTTTTTTTTTGGACTTTTCTGAGGAAAAAAATTTCAAAAAAAAGAATAAAAAGGTATTGTATTCACATCTCTTTCCATGTGCACTTGTTTCTTTTCATGATCCCATTTTTGCAGAAAACCCGTCAAAAAAGAAAATAGAATTTCTGTTTGCTCAAAATATTTAGTGGTTTTCCAATAAATGGGTCGTTTCTTAAGGTTTTGATACACAAATCGATTTAAAGAAGAGGTTTTGTTGGCTAGATGGATCAAACTGTTGCTTGTAACTCGAATTTCTACTTTTTGTATTTTTAGGAATTGTATCACTCTATTTTTGTGATGTTTTATATAGTCGGAACTCAAAAATCTCTTTAAAAAACTCAATATTTTTGTATTTGTTTGTGAGGAATTCCTTGAAATATTGATATTGAAATATTTCTCATAGGATTTGATGTGTATACTAAAGGCGAGAAATCGAATTTTCCCGAAATTATCCTGAAGTAGATTTGTGGAAAATTACGCTTGACGATCGATATTTGCTCGACCTCAATAACTTTTTTTCTTTTCGAAGCTCATTCGTGGTGGTATCCTCGAATCAATCACATACTTGAAGGATTCGCTTTTCAAATGTTGAACAATTTTTGCAAATGTTTTTAGTTGCTCATTCTTCCACATGCAGGTTTTTTTCCCGAAAAATATATTTTTATCTTTTTTGTCGCGGTATCCGGTAGTGAGGAGTATCCTAGAATTTTCCGGAACTTTACTTGAATTGATTATAGGTGGTTTTAGTACAATTTAGAGTATAGAAGGATATAGCCGTGAATTTCCTGATGTCTGTTGAGAAAAAAGAACTTTCCTCTGAATACTCATAAAATGAGGTAAAACAGTTAGGTAAACAGGTAAAACAAACAGTAACCAGTTATGTGGCTACACCGTCCGTAAAAATTCAAAATGATTCTTTTTTGAAATACAGTGACATTTTTAATGGAATTCCTTTCTCTTATAGTGGAGAATTATGCTATACATATGTAAAGAAATAAATATGTATATTTTTGAATATTTGCTACTAATTTTCGTTAGGATCAATCTTTAAATCGTCCATTTCTCTGCTAATCACAGACACCAATCAGATGTTTTTTTTAATTTTTTTTCTTTGTGGAAGGAAGTTATTATTTCCCTCTCTAAGACCCTTATCCTTCCGGTTTGTTTTCAAATTAGAAATTAGATCTGTCTTCTCTTTACCTTCTTTCTTTTATGTCTTTTCTACGCAAATCCCCCTCCCAGCAAAAGTTCCTTGTTTAAGGCAGTCTTATTCTAGTTCCAGGATTCTTAGGAATGTTTCTAGTTCAAAATTCCTACCATACCTTGGATCCTATTATTCGATAATGAAAAGAGAATGAAAGAAGTAACGTGGTGGTAGTAACAAGTTCCATCTTTAATGATGTAATAAAAATAGTTACTTTAAACTTTAGATTCGAACATTTCTACTGTACTCCACGCTTACTGTTCTCACTCTATCAATTTTTCTTTCTTAGTTACGTGAAAATTTTCTAGGATTTTACTTTTGAATTTGTAAACTATTTCACTCTTATTATTATTTAAAAATTCAAAATTTAACGAAAATCCTGCCAACCTTTGCGAACTTTTCCAGGTACCTCACAAGGACAGTTTACTTCTTCCTTGAATTCGTTCCTTCAAAATAACTAGTAAAATAAAATAGAAGCAAAAGAATGAAAAATGATTAAAAAAAAGAATAAAAAGGAATAAAAGAGAATAAAAAAGAATAAAAGAGAATAAAAAGAATAAAAAGAGAATTAGTTAAAACTCTTGCTGATCACTTTAGTCATTTTTTCTGATCTTTGCTTTTTTTTATTAAAGAATTTGGGCTAATGATGGATGTAGAAATCATGGAAGAATTTTTTGGAATATTCTAGCATCCTAAAAAGCTATAGATTCTTAAAATATTCTAGCAAACTCTCTTATAAGTTATGGATTTGTCCTGATGTCTTAGTAATGTTTGTTTTGGCGGCATCTTCAAACAATTTTTTTTTGTTCGTGAATCATTCATTTCTGGTCGGTCATTGAGAGTGAATTCAGCGAATTTTCTTATAAAGAACATAATTTTGTTGAACTCGCCGCAGTCAATTGTTTTTTTTTTCAACTATTGAGTCACTTCCATTCCCTGTTTACCTTAATGGATCTATTTGCATTTGTTTTACTTTAGTAATTAAAGTAGAATTGATAAAATTAAAGTAGTAGGTGATAAATGAATGAGTAAAGTACGATTTTTCCCCAAAATGTCATCCTCAAATTTCGTTCTCAACACTCTACATACCTCATTTTTGAGGTTGTTTAGGAAAATTTGCATCTAGCACATATATACACGATCACTACAGTAATACACCAAAACACTTTTTTCCGGAGGTTTTTTGGTTGAGGAAAAAATAGAGCGAAGTCATAAAAACACTGAAAAAGAGGAAGAAAGGAATTTTTATGAATCCTAGGAATTCTTTCACGTTGATTGTATGATGTCATTCTTGCCAACACTATTAATTAATCACAGAATATGATAAGAAAAAATGCTAGGATCTTTGCTTCCATGATGTTTTTAAAAAAAAATTGAAGAAATATTACCGTTTCCTCTCTATTCATAACGCAATGACGTGTGCCGAGAATGATGAGGTAGAAATTTCCCTCCACTTGAAAAATTTGATTTAAGGTCAGCGTATTACGTCACGGTCGTCATATTCCATCAACAATCGAAGAAGAGGGTACTCCACAAGTGTATCGGGTTAACTTTGTTCCCGACGGTGCAGGACAATATAAAATTCACGTACTATTCAATAGAATGGAAGTGAAAGGTATGAAAAATTTCTTTTTCCAGATGAAAATTATATAAAAATTCACTTTTTTTTATTTATATGGCTTTTTTCTTGAGGTTCACCATTTATTCTGGATATCGCTGACGCTTCTGCTGTATCAGTTTTTGGTGAGCAACTTCGTGGTGCATCCGTTGGTCGTCCAGCCTCATTCATGATCCATGCAGCTGCGGCTGGACCGAACGATATCACTGTTGCGATTACAGGCATGATAATTTTCTGGAAATTTTTGTGGACTATTGCTGATTCTGATTTGCGCAAACAATTAGAGATCACATTTTTTGAATTTGTGTTATTTAAATTTTGCAAAAGTGAGTTAAAGAAGATTATATGATAATTTTGCAAGTTAACGTTTGAAAAAAAAAATCGGTAACGCTCCGTGTGGAACGAACTGTAACTGTAATTACAGTCCGTTTTCGTTCTCTCATTGTAACTACATTTAATGGCGATAACTAGATGAGTTTTTTTCTTGGAAGTGCTCTTTTTAAGTGAATTTTGAAGTGTTTCTATTCTACCAACAATCAATAACTACCGTACTTGTCCCTCACATTTATTGATACTGTAAGAAGAAGATACGAGTGGTAGTGGGAGGAAAAAATACAAAAAAATATGTGCTTTATGGCCGAGTATTTTCCGGCCACTTTCCTTTAAAATCCTCTACAAATGTAATAAATATGTTTTCCTTTTTCCTCTATTTTTCCTTCTTTCCACAAAGTAATTATTCAAAATTAAATTTTGACTAACGTAGTTAAACATTTTTTTCCAAGGTAATTTATTAACAGAATTCTGGAGAAAAATAATATTGCGTTCTTTATTCTAAAAGTGAGGTATATAGAAACAAAAACATATGCGAAAATTCCGGAAAACATATAACATTACTGGATGAGGAAAAAATTGAGTAAAGACCTAAAAACATTGAAAAAGAGAAAGACAGAGATTTTTACGAGCTCTAGGAACTTTTTACTCGATAGTAAATTTTTTGATTCTTGAAATCGCGTAAAAACGAAACCATAAACTTAGCATTTATATTATTTCAATCATTATTTATTTATTATTTAATGTTTATAGGAATCAATTGATTTAGAGAGAGAGGACACGAGTCACATTTTTTTTTAATTGTTCGCTTTTTTGGAATCATCAACCGTTGCCCGCTTTTTCTGGAATGTTCATCCTTACGTCTCCGTTCGTTCGAAATATGCTTGAATTTTATTTGTTCGAATATCGTTAAATCTATCATTGATTATTTATTGTTTGCGAAAATCAGAAGCAACAAAATCGTGCCTTGTTTGTCCAACTGTGCTATTTGTAGTCTGATTTTTTTTTTGTTTTTTCATATTCATATTGAATTTTAATATGAATATTTTGTTTGAAAGTACATATGAGCTATCATATGGTTCACATATATGTTTATATATGTGTATATGTATGTGTGAATATGTGTATGTGTGTATGCAAGTGTGAGTGAATGTCCCCGCTTCAGTTGAGTTATTTTTTGTGCCTTGTTTTTTTTTTTCTTTGTCCTTAACACCGTTTGAGTTCTGCTCACGACACTATGAGGATAAATGGAAAAATCCGAGATGCTCGATCGCTTGCTCGCTTCGGATCGCCGGAATACGACCTCAATTCTTCGGATGGATGTTTTTTTCTATGCTCGGCGCATATTTGTGTGCTTACGTTCGTCTCGTTCGATGTCTAGCTAGTTTTGTGAGTGTATAATGTTTATTTTTATGTTTGTTCACGTTGTTTTCACACTATTTTTTTTTCTCTTTCTGTTATATTTCACGTTGACGTGTTGTTAGCGTTAGAGTCCTCTATGCTTGTGGATTTCCCGGATGTCAGGGATTTTTTTTTCGTTTCCTTTAGCACCATCAGGAAATCGTCGTCATGGTGTGGTGACAGCGCTCGATGATGTCTCGTACAAAGTTGAATGGATACCACAGGAAGCAGGTGTGATTATTGTCATGGTACCTTTTGTTTTTTGGTAGTTTTTGACCTACTGGGTATGGATTAGTTCGATTTTCTCCTTTTTTTTTGCATGGATTTCTCGTGGTATTCCCATGGATGTTCTAACAAATGGTCGTGAAAATCACGTAAAATTCTCGTATATGGCAATATTTGCTCAATATTATCTCACACTACCAGCTACTAATCGATTCTTTTTCAATTCACTAAATTTTTATTCATTTATCCCGTCATTTTGTCGTATATGCCCCAGTTAATTGTTCGAGTCTTTGATGAAGGGTCCCATAAGTCCCTATTTCAAGCTTTTTTTAACCTGAATTTTAAAGCGGAACCTGTCAGCTGTATTTTTGTGCACGTTCCTATTTTTTTCGTCCCACAATTCTTGACTAGTACTTTTTGTTGATGACTTAGGACGTGTAAATAGGCGTAGTGAAAATGCACTAGATACCGGGCCGGGTTTCTCGATTGTACTTCGGTTGTACCGGAGTACTTAAGTTGAACAGTACCTATAGGGGTTCATTTAGTTCCCTGATATAATTTAAATCGTTCTGTAGGTCATGGAAAGATTTTTATTTGTAGTTTAGTTCAAATAACAAATGGTTTTTTGTTTATGGCTGGCGATGAATGTGAACAGTTTTCGAAAAGCTTTTGTTTGAGCGTTGTGTTGTCATCGATGATAACACATCGGGACTTCCGGACGGCACCTATTGTTTCTTCTTCTTTTTTTTTCTTCGTAATTTTCACACACACACACACTTCCTTTTCACTTTTCCCCCATCCCTCACGTTATCCTCAATGTCGTTGTTGCTAAGGTAAATCTTTCCGAAAGACCGGTTTCAGAACAGGCACACAGAAATTGAGTTGCATGACACTACATTGCAGCAATCCCCCAAATTATTACTCATGTTCCTCATTTTTCTGGATTTGATTCATTTTTGATTGAATTTGCTTTTATTGCAAAGTACATGTTGTGAATGTGATTGCGCAAAGTTGTTGTTTTCGAATAAAAAACAAAAAAAAAGCTGCCCCGTAATTTTTTCGGTACTAAAACTAGCCGATAAGACACTGTATGACTACGTTACGAGCATGTTTTGTGTACAGAGATGTGTTTTGAGGCTGTTTTGATTTGATTACAACAAATTTTTACTGTAATTGATTGAAATTTAGCTTTTTTTGGTCTTAAATGATTAGTTATTTGAGGTATTAGCCTTAAAAGAAGGATTGTAATGTGAAAACAATCGGTAAACGAAGCTATTTACTAAAAAAAAACAATTATGCGAAATGTTTTTCCCATTTGTTCTTATACGATTCTATTTGTCATATAATTGTCATAAATGACATTTCGCATAAAGAAGCACATTTTATTAATAAAACGACCTCTTTTAATTCCTAATACGATATTTTTTCATCACCATGAAAGAATTATTTAGCACGGGAAACTGCAACTGGAATTTCAGGATTTTTGTGGATCATATAATGCTGTATTGTTTTTTTATGATTAAATGTTATAAATGTTACTGAATCGACTAGAAGTGATTTTTATTTGATTTTCAGGTGAACACGCTGTTGACGTTCGTATATTCGATCAAAGCGTTCAGGATTCACCATTCGCATGTAACGTTGGTGCACCGGAAAAAGTAGCAGTACGTGCGGTCCCAAGACGTATACTCACCAAAGATCTACATACAGAACATAGTTTTGAAAGTAAGTAAACTAGTACTATTAAGTATTTTATTTTGTACGATAGGAAATTATCGTATTGTAACAAATTTACATTACGAAGTTACGAACACACTTGACACTTGTTCGAACAATACACGGAATCGCAACAATGCGCCGCGATTTAAAATCGCACGCTTGACGCTCGACGATCTATTGTTATACTGGTGGCAGCGATTTTGAGTCAGCTGTGTTTGTATGTATACTGAGATTCAGTGCACCGCTTCAATGTTTTGCTGTATTCGCTCAAAAGCAACCAGCACTGACAGTAATCGCCGGCCGGGAAACAGAAAAAAACCTCCCCTTCCCTCCCCCTCCTCTTCCTCTCCTCTTCCCCCGTTATCGTACCTATCGCACAATTGAATCTGATGATCGTTCTTCCATTTGTGACGTGTCACACATCACATGTGTTGTTTCATGGAAAATGCGACTGGAAAACGAGTCTGTAACAGGCCAACAGCCCATCATTTTCGTTCACTTTTTATGGTCCGCAAAATTCCGTCACATCTCGTGCGCTCGCTCGCGCGCGCGCATTCGTTCACTCGCTCGCTCGCTCGCTCGCGCACATACACACACCAACATTGAATGAATACTGTTCTGCTGTGGCATTACAGTTAAATCTGTTTACTGCGTTTTCCTGCTCGCTGTGTTGGAGGAGGCGCTGCGCATGCGTCGTTTTCGTTGAAGAAGAACTGCTGCACCGATTGCTACGATGAGTCGTCTACATGTTTTCGTCATTCCCCTCATCTCCTCAACAGCGCGTGCCGTTTGAGTTACCGGTAGCGAGATGCCTTGTCAGTTCACCTACACAACGGGTAAGTTGCAATATATTATAATGTTGTAGGAAGTACAGTAGTTCATCCGAACCATCGTCTTATACCTATAAGTAAATTGAATAAGTTCTGGATTCATATGAGTATCTTTTCATGATTTCCTGTATTTGAGTCAACAATCCCCCGTGAGTGCAAATAACTCAGCGATCGGCCAAAAGTTGCTCATGTCTCGTGCTGCTGCACGTTCTCGTCACTGACATTCATTTTTCCCGCTAAGATCAACGTTATGCGAATTTTACCAGGTCACAAGCGAATTTATGCGGATTTTTCTCATATTTTTCCAACCTCCTAATCCAGTTTCCCCGTATAATCCAGAAGATTCATGGTATTTTCATTGATTTCCATGGAGAAAAAGAACAGGAGCCGGGTGAACTTTTGGATGCTCCCGTAATATTTCCAGTATTCCCTTGATTTTTTTTTCAAATTCTCCTTCTCATCCTTCTTCATCTTCCTTAATTGCTTTCTATGATCCTTAACTGTTGTAAAAACCGGGTTTCATCGATGGATTATCATCCAGAATATTTCTTGTTAGCTTTTCTCGTTGACTCCATGAATCGTTTGCACTTACGTGTGTCACGTGATGGGAATTCTTTCGCATTCCCTCAAAGTGATGCTGTTTTCATCCTGTTTTTATCGTCTTCACGTGTTTACCGCATTCTTGGGACAGGCTGGGTGGGTCACCTCAATTTTACTACTTCAACAGTAATTTTATTACTACTTGTTTGACTCAACATCCTCCTCAATGTTCTTGTTGCTTTGGTTACTTCTTGCAAAGAAGATTTGAATTCCCAGGAAATTATTTTCTAATTTTCTGGACAACCCTATCGGTAGGAAGTAGGATTACACCGACTGAACTATTTTTCTTCTTCAACACTCCACTAATAAACCTAAAGTAATGTAAACTAGCCTATTCCTATTCCAATGTGCAGTTTTTTTTTTCTTCTCTTCCTGAACAAAGTCTGGATTCAGGTTTTCTTTTGTGCGGAAATATTCGAATGATCTAACTTATTCGCATCGCTGATTTCTCTAAAATTTGATCAAGAATGGTTTCTGTGACTTTATTGAGCTCCTGTCATAAGAAAAACGTGTCGGAAAACAGTTTCTGGAATTGTCCATGATTTGATTATTAGAGATTTTGAAGTGCATCATGAATATTGATGAATTGTTTGTTGGAGAATTGGTCCCTAGGAATTCCAGCATTATAAATACCTCTGGAATCGATATAAATATTGCTAGCATAGACGATGGGACCCTGTTATATCTCTTAAAACTTTGATTTTTGTGTATAACAGAAAAAAAAAACTTTTGAAATATGTTCATAGTGCTAATATGAACTTCTTATTATATTTATACTGTACCATATGTACTATACAATACTTATACTACTGTACTTATCATCATTTGACTAATTTAAAGTGGTAATATTAACTGATTAGCTTTTTTCTTGTTGTTATAGGTGTGCATCCTGAAAAAATTTAATTTTTTTTCTGTTGTCTCTGTATATTTCTACATTTTATCGTTTTTCGGATAACTTCTAGCAGGGTTCCACTGAGGAACTTCAAGATTTTTCTGAATAAGTGAGATGAGATGACCATCTAAAATCCGTAAATAATAATAATAATACATAAAATAATAATAACAATAGAAATAATAATAAAATAATGGAAAAATTCCTGAAAGAAATGAAAATTTTATATCGTGTATTTTATTACATATTATTATAATAATAATAATATTATTATTATTATTATTATTTTATATAGCGTTTGCTAATTTATGTTACGGCTTTAAATGTCAATCTGATATCAAGTATAATCCATGTACCTAATAAATGAAATAAAAGAACGATTTTAATCGATATTTCTCTCCGGAAATCAAATCATTCAAGGATGTCATCACTAATTTCACTTGATATAATTGTATAGTACATGACCGTATCGTTTCCTATCACATTCTTAACATATTTTCTGTTAAGTGATAGAAATGCCCCCGTGAAAAATATCCTTTCACTCTCTTTGTGACGATAAGGTTTACAGTACGTAGGTCTACTAACTGTCTGAATTATTTCTTCCGTTTTTCTCCCTTTCACTAAATATACGCCTCAGATTCTGGATTTAGCTCTACTCTTTACACAGGATATTATTGAAAAATTTTATCAGCTGCTTTTTCTAGTTGACGCCTCGTCGGCCGGATCGGGAAATCTGGAAATAATGATCAATGGAGGCCGAGTACCATGTCGAGTACGGGAAATTGTTAATCGACAGTATAAAGCTGTTTTTACACCGACACAGGTCTGGATTACTCTGATACTTTTTTCCCCTCGGTAAATCCAGAAATTTTTTGAACGTAACGGTTGTTTTTTTTTCAGAGTGTAACACATACGATCGAGATGAGATTTAACGGTGAGGAAGTAGCCGGTAGTCCATGGCACATACCCGTTGAGGATCGTCCAGAAAGACGTCATGATGCAACTCGGTAAAATACACTTGTAATAATTAACGTAACGATAAAAATCCCAATTTGTTTTGTGCTTTTTTTTCAAGGATTGTTTTTCATATTCATTTCTAAAGTCAAACTGAAAGACGACTGAGATCAAAAATGGCTCTCAATTTCAACTCGAAACAGGGAGAAATTTTTATGAACTCACTTTTTTTTTTGAATTTTCTGCAAATTTTGTCTAATACTGAGAGATTTTGCCATTTAACGAGCTTATTTCCATCCTCTAAACCATGAATCTCGCTCTTGGATTGCTTTGCCAATCCAGTTTTTTCTTAAAGATTTCAGACGTTTCCCTAGAATTAAATTATATCAAAAAGAAAACTTTGTAGGTGTGGTGGGACCCTCCCAGATAGTCATCTCATCAGTTTTGTTGTGTATCATCAATAAAATATTAAAAGTATATTTCTTTTTATAAATGTCCTTTTCTGGAGTGATTTTGTGTAAATATTTTGTCACCTGTGCCAAAAATCGATAAGGTAAACCATTTCGGTTAGCAGTAGATTTTTCGGAAAATCCCAGAGGTCCTTAATTGTACCGCCACATCAATAGATATCTATTACATGTGTTTTTCCGTAGAACGGAGAAACCAATGGATTGATCAGTGATTTTTCGCCCATTTTAAAATTTTTAGAATTTTTCTACTTTGTTTCGAGAAGTTTTCCAGGGGGCAACTAATATTCTGTACAATGTTCTAGGATTTCCATCAGGTTTATATCCCAGGAAACTTGTACGAATTGTTTTATGTCCGAATATGTATGTTTTTTTTAAATGTTTATATCAGCTACCTTCTAGCTATCTATTTGTACGTACATCACTTTGACTCTAGGAAAACTTCCTAAAAAAATCAATAACGCATGACACTGTGTTTCTGGATCCAGCATTTCGTGTCACAAATACATGCTGGGAATTTCTGAGAATTCCTGAACAGCAACCAGATATTCAGAGCCAACCATCAGCCAAATTTTCCTACTACGCTACAACGCGAGACCATCCATAACTAATCCAACCGACCACCGCATGTTCCTGGACTCATTCCAGTATTTCACTGATTCCAAAAATGGCCTTCTAACCTCCTTAGCATCCAGTCTCTTTTCTTCTAATAAAGGAATACTGAGATTTTTCTGAGCAAATAGCTTGATTTTGTGTGGGGAATATTGATTGATCCCTGATTTGCTTCATGGAATTAGAAAAAAATTACGCAGTCATTTTAAATTAGAGCAATAAATTATTGACCAACTCAGTTTATACTCCTTTACCAGGAGAAATTTTAAAATCAGAATAATTTGAAATAAATTCAGCATGTAGTTACGTTTCGTTCTTTAAACGTTCAGATCATGAGCGCACGTTTCTTGCAGGGGTTAAGATGTGTACGGAATATTCAGCATATTTCCAGAGCTTGTTCTGAATTTTGTTGATTTTGATTTTTCTTTTGGAGAATGTTGACTTTTCTTTCGAATTTTAAGGATAATTTTGCGGATTTAGTGTTTTCTTTCAGGGAAAAGTTTCTTTAAATTATTAGTACTTTTCAGTACCACTTCGTACTACTCGGAATTGTCTGGCCCTGGATTGGTCCGTGCGCCAATCAATAAAACGGCATCTTTTGAAATCACAGGCGAAGGACTAGAAACGAGCGATATTCAGGCGAAAATCTACGGTAATTTAGGAGAATATTTTCTGGATAACAACATCGAGATTTGATTAATTGTAACTGTTTTAAGGACCTGATGGACGTGAATTTCCGGTGCGTATTTTGCCACGTGGAAATGGTCGGTACACAGCAGAATATCGTATAGAACAGGTGAGTTCTAACCTCATTACTCCAGAGTTCAAATGAGGCAAATTTTACCTTCTTTTCTGCCAAAAATTGCTGCCGAAGGACAGTTTAATTCGTTCGATTGTGATAAAGTGAGTGAAAAGCAAAAAAAAGACAATTTTTATCCATTTTGTTGAGAAAATAATCTTGTAAAAGAAAAAAATAAGCAAATATCTGCTGTGAAAGCGAGTAAATCAATAATTCCATGTTTTTTACATGAGATTATTGATTTAATCGCAAAAAGATATGGACTATAAACGCGCAAATTGTTCCTGCTATGATACGTATATTGCTTATGTTTTACGCGCTTATTTTCTGCGTTTAGCAACTTTTTTTTTGTTCCGACACCAATTCCTGTTACTGTAAAGGTCTCACTTGTGCAAATATATTTCGTTCAACGATTTATGATTTGGTAGGGTTCTGAAGCGGGTAACAGCGTAAAGAGAGAGGAAAAAAAACTCTCAAATAACTGGTTACCACCGCACAGCAAGTAATGATCAATGAACATGTTTCAATTATTGACAAATTTTGTTATTATGTTAGTACATACAAGTAATGTAAGTTAGTAGTAAACATGTTTTGTAAAAATTAATCGAATACGACATTGTTGACGTTGTTGACGTGTTTTTAGTTGTCCTTCTTTTTTTAATTCACTCAAATAGGAACTTGATCTGCATTCAGAGGAAAGTTATTTACTCGAAATTTAGCAAATTTATTAGTTTGTAACAATAAATGTCAAGGAAAATAAGGATAAAAAGGAAAAAAAAAACGAAAGAATTTGAATTCCGTTTTTCTCTTCTATTATTGTCATTCTTTGGCTAGAAACGAAAAATTAGAAACGAAATTTGAAAAAAAATGAAATTCCGAATTTTGGCAACTTTTATCCACGTTTTTTCCGTAATTTTTGGGAAGAGTTTTTGAAATTTTCAGCATTACTTGTCAGATTAGAACTACATTGATCACTAATATGATTACGATAAACAAGTTTACTATTGATTGTCATAATAAAAATCTGTAGGTGACAACGTACATGTAATCCTTAAATTTGCGAACCTTATCCGAAGGAACGTTTTGGAATCAGGAAAAGAAAGAATTTTCGAAGAAGGTCAATGCATAATCGAATGTCACGAATGCACTGCCAAAACATTTTTCTCGAACAAATAAAGAATTCCGCTGATCGATTCCCGACGACGACCAGAAATTTAGAAGTGGTAGCAATTTTATCCTAACTATGCTGGAACTGAATAGGAAATAACCTAAAATTTGATGATGACGCAGAGTTCAAACAAATCCAGAGAGACGGCGGTTGCGCCGGCTGCGTCGACAACAATAACATCGAATGCCGAACGAAAAAAAATACATGCATGTTAGTGTGTGTGTGTGTGTGGATGAATGTGTGGATTTGTTCGTGTGTATGTATATGGGGTGTAATGATCAAATTTCTACAGGTCGGCGAACATCATCTAACCGTATGGATTGCGGGACGAAAAGTGGAAGGGAGTCCGTTGTCGGTGGCAGGCTACTCAGCGGATCGAGTGAGGCTCGAACCGCTCGGGGGCGGTGCAGTCGGGCATCCTGTACAGTTTGTCGGTGAGTCGTTCTGCGCGCCATACAGCACACGCTGCATTCATTTCCCCCCCACACCCACCCTCCATCCCTCATCACTCTTTTCCACTCATCTCAAACTTCGACCAATCGAATCAGCACAGTTCACACCGAATCATTTCCATAGAACAACTAAGTGTACTCGCCGCCGCTGATCACTACCACCAACATCATTCCTTCTCCTCCTTCTTACCTCCACCTCCTCCTCCTCGTTCGTCGTCGTCGCACCGACCCCGTTACCACCTCGTCCCCCTTACGTCCGTGTAATGAGTGTTCCGCCAGCTGATGACGACCGTCCCATATCGCGGATGGTCGACGAGCGGCGGAAGAAATTCAACTATTATTCACAGTTATATGTAATTCCTGCAGTGGATGCTGTCGATGCGGGGAAAGGCCAACTTGAAATTTCCGTTAATCAAGGACGTGTGCCGAATAATGTTCAGATGCAAGGAGCTGGAAGGTGAGCACTATGGATACATTCAGCATAACATAGCCCTGAACGACGTCTTCTCGTTCTCATTTCACAGAATCGCTATTTATTCCGTGTTCAGATGTCTCGTCACATTCATTCCACAACATCCAGGCACATACGTTATAGATGTGACGTTCAATGGGGAACAAGTGCACGGTTTGTTTGTTTTTTTGTTTTGTTTTGTTTTTTTTCCGTTAATCGTTGAAATGTGCAATGTGTGTTCGTGAAAAGAGTTGTTTCAGCTAAATAAATTTCTAATTCTATATAAACATTGATTTATATTCAATTTATTCGAATAATCACCTTATTCGTTCGTTTTTTTTCCTCCCGACCCTCTCCCTCTCTCTCTCGTTTCCTGTCGTTATTCACTTTTGTGTGACAGTAAACATTATCAATAAGCAACAAAAATATATGTGTTGGCAGAAATTTCTTTGAAATAATATTTGTATAACGTGTGAGAATGTCGATGTTTACATAACTTCTCTATTTTTATTTGATTTTGATTCTGATTGAGATTTAGGATGCCCGATCAAGGTGGAGATTTTACCGAAACAAGTCGGTGAAGTTGTTCACGCAAATCTCACACCAACAGCCGTTTCCACAGCGATTTCAGCAGGTTTGTAGTGAAACGTTTTTTCCAACGAATTGCCACTTACCATCACCACCATGACCACCATTTAAATCTACTCCATCATTTCGTATTTCTTCTTTTTTTCTCCTTTAAAGTTTTGTTTTTAATTTGACGTGGTTTCTATCGAATCGTAGGTGTGAAACAGATTAAATAAACGATTAATTGGTGTGTAAAAATAAAAATGAGTTAGTAAGAGAAGTCTATAATAAAATTAATAAGAGATAATAATAGTAAGAATAATAATAAGAGAAATATAAGTATAAGTATTTTGAGAAGAGTGGAGGGTGAAGTTGCAATAATGATTATAGCAATTTTTCACGCTTAAGTGCCACTTGAACTTAACCAATTCCAGAAATTCCAGTGAAAATGAGGGGAAAAGAAGCGCCGTATATTATATTTGTATAGAATTTTTCGATTCGTATAACCTCCTCATCACAACCAATTTCACACTATCCACTATTCTCTTCAACTCTACGAATGTTCACGGCCGACTGTACACATGAAAGTAGATTAGGATAATACGTGTGTCGCACTCCATAACTAGTTATCAAGAGGAAGGCCGCTTACCTTACCCCGATCGGCCGTACATTTCGTGGATGATATATAGCACGATCGAAAGCCGCTACCATCATACTGGCTGATTTAACGTATAACGAACGTGAACGTGAACGTGATCAGTGTAGATGACATAACGTTCCACGTAACGTTCACGATCCGTATGCCAACGGCTCATGACGAGAAGAAAAAAAAAACTTGGCCTAGTCCCGTTATTTCATAGTTCTTACGAACCACACAATCAATCATTTTGTAACTGAACGTGTAATTTAAAACGGGAGAACGGTTTTTTTTTCTATCTCTCTCCTGCGCATAACGATTCTAGAAAGTTTCATGGGTTTCTGGATAGGGAGAGTATAGTTCGTAATAGATTCGTGGATTAATACAATTGAACCGAAACGTTTAGGAGGTTCAAGCGTTGCTGGTGCATTCCGACAGTCTCGAACCCCAACGTCACCCGGTCTACTACAACACAGCCGTCAACGATCCGCAGAAGCACTGAATCCCAGAAGTCCAACGCTACTACGTGAGGCTCGTGGAAGAGCGGAAAAACCTTGGACTCAAGTGAGATAGATATGAGTTTTTTTCCTTTAAACTTTGTTAAAATTTACAATATTTCACAAAAGATATGTATATGTAAAGCTAATTCACTTACAACCGTTCCGAAAATGTTTGAAATCCTAAAAATTGGATTTTTCCGTAAACATGTGCCTATTTGTTCCAGTCTTATGCCCCGACATCATCACGTCTCAGCTCTTCACTTTCACCAAATCGTGAATGGGCTGCTAGTAGTACATATGATAGAATTTATACTGCCGATAGGACACTCTCACCAAGTGATCCATCCAGGTATTCATGGATATCCATTCGTCTATCTGACAGTATTTATTTTACAGTATATAAGTATTTTATATGTTAGCTTTGTGTAATTTTTAGGACAAGACACTTCACTGAAACAACAATAACGCATCGCAGTCCATCACCGCCGAAAACGTTAGTTTAATTTTTATGGATTATATTCCAACAAAGAACAATTTTTGGTATTGTGTTTAGAACTTATGAACAAACAAATTACCGTCGTCGTTCACCATCTCCGTCCGGTGTACGGTACGTTGAACACTGTAAAGTGATGAGATCATTGTGAATATTTGTCGAAAAGATCAAATAAAATTATTTGCAGATCCAGAGAATTTGCTGAACGCCAAGTAAGGACACCTTCACCAACACGCTATGAACGTAAATATCAAAGCCCATTTACTGGTGGAGTTCGACAGCAAGAAAAAGCATATAGGTAAGAGAGTACAGATTCTGAATGTCAGGATTTTTTTGTGGATTTTGGCTAGGAACGCCGTAAAAAATCTCCTAATTAATTCAGGTCACCATCACCAATTAGCCGTGACGATATTCGTTCACGTACCAGCGATCGGGTCGTATCACCGTTTAGGTAACATTACTGTCATTTCACTGCCATTCTCGTTTTTTTTCTGGAAAAATTGTGCAAAAATGCGTGAAGTCTGCAGTCATGCTTTAGATTTGCACGCATTTACAGTTCTGATTGGTTATTTCCACCTGAATTCGTTTCAGGAACACACCATCACCAGCAGCTGGTGAAAGAATACGACGCGTAGAGCAAATAGATCCAGTAGCAGCCGAGGAAGAACGTGAACGAAGGAGAGCCCAAGCGGATAGAGAAAAATTCTCACCTTCCTCAGTTGGTTATACGGTAGCTCAATATGGACAACCGGGTAGTGTTACGATAGATAGGACTCACTCTCCGGATAAGTGAGTTACACGTGATTTTTGTATTACCGACAAGAAGTCTCTGATCCTGGAATTTTTTTTCTCGGAATCATATTCTTAAATTAGTCTCCAGTAACGGTTCAGTGTCGCTTCAATCGAATCTAACATTTTTTCCAGATATCCGGCACCACGATCCTATAATGGAACGCTTGATAAGAAAGAAAAAACTCGGGATGCTGTCAGTCCATCAACATACGGTTCCAAACAGGTGAATTCCGGAAACCATCCGGAAAATATTATAAATATTGGAAATTGAATTTTTTTTTCATCACGTCATCTTTTCAGAGGCCTGAATCTCCCGAATATTCTGCTGTGTATGAACGATTTGATAGAAAAAAGGATGAACCTCCTCCAACTCCAGCTCATGCTCCACATCCTGAACCATCTAGGGTGAAATCAGCTGAAAATGTGCAGGACAGACATAGGTAATGAATTTTATTATTATGAGAATTTAGAATAAGGATTTTATTACTAAAAATATTTTATTCTTATTCTTTTTTTCTTACGAACATTAAAGAAATATAATCCACATTATAGAGCTCGAAGTCCACCACCTGATTACGATACCGGGCCTTCTGTAATCCAAACGGTAGCAACATCGACTAAGGTGAGAAATTATGGATTTCAATGGCAAAAATTTAGTATAATTCAATAATTAAGGTTAAAAAAAATTCGCTTCAAAAACGTCAACAATATCCATTTACTCGGATTTTTCCAGAGATCTATTGCTTAATGTCGATGGATTCAAAGCGATTTTCTTCTTTACGTTTTTCTTCATTATTGGAGCGAGCCACTTTGCCCTATGATATTTCTGTGATTTTATTTCCGGAAGCAAACAAAAAAGTGATATGGAAACGTTCTCATTAAATGTTAAACTAAAATTTATGTACTTTGAATGGAATTTAGTTGTGCAACAGTTGCACTGTACACGAATCCATAGAGTGTGGTTTATTTTCATGGACTATGGTGCAGGTTAACTTTACAACGTTCGCTCCTACGTTTGTGGATATTTCGCTAGTCATACTGTACTCGTTAGGTGAATATTTGAACTAGACGAGGTTGTGGTATGATAGACGTTTGAAAACAATCAAAGAAAAATCACAATGGATTGCGAGAGCTGGGATTTCTCGCCGAAAAGTCATAGAAAGTGCGAAGTTTCGAATTCGAACAAGAAAACGAATAGTATTTTTTCTATTCTCCAGTATTTCTAGGATCTAGAAGTTAAACAACAACAATCTCACTTCCTCGAAACATTTAGGGTTTGATCTGACAGTAGCAGGAGAGATAAATAAAATAGAATATTTTTAAAAATAACCCTAATACTTTATCCAAAAAAGTGTCCGAGACGTCGATGCCTCCCCGTTAATTATAAGTGTAATATTTAGGATTTTTCTGGATTTTTTCTTGAGTCTTTGAGGTAGCAGAACTGCCTTCCAACCGTCTGGAATCTTATTTGTTGCTGAAAAGAAATAAAATAGCAGAAAAAAAGAGATTAAGTAAAATTAGAATTTGTGGATTTATTATCGCTATGCCCTAATTTCTTACTCAGAAACGTGTCGGCCTTTTTTGTTCTGGATATCTATCGAAACGGATTGGAGGGAGAAACTCATTTGTTTTTTTTTCCTCATCCATACAGCAGCTTAAAAAAAAATCAGTGATTCTCGGGAACAGCCCCTCCGTTTAGCTTATAAATAAGTCTGTCCTTGTTTTTTCTTTTCCAGCACTTTCGTTCACCTTTCCACCACTTTTTCTGCAATTACACTATCCGAGCATTGCATCAGAATCGCTTCGCAACAAACATTCAGTGAAAAGCAAAGCAGTTTTTCCAGGAAAAAAATTGATTCCTAGTACTTTTAATAAATTAAATCAATCGGGAAGGGTGATTTCTTTTCGTGTACAATTGCACATTTCAGAAAAAAATGTTTCAGGGTTGATTTGTTATAATTTTTTTAAAAACGGGATATGTTTTTTCTTTAGAATATTTTTTAAAAACAGCATAAACAGAAAAACATTTTTTTTAAAAAGGATATTGATCTGCCACGAACAAACTTTTCTCAGTTGAAGTCAGTAAAATGCAAATAATTAAGACATTAGTAGTTTTTAATGTCTGAAACACCATTTTTTCTAATACCATGCACTAAATAGGAATTGATTCTCAGGAATTTCATGTTCCTTCTTTTTTTCGAATTGAATTTTTACAATATAGTAATGAAATAATGTTAAGGAAATTTCGCATTTGTTTTTAGTGACAAAAATCTCTTTTTTTTAATGACAAGACAAAATTGTTTAAATTTATACCTTCTTTCCATGTCATATGACAGAATTCCCACCGTAATCCTTTTTTTTTCTTTTTCTGAAAGCATTAGGTGGTACTACTTTCAGGATATGTAACAAGTGGTTTAAATTTGTGGTGCATATATATTAGATAGGAATTGATTAGAGAAAGTTAATTAGGGAAAGGAAACTTCTAGGTAGAGGACACCTCTAGTGGTTGTTTTTTGTTAGTTTAATCAAAAAATGGATAAGTTATGGAAGTGTCCCCGAAGAAGACACTTAGGCTAATCCTTAAAGAGCTTTGATATCCGGAAAAAATTACCAGAAATGCCTAGAAATGCCTAAATTTTTGGATCAAAAACAGGGAAAACACATTGGTAGTATAGAGTCGATACTAGCACAAATTATAGACATAGCGCAGATGGTCTTAGATCCACGAATCCACACGAATCCACACTAATGAATGGATGTGTACTGATTGATGTTTGCGCTGGTTTTTTGTTATTGATAACTGCCTGCTACTATGAAACACAGTCATAGTACGAAGGATAGGATTCAGTAAGTAGTTATTCCAGACTTCCATCCAGACTTCCAGACGTTCAAAGATGGACACGGGTGGGGGGAAATGGGAAGGGAAATGATGGGGGCAGTTCTCGCGCACGTACACCCACACACACACACATATGTAGTGTGTAACATTCCTGTTAGTGTCCTAATTAGCTTGTGATGTGGCGACATTTTATTCCTCGTTTGTTCCTACTCCCACGCAAAACTGATTACGGTATTTTCAAATATATGTTTTCCATGTTTTCTCGAAAATTCCTAGTAATTTTGTCACAGTTATCCAGTAAAAAATTAATTAAAACAAATCATTACCCATTATTCCTTCCAAAAACAGCAACAATAACTGCATGAGGAGAAAAACGACCCTCAAAACTTTACTACTTAAGATTACTCGTTTAATTCGTGTTTAAATTCACCTAAAAAAGTTTTTAACAAATTTTTCAAACACCTCTTTCAAACATGTTATGGTACAAATTGTTTATTTGTCATCAAATAATTTTTAAAATAAGTTAGGGAGAAAATTTCTGGAACAGAGGAATTTTCTTTTCCTATGATTTACTGGGGAAGCAGTCGATAACAAATTGAATTCCAAAAAAAGTAGGATTTTCAAGATGGTATCCAAGAACAAAAGGGAGTTTTTAAGGATTAGAGGAATGATGAAACTGTTCCCTAACTTTCATGGAGTCATTTATCCTTAATATATTACTCAATAATTCCTTTAAATCCTAACTATCATCAAATATTTATTTTTTGTTACATCTTCTTCTCCAAAGAACAACCTTGTATGACCTTGCGGAACGAGTGGAAATAATTTTCTACGCAATACTTTCGTCACATTCGGCACTTTCGATTTATTTCATTTTGTTGAGATATTTGTTTATTTAGTTGTTTTAAGGGGAAATTCGTGATATTTACAGCATAAAAATTACTAAAGTGTAAAATTTCGTGTTAAATAACAAGTTTTCCACAAGTTATGTCTTTTTTTTTCTACAAGTTATATCCTGAAAGGTGAACAATAAAAGAGATGGATGAGACCAAATCCTAGATGTGACGTTTTCGTTATTCGAAATTAATCTAATATTCTTCGTTCTCTTAACTCTTTTAACTAGAATTTGAAAAGAAATCAAAAAAGGGCAAAAAATCTCTTCAATTTTTTTCCGATCCAGAACATTGAAAGGTTTTTAATTACAAATGCATATTTTATAACCATATCTATTCAGCTCGATAACAAAAGTTTTGTAGAAGGTACCAGTTTTTTTTATTGTCGACATATTGTGGAAAAAAATTGATGAACAGTGAAATCGAATTCGCTACATATGTTCAGTTTTTTGCGCTTTTTGAGCTTTTTTTAAAATTTTTGGCCCTAATTTTGAAAGAAAAAATATCGTTTATATGGATGATAGTAGCTCGTGTGCTTTTCTTTTTTTTTAAATTGGACAACCAGAAAAAAAAAGTAAATAAGTATTTGTTTAGCAAGTTAAAAGAATAACCTTTCTTTGACAAGAGGGAATCATATCAAAGCAAGCTTTTTATGACGTAAAAACAAGTTTTGTTGTCGTAGAAATTCTTTCCTTTTCTAGATTTTTACTATTTTTTTTTCTTTCTTCTTGTCATATCCTTCATATTTCGTTTTTATTAAACTTTCATGTTTCTCTAAAAGAATCAATCGATTATATGAAGGTGAAATTATTGGTTCGCTGATGTTTTGTTCGTGAAACATTCGTTTTTGTTTTGGTTTCACATTCCTTCTTTGTTGAATTCATGTATAAGGACGCGGACAACTATCGCTTTTAATCAAATTTCTCAGTTTTTCATAACGTTTTCTTCTTTGTGAAATACGACAAATTGTTAGGAAAAGTAATACGATTTGACAGTTAAATGAGGGGAAGAAAGAGTCACGAAAAAGAACCTGACCTGACTCAGTTGTGAATGTAATGTGTAATGAGTTCAATGTGCAACTTTTTATGCACATTCATTAAACTCGTAGAATTCTCACCTATAGAAAAAAAAGGATTTTTGCGATACTTCTAGGATCTAAACTTTACAACAATAATACCCCGGTATCCTTTGATTTCCTCGTTTTCTCTCTTCTACTGTTTTTTTCCCGTTACAGGAACCATTCATTAAGCGCTTTCTTTCCCGTTACAGGAATGATTCTTTCGCTTTTTTGAAATTTCCTTTGAAGTTTTTAAACAGAAAAATCACTTTCTCTGCAACAACTCAAATACAAACAGTTAGTAATAGTTTAATTAATTAAATAAATTTAAGTGGAATCTGTAATTAATTTTATAATTTAACTTTGGGATTTTTATACATGAAAAAGATGCTTGAACTTAGAAACAATATAAAAGAATATCCAAAACTATTATGAATACTAGAAGAAATTCTGATAAATATAGCAATAGAACTGTAGATCTAAAAATAGGGTACGAACCACTCCATGGCTAGTTTACGAAAATATTTGACTTTTTTAATTAATTTCTTTTTGTCATGAATAAGTAGTAAGAAAGGTGCGCTTCTAAAAATTAGTCTTCTGGAAATTTTCAGACGAATTTGCTTAACAGATTACTGCTATTAGTTCTTGGAAACATTCTAGGAGTACGGATTCTGATATTTTCGTCTATTTTTTTCTTTTGCAGTAAGTTTTGCCTGGATAAATAACGAGAAATCCCGATTTCAGGCTTACGACGAGCCATCGTATTCAGAAACAACTTCGATAACTCGAACAACCTACACGATCTCACCAAAGAAGCTGGAGAAAGACATTGAAAAGTTTGTTCCGCATTTTCATCACGGTTTTCAATCCTTGATTTGATTATTATGTTAAATCCAGGAAACCAGAAGTGATCCCACATCGTGGCGGTAGTCCTTTTGGTGAGAAACCAAAGAAGAGCGCTAAGGATGATCTGAGCTTTTTGAGGACTCAGTCTGAGGTGAATTCATTTAGTTCCGAGAAAATTGCTGTTATTTATTGCTTTTTACATATATACACTAATTGTAACGATCACTTTTGCATTTGTTTTTCTTCAGTTCATCGACCGTGGTGGCGCAATCCCGTCCTCATTACCTCGAAGTGAGGAGAAAAGTCAAATTTACGAACCGACAACAGAAAAACTGAAGCGGTAACTTGTTCGCTTGCCTCATTCACCACGTTCTTCCTGATTTCATCCATTTTCTTTCCACTTTTATTTTATCGAAGATCTATTTGGTAAATACAAAGAGTCGGACCGCAAAAAAACTACGTTAGTTTGGATCGAGATCTGGATTAAATTTCCAATAAAGTTCCAAATTGAGGACTTTCATTACTTAGCTAAAAGTTCTTTTTTCTTTCAAAATGGTGTAAGTTTACTGTCATCTTCTTAATTTTGTAAATGGTTACAAATGGTTGTTTTCAAAGTTAATTTTGCAAGTGAAGAGAGTTGAAAATTGAAATTTTGCAACAAATTTGCAAAAAAAAAAACGAATAAAAATTATGAAATTAAAAATAAAAATTAAAAGGAATAAAAATTAGAATAATGAATAAGCCATTTATTTATTATCTTATGACGTCATATTTTGAAGCTCACGTTCTCTGTTATCCAGAAATGAGGAAATAATAGCCGTCCAAAAATTGCGATTCTGGAATTTTTTAAAATCACTTTGAAATTCTAGTAAAATATTTACACTGCACATTTTTTCTCAAGAAAAAATTGACAACAAAATTTATGTTATAGGTTTTTTTTTTTCAATTTTCTGTAAAATAATAATTTATAAATTATAGAACAAGTGAATTATCACCAATGCCTCTGGCTGACGAGGCTCAACGTACAATGGAATATCTTCGAGTTCGTGCTGAGGATGATAAAATCCTGCAACAACACGGATACGGAAAGAGATCATCATATGAGTGAGTATCACAGCTCTTCTATCTGAAAATGCATTTTTTTCCTCGTGATATCCTTCAATTTCAGACCATCAATCGAAATCCAAGAACCAGCATCCGATATTCGTGATGACGTGATCGAAGTGGCTGGATCCAGAGATGATCTCACCACTGGTGGAAAACCTGCTGATGCGGTAAGTTTGCTTTGTGATATGAGCTCTTTCTTCCTTGTAGTTCTTCTTGTTTTAAAAATCCTTGGATTTTTTCTGAACGAATAATTTACAGAGCCCAAGAGTGCAAGCATTGGAACCAGTTGCTGAACTACCGCACTCACCAGCACCCTCAGCTAAATCAACACCTCATACAACGCCGAAAGCAAGCATGAAATTTAAAAAAGTAATTTTTATGATTTGAAAGAAAAGGTTTCAAAGTTACCGTCGCCTAAAACAGATCACAAGATTTGTATTTATATATCATTTATATATTTATATTATATATTTATTTTATATATTTATTTTATATTTTTATATTTATTTTTTGGATTTACATCTAAAAATGATTTTATTTTTAAATATCTCTGTGATTTGCGTTGTATTCACTTAAGAATAATGAAATTTTGAATTTTCTCAAAAATATAAAAGTTATTTTTATATTTCCTTTATCGTAGTGGAAGCTATGTACATGTATTCTCTCTAGAACTTTTGAAAATTTAGCATTTTTTATCCAGAGAAGTTTCCATAGTTAGAAGCACTTCTTTTTCAGGAAGGCAAAGAAGGAAAACCATTCGAATTCGGCAAGAGCAAATTTACCTCTAAGCATGAGGTGGTGAAACGAGGAAAAGACGTTGAGGTATACTATTTTGTTCTAATATTTTGATACTAATTATCAATTCTTATTTTAATTTATTGAAGTAGGTACCTATTTTGCCGCAATGTTTTTATTTTTTTAGATGAAATTACTAAATTTTGTTATCTTACAACATCCTCATTGGCTTCTGATATCCTTAATTGTGTCCCATTACAAAATCCATTTTGTATTTCTGGAAAAAAGTTTTCATACTATTGAATCTTTAAGGATTAAGTTATTTTATTACAAGAAAATCACAAATAACAGTTCATAGAAGTTTCTCGTCTTCTTCTTTTCCCAAATTAACTCTGATAATTTCTTATTTTGTTGCTAGGCTGATTTTGTTAACTGGTTACTATTACTATTGTCAATTTTTCTCTTCGACTAATAATTAATTTTCTATTAAAATTAACTACAATTATTAATTAACTAATTAATTAATTAATTTTCTAGGTGAAATTAGAGAATCTCAAACTTTCCAAGGAGGATACACTTCGTGTAGTTGTACTACGTGAGTGATGAATTTTTATTTGTACTAACTACGAGATTTATTTGTTTCTTCTTCTTCTTCTTCTTCTTCTTGTTTTTTTTTCCTCACGACGATTTTTTTCCTCGCTTTTTCAGCTCCAATGCGAGGTCAGGTTGTAGCGCCTGGCACTACACAACCAGAACTTGAAACGAAAGTAAAGAAAAGTGGCAACAAATACGAGATTTCCTTCAAACCAACTGAAGTTGGAACTCATAAGGTTGGTGAGGGGTTTTTTCCCTCAATTTTTAACTTCTTCAACCCGTAAACCCAAGTATGGAAGCAATTTTTGTAATTACTAGGCACATATATAAGAAATTTTTGACCTTTCTGTACAAAATTTTTCATCGTATCAACAAAATATTCTTTTTTTTATTTCCACATACGTCGTCATTTTTTTAAATGTGTTCATGATGTCTAAAATCCAAAATCCAGAAGTGGGACAATTATCCACTCGCTTTTTTTGTATATTTTTCTCTGATTTTTTGCAGAATCAGTAAAAATAACGGTTGAATACATTTCCTGAAATAAATTGTGCATGAGAATTGCTACAAATATCACTATTATTCTTCTGAAGCTTGCGAATCCTGGCACTTTCACAAATTTTCAAGTATTCGTCCGTTTCCTTTCCAGGAATAAGACAAATTTGATTAGAAAAAAGTTAAAATTCCATTGTGAACGTGGCAAAATTTGTTCCAACGCCTTTATTGTTCCTATAAATTTCTGTCAAGAAAAGTAAATAAGTATAAAATATAATAATATGAAATATAATTCTTATAAACTTCTGTCGTAATCCATAAAATCATAGTTTTTCCATTCTTTTGGGTTTTTTTCGAGGGATTGATTAGAAATACTTTTAGGTATTCGCCTACGTGAACGAGATCCAGCATCCACTTTCACCATTCCCAATCCGAGTCTATGATTCATCCGAAATTATTGTTGGCGAAATTCCAGGACGATCTAACCTTAATGATACTGTTGAATTTACAGGTGGGAGTTTCTAAAGAAACCTTTCTTTCGGTTGTTTCACTAAGGCGGTCATTTTAGTGGATGCTGGACGTGCTGGATTCGGGAATCTGGAAATGGCGATCAAGGATGCTGATGGTGTAATTATTCCATCACATGTTGCCCAACTGGAAAGTGGAACGGCGAAATTTCTTGTGACGTTTACGCCCACCTCTAAAGGCCAACATACTGTTAATATCACCTTTAACAAAGAAGTGCTCAAAAGTGAGTTCATTCCTTGCACTTAAATATCCAGAAAATCCAGTAACTCACGAGTTTTGATCTAGACTCACCGTTCGAAGTGCTCATTACCGATCCACCGGCGCCGTTAACCGAACCCGTTGATGGAACCGCCTCACCATCTCTCACTAAGAAAGAATTGAAAAAAGATAAGGAGGATAAAAAGAGAGAAGAGAAGGAACGCGCTAAGCGTGAAAAAGAAGAGAAGGCAGCTACGTTAAAGAAGGACAAAAAGGTGGATATTGGACTTTTCATAATTTTTATTTTCTAAAACTAAGCATCGTTGCTCTGGAAATGTTCCACTGAAAATTAATTTATTGATATTATTATTGATAAAAAGGTCTTTTTTGATCCACTATCATCCAGAAAGTGTTGTTTATTAATGATCGGAGGAAAAATTGTCGCTTAAGACTTATCACACATTTTTTCCGCTCCTTAAAAACGTTTCTTTGGTACTTTCTTGTCCATCCGGGATCATGAACTCCCAATTACATCTTTTCCTCCACCTCACTCCCTTACTTCTTCTCCTTCACTCGCCTAATGATTTTTTCGTCTATCATACACATATATCCAACTTATTCTTCCTAAGAGATTCGTTAATCCATATTTTCGGGCAGCACCTTGTGTCCTGCGTGGATCAATCGTCATTTAAAAAAAGAAGAGAAAAGACGGTTTAGGATTTCAAATATCACTAAGTAACTTCTTCCAGTTTTTCCACTTTCTACATCACTTGAATCCACTTTTTAAAGCGCTTAGTCGTTAGGATTAGCGCAGAAGTGAATTTACTGGAAATAACAACAATTCCATAGAATTTTATAAAAGCAATTTTCTAAATAAGTACTCTTTTTAACGTTTCCCTCCTCTATTACATAAACCTATTTTTCCTCCCTTCATTTCTAATTTTTCTTGTTTTATTTGTTTAATTTCCCTTGATTTTTCAGAGTAAACATAAGACCGTATCAAAAACATCAGTGACGAAAATCCCATCGCTTTCACGTGTTGGCCAACCGTCAAGCATTATCGTGGAAGTAGCTGGACAAGATCAACTGGAAATTATTGTTACGGGTACGATATCTGAGTACTGTATTTCCAAAAGATACTGTACTGTTATTCTCGGTTCTGTGCAATAATTCCGTTATGTTTGACATCGTACAGGTCCATTGTTTATTGTGTTGATTTTTAATAGTTTTGTTTCAGTGTTAGTTGTCCATGTAAAATATGTCAAGTAAGTTTTTTTTGTGCGTATTTTATGTCCCTGTGAGATAGTGTGTATGTACGAGAGATTAAAAAGAAACTATATAATTTGTGTGCTTTTTCTGTGACCTCAATGAGTACATGTTAATTTTTTTTTCTCAATTTAGATAATAAAAAAAATCAAATTGGAACCGAAATCATCGAAATTGAGCCTGGAGTGATGCAAGTAAACTTTACACCTCAAGTTGTTGGTAAGTGGTGGTCCCCAGATCCATGCTTCATTAGTTCACGTCGTTTTTTTTTGTAGAGAAAAAATAGCTGGATTTTTTTTTTCTTACAGGCGACCATGACATTGAGGTTAAATACGGTGGAGTACCAATCACAGCGATACCGTTCACATGTCGAGCGTATGATCCGACAAAAATTAAAGTTGGCACAATTCCAAAGGGACTTTTGGATAAACCCGTCTATTTTACAGGTTCCCAAGTTGTTTTCTACAAGTCTTTCGGAAATGTTTTCGGGGAATTTCCCGGATTTTGTTTTTTTTCACTTTCAGTGGATGCATCCGAAGCTGGTGTCGGTAACCTTGAGGTGGCCGTGAACGATGGCCGTGTACCTTCAATGGCCCATGCTTTGGGTCAGCATCGTTACGATATTTCCTTTGTACCAAAAGAAAATGCCGATCATACAATCACGATACGATTTAATAACGAGCCAGTACCAGGTACGTCTCCCGCAAATAACCTGGTAGTTTTCTGGAAAAGTTCCCCTTGATATCGTTTTCAGGATCTCCATTCACCTGCCATCTTGTATCCGCTGCCCAAGCATCCGCATCAGGACCTGGCCTCGAACGTGTCCCAGTCGATGAACTGACCGAAATTAAAATCCAGACAAATGGTTGGTTGAAATCGGGTCGTCGATGGATATTTTTGAACTTTAAATAAATTCACAATGGATTTAGTTGCCTCTGATGATGAACCTGAGGTACGAGTTCGCGATCCTCAAGGTAATGACCTTCCCGTAGAGGTTACGAATAATCGTCAAGACGAAACACTTTGGGTGGCCACATACGTTCCAAAGTGTGTTGGTAACCATCAGGTAAGGATAGTTTTCTCACGGATAACTGAATTTCTGTGGTCAAATTTTTTGTTTTCTGGAAATTTTTCTTGCTTTCAGGTTGATATATCCATGCATGGTGAACCAATTGCCGGATCTCCTTTCACTGCCAAAGCGTACGATGCGAGAATGGCACGACTTAGCCAATGTGACCAAGCGGTTGTCGGAAAACCGTGCACATTTGCCATAGGTTTCAGTTTTTTTGTCTCCTTATTTCTTCCTGAAACCCGAGCGAAATCATCCTAGAATTTCTCTTCAGATGCTGCACGAGCTGGAGCTGGTAATATGGAAATTATTGTATCCGTAGATAACCGTAATGTACCAAATTTTGTTCAAGCTGAGGGTCAAGCAAAATTCAAGGTTTTTCTTATTTATTTATTTATTTATTTATTTATTTATTTATTTATTGAAAACACTTGAAGGTGTGCCATAAAACAAAAAAAAACAAGATGGAACAGAGCTCACTAGAATCTCGCCTGAATTTCACGCAACAAGACTTTGAGATTCTGACTTTTTTGAGTTCATACTTTTCTCTGCTGGTCTTAGGATCACATTTATGGAATTTTACAGGTGTCCTTCACTCCACAAGAAGCTAAAGAGCACGTAATTAGTGTGCGTTTCAATGGTGTCAGCGTACCAGGTGAGAACTATCGCCATTTTTTTTACGCATCAACGAATCCTCAGTGCGCTTGGCGAGGATTTTTTTGCCCTAACTCGTTTCGCGCTCCTTTTATGTTCGTGTCCGGTTAAAGTCGGTTCGTAGGAGGCCTAAATTTATGCATATGCATATATCCAGGATCACAAACGGCCAAGTTTTCGAAATTGTACTCGTTTGTACAGGTTTCTACCGTGTAGGGGTGTATGCTTAGATTTAGACGTGGATTTAAATTAAATTATAATTATATAAATCATTTATTATTTTTTGTTATTATTCCCCGTTTCAGGATCACCAATGAGGTGTATGGTAGAAGGCGCTCCACCGACTGGCACAACTTCACTAACAACCATGGCACCATCGGTATCCACAGGTCTTACCGGAACCGCTATGGAACGTATGGAAAAATCATCATTAACGAATGACCTCAAACATGCACAGGTCATTTTTTTCACTCCTGGATCTTATCCTTAATCTCTGTTTTCTACTTACACGACTATACACACAACACATCGAACCTAGCCTAGCGAAAAAGATACATATCGACCCATTTTATATATCTACACATGTCTTGGAGAAAATAAACCCTGCTGGATACCGCAGCGATATTCCTCGATTTGCATCTCGTCCTCTCATCTTCCAGAAAATCCTCGTATTATTCTTTAGAATCCTTTCTTACAATTTTCTTCCCGAAATCTGCTAGGATATGTCCGACTTATCTCATCATATCATCCACATCCTCTCCTGCATTTATTCTACTCGTCTTTCTTTATTTAGTTTTTTTTTCCCCACATCCTTTGTTAGTACCCTTAAAATCTCTCGGAATTGAAGATAAGTAGGACAGACAGGTGGCAATTAATTGTTTCTCGCTTTTTTTGCTAGCCTTAGTTTTGTGGATTATTCTGTTTCTTTCATTTTGTTTTCTGGATCTTTGGAAATTATTGGAAATTCCATCTACAACCACATTTTTTATCGTAAAAACTTTATCTGTCGTCCTGGGCTATTATCGATCCATATAAAAGAGAGAGAACTCAAATCCTAAAGAAAACAGGAACATTTGATTTTACTAAAAAAAAATTAATCGATTTTTAAGACTGGCATCTTTATTAGTGATATAATTTCTCTTCAAAAATTCACATCTTACTCTTCCTACCCAACATTTTTCCTCTCTCTTCATTTCCGATTCCTAAAAATAATCCAAGCAGAAATTCCTATGTTATTCTATGTTTTTTATACGTTTGGTCTAAACTGTTTTAAAAATCCCGAAGCAGAAAATGTTCTGTTTTTGGTCTGTTATTCCTTGGAAGAAAAAAACTTCTGAAAATACCTCGAAAACTAGTTATGTGTGTGAATTTCCAATACTTCTATCATTTTTATACCGTAAAAAAACTATTTTTATGAGAAGAAAAGTATGTAGAGACAAATAAATCTAAGGATGTTTGCGCTTTCCACTTCACAAATTCAAAATAATAAATAAAATAATAAAAATAATAGAAAACGTTTTCTCATCGAACTAATCGAGATTGCATGAAATAAATGCAATAAAATTTGCAGTAAAAAAAAAATAAAATTCCATTTAGATTTCTCATGAACCGTACTATATCAGAATAATCATTTAGGTCGGACAAAAACGTGGATTCAGTATCGCCAATCCAGGTGGACGAGCTTCCGAATGCAATGTGGTCGTAATCGGTGAGTACTACTACGGTAAAATCCGGGCGGATGGTCACCATATCCTCAAGAATTGTGACGTCAACAGTGTCCATCCGCCTTTGTGCACCTTAACGTTCGTCGGTGTCCCTCGGTTTTACCTCGTTTTGTGGGTTCTCAATGGGTTACGTTCTTCTGTTCTGTGGGTTGTGTTGTGTTTGTGTGTGGGCGGTGTGTGTGTGTGTGGTTGCGGTCTATGTTATGTGGATGTCCATATGGTGCAGCTTCGGATGGATCTCGTACACCGGTAATCATAACGAAAGGAGAAGAAACATTCTATGCGGAATTCATTCCGACCGTTAAAGGTGTGTAGTGGCTTTCTTTCCTCTTTCTGGATCTCTTGAATTGTCTAATATTATCATAATTCAGGATCTCATGAAGTGAATATTTTTCTTGACGGTGAAAAGCTGAACGAGATGCCGATCCTGGTTCCGGTTCGGGCCGCAAGAGCGAAATTTCCCGCAGTGTGTTTTGTTGGGAAACGTTATTCTTTTGATAGTAAGTGTTCAAGATTTCACTTCAAAATTAGTTCATGGATTCATTTAGTCCCGCTTTTTTTTCTGGAATCATCGTATGTGTTTTTTCTTTGTAGTTGACGCTGACAACAAGAATGATGTACGAGTGGATATTCGAGATCCTCACGGCCGGTCTTTGCCCGTCCAAATTGAGGAGTTGCCAGACAGGATTGTACGAGCCTCCTGTCGCTTCAAGGAGGTCTGTATTTCTGGGATTGTTTGATATCAAACATTGAAGTTATTCTCCATCTTTAATGTAATTCTGTAAAGAGCAGGCTATATAGAAATTCCTGCTCAAATAGTAAAATTACATGCCTTTCTTTTTTTTCGATTTCTGAAAATAAAACTGAAAAAATCCGATCTTTTTCTGTTACTATTAACAGCTTTTAAATACGCAAAAATAGCAAATTATCTCACTAACTCCGTCCCTCACTACCTCATTATAAATAAAATCTTCTTCATTTCTTGTACGACTGTCCTTCTTTTTTAGAACATCCTAAATCAAGTCACCGTAACGTCCTAGATAATTACTCTTTTTTTTTAGCGGAGCGCAATTTCTTTTCTTCTTAGGTCATACTTGTTAGGTAGGTATTTTTTGCCCCATATCTGTAACATCTCTGTTCTGTCAATGTTTTCTCGATTTCGTATTCCTTACAGTCACGAATCGGTCAAATTCTTTAGTTCACAGTATTTTGGCTGCGTATGTCCTTGACGGCGGAAGTAGTACGATTTTAAAGTGATCACCAGCTAGAAATTGTTTGCTAACATGACGTCTTAACGATAGTTGCGATTTTTTTTATTAATTTTTTAATTGATTCCTTACCAAATTATTGATTGATTGGTTGATTTCTTGTTTAAATCTTTTAGGAGAAATTATTAGTAGGAATGATCCGACTTTCCAGGCTCTGACAAAAGCGACAACGCCAAAACGTTAGCCGTAATAAAGTTTGTTAACAATCTTGGCTGTTGCTAAATTGACTGTTGACAAGTATTAGTAGGATTAAATTAATTAATATTAATTATTATTAATTAGAAAGAGAACTATTACATTTGATTAATATATAGTGATTCAAAAATTCAAATTTAAATTCAAAATTTTAATGCGATGACTAAGATGTGAAAGTTTGCTCCTTGTTCTTATCGTGCGATAAATCCACAGGTCGGCACTCATCCGATCGACACATTCGTTGGTGGTCGAGCGATCGGCGAACGAGTGCTTCAACGAGTTGTCGACCCAGCGAATGCCGTACAACTCGTCTCGGAAGTGAAAAAAGAAGTGGTCAGTGAACGGGCCGAACATAAAATTCTTATCGTATCTGGTCTGGAAGAAGAGGTTGATGTAGCCGTACGAGGTGATAATAATACGTTTTTCTTGGATTTTTCCCCTGTTTATCCTTCATCATCTAACCGATATTTTAGATCGTGATCGTAGTTTACAAGCTGTCACATTAGTAAAAGTTTCTGACACGTTATGGACCGCTTCGTGGATACCTAAGGTGAAAATTTTTTGCTGGAAATGAATTGACGGAGAATTAGCACACTTCTTCTTTGTGTTTATAAGTCTCAAGTGCTCAACAACGATTAATTTACGATCAATGCGAACGATTTCCTGAAATACATCCATAATAGTTAAGATTTTTTGTTAAAGAAAAGAGAATTTCACATAAATAAACTTTAAACCGAACTCTTCGCTAGAACTGTTCATAACATCACTTTTCTCTCTCTTCGTTGCGCTGCATCCTAGAAATGCAAGACTTTCTTACCTCTCCAGAATTTTTCTACATATTTCTTTTTCAGAATAAAATCTCGTGAATACAGTTATTAGAATTTTTTTTCTTCTCAAGCTCTTTTGTTATTCAGTTTTGATCAGTTTTTTTTTGAAAAAAATATCATTTGTTTGCTGGAAAACACCCAAAAAAACAAAACACTGGGACTTTCGAACGTTATCCTTAAAAACACGTGGTTTCTTAGCACTGCTATTTTAAAAAGCTTCTATGACGCTTATCCAGTTATGTAGTTCAAAATTTTTCCTAACTTTTCGAAGGATATACATTCGCGAACCCAAAATTTGTCACAAAATTCGTTTTTTGTCGGATAGGAAGTATTGAGGTTTTAAATTCTTGTTTGTAAAATGTCAGCGATATTCTTATAATTCTTACGGCCACTTTAACTAGTATTTTTTTCAATAAAAATTATTTAAATTCGAATTTTGCTGCTCTGTTTTCTTTACTCCGAATTTTCAGATGGAAGGCGCACATGAACTGGCGATTTCTGTTGCTGGAATTCCAATTGCCGGCTCTCCTTTTGCGATACCAGTTCTGGATCCGTCAGCTGTTCGAATTATTGGTTTGAGAAACGATCGAGTTGGCGTTGAACAACAATTTAACGGTACTTTTTCTATAGAGGAATTCAAACGAATGGGAAATTTCTCAAGAGTTCTACTTCGAGATTTTTAGTTGATTATGTGAATAGTGGAGCGTTGTCAGCATCCGTAGAAATTCGTTGTGGATCAAATTCTGTACCATGCGGAGTGAAACGAGTAAAACCTGGTCTACTTATGTGTTCATTCACCCCAACTATTAGTGGACTCTATCAGATCGACGTACACATCGATGGATTAATTCTACCAGGTAAATCCATGATATTTATGTTGTTTCGACGTCATCATAGTGTTTTTTTAAAGGAACGGGACCTAATTTCTCTAATAATTTCCTAATTTTTCTCACAACATGGAAGCAAACAGTTTGTACGGAAAAATTTGATACATCTCAAAGCTAGACAGTGCTCTGACATTAAATCTGCTTATAAAATACGAATTCCAAGGATCTCATTTTCCTAAAGGGTCCCTGTATGAGCTAGAACTGTATTGTACCGTAGTACTACTACTTGTTGTTAAATGATAAATGGCTGGAGATTTTTGACTTGTATCCACCAAAGAGTATCCCTGAATAGGCCATTTATACACTACTGGTACAAGTTTTGAGAAAATTTGAGTTTCTAGGAGTTTGGATGAGCTTGGATGAGTCAAAATTGCGCCTCTCTCTAACAATTGATCTGTAGCGATCGATAAAATAATAATGGATGGAACAAAAGTACTTAATAGAGTGTTGTAAGAAAAGCGCGTACAGGAACCCTTTAGGGAATGAACTCCTTGGAATTTTTTTCCCTTTTTGAGTAGATTTATTAGTGTCAGAGCAGTGTCTAGTTTCGAAATGTGCCTAATTTTTAAATACAAACTATTTGGTTCCATTATTTGTCGGATTATTGATTGTTTAGAATGTCCATACGAGTGTAACATCACATCAGAGGGATCAGTTCGCGCGACTGGCGACGCATTACGTCGTGCGCAACGCGGCCGCATCGCTCGTTTTGAGGTCTCCCTCAACGACGCGACCCGCGGTGAGCTCGACGTCATGGTTTCAGGTGACATATCAATAACATTTCCTGGTTAACTTCACTTTTTTTCATGTTTATATTTTAATCTCCCTATTTCCAGGTCCCTGAACACTTCTTATTTTCTTTTTGCATGTTTACGTGTGTGCCTTCTGTGTTTTGTGTGTTGGTGCAGGGTATTCAAAGTACAGTAGGCAAATAATTCCGAGATCATATTTTTGTAGATCCCAACGGTGGCCCATTGCCCGTGCGCTGCTACCGACAACAGGATGACAGTTATTGGGTGGAGTTCACTCCGGAACA